>NW_024100551.1:0-357500 GCF_016545835.1 Crotalus tigris | reverse complement strand
ACGTGTAGAACAAAGGGGAAAGAAATAAAAAGTGGTGACTGGACTGTGCTGAAATGGATAGACTTACAATGAGAATCAGAGAAAAAGAAGACACAGAATATTTTCAAACATGGAACTTAAAAACAAGATAGAGAGTAAGAACGTAACTTCTATTACTAAGCAAAAAATTAACCCAGACAACATGTTGTTCATTAAGTACTTATGAATTGTTATAATAGAAAATTAATAAAATACTTTTTTAAAAAAAGCAGTGACTTCCAGCAACAATATAAAAAACATGTTGAGACTCTAGAAAGAGGGCAGAGAAGAGCAACAAAGATGATCAGGGGACTGGAGGCTAAAATAAATAAGGAACGGTTGCTGGAATTGGGTATGTCTAGTTTAATGAAGAGAAGGACGAGGGGGGACATGATAGCAGTCTTCCAATATCTCAGGGGCTGCCACAAAGAAGAGGGAGTCAAGCTATTCTCCAAAGCACCTGAAGGCAGGACAAGAAGCAATGGATGGAAAGAAGCAATCTAGAACTAAGGAGAAATTTCTTGACAGTGAGAACAATTAATCAGTGGAACAACTTGCCTCCAGATGTTGTGGGTGATCCATCACTGGAGGTTTTTAAGAAGAAATTGGACAGCCATTTGTCTGAAATAATATAGGGTCTCCTGCTTGAGCAGGGGGTGGGACTAGAAGACCTCCAAGGTCCCTTTCAACTCTCTTGTTCTGTTTATCTCATTCTCCTGACCTTTGCATATTCATCATCCATTTGTAGTCAAAGGAAGCTCAAGGTGGCTCATTAAAGGAGATTTGTCCACTTTCTGTCTGGTGGACATTGTCCTGTTTCATCAAGGTTGGACTAAAAGACCTCCAAGGTCCCTTCCAACACTGTTACTACATCATCATCATCATAACATTGGAAGGGACCTTGGAGGTCATCTGGTCCAACCCTCTGCTCAGGCAGAAAACCCTATACCATTTCAGACAAATGGCTGTCCAGTCTCTTCTTAAAATCTTCCAGTGATGGAGCATTCACTGCTTCTGGAGGCAGTTGTTCCACTGGTTAATTGTTCTAACTGTCATTCCATTATTCTGAGAAGAGATGGTTCAAAAAAAGCGAGAGACAAGGACTGTGCAAAGATTCGAACTCAGTAACAGAGATTCACACATTTGCAGTATCTTCCTTCCTTCACATGAAAATAATGTACAAAAATCTCACTGTGCATGAGGTAACATTGAAGACCAAAATGGTTTTTGGAACAATGCAGTGCCCGGCAGGGGTTTTTAATCCTCGACAAAAAAAAAAAGGACAGTGCTTTGACACTTTTGTTGTGACTTTTCCGAACACCTCTGCCAATGCCTCTCAGGAAGGAAGGAAAATGAACAAGTGAAAGAATCCGAAGCTGATCATTTGCAAAATGGAGAAACTGAAGGAAAACCAACTGACAGGGGTCAGCTATTTTTACAGGAAAGACAGGCCTGATCTAAGCCTGTAGATAACCTCTATTTATTTATTTCTTACACTCTTAGACTAAGCTGGTCTCCAGGCCAGCAGACTCTTGGGCTAGCTGCCAATTTGAACATGGATTCTTCAGGAATATCAGCTTGTTAGAATTCCAGGGGCACTTCTGACAAAGCCCCAAATACCTCTAATTATCTTCTTCCATTCTTTCTAGAGTGCGGCTAGGTTTCAAGTAAAGTACCCGCGTTTTTCTTAAATTCCCTTAGAAAGCTTCTTAGAGCAGTGGTTCTCAACCTTTTTAATGCCGCGACCCCCAACCGTTCGTAAGTCGAGGACTACTCAACCGGTCGTCAGTCGAGGACTACTCAACTGGTACAGCACCGTTTGCAGAATGGGACTTTTGGCGGGCTCAGCAGGGCAGAGACAGCCTGGACAATTCCTATTGGCTTTTGAAAGCCAATAGAATTAGACTCTATTCAAGACAGTCTATTCTATTGGCTTTCAAAAGCCAATAGAATAAAAGGCAGTAACACAGCTAAGGAAAAGGGGGGGAAAAATGACGGACTGCGTTGTTTGACGACCCCCGTGAAATGGTCGTTCGATCCCAAATGGGGTCCTGACCCACAGGTGGAGAACCACTGTCTCAGAGGATAAAATAGCCAAAGAGCTATTTAAAAAGAAAGTCAATTAGGAATTGTGCCTAAAACAACAACAACTATTATTGTTGTTGTTGTTAATTAAAATTGTTACGGTCACCTACTCTACTAGACTCTGGCTTACAAAATCCAGATAGGCAATTAAAACAATTTAAAAGCATAAAATGAAAATCATAAAACCGTATACAGTATGCTGAGTGCTTCTGTACTGGAGACAAATTCTTTGTGTGTCTAATCACACTTGGCCAAATAAAGTATTCAGTTTCATTCAATTCAAAAAAGCTAAAAGCAACCACACCTAACAATAAAACACCAGAGTCCCACAAACAGCCAGGTCTTTGGAGTTTTTTGGAACCAGATATGGTTCCAGCCCTATTTCTGAGGGAGATGCTGTTCCTGAAGGCAGGGGCCATGACAGAGAAGACACGCTTCCTTGATCCCACAATAAGGCAACAACTGAGTGGATCTGAAGTTTTATATTCTGAGCACACCAAGTGGACAAAAACAACTAAAGATAGACAATCCCATAAATAACCAGGCTCCCAGAATTCCTGAGCCAGCCATGCTGAGGGAAAAGGGAGAGGTTTCCATGCTGAGCCATGCTGGCTCAGGAATTCTGGGAGTTGAAGTCCATCAGTCATAAAAGAGCCAAGGTTGCCTACCCCTGGTCTAGGAGGCTTACCGCTTAGAACAGGAGGACTTAGGACAGGGGTAGGCAACCTTGGCTCTTTTATGATTTGTGGATTTCAACTCCCAGAATTCCTGAACCGGCATGGCTCAGCATGGAAACCTCTCCCTTTCCCCTCAGCATGGCTGGCTCAGGAATTCTGGGAGTTGAAGTCCACGAGTCATAAAAGAGCCAAGGTTGCCTACCTCTGGACTAGAGTCAAAAGGACTTATATAGGAAAGATGTAAGTAGCAAGTAGCTAATAACTGCAAGACTAATGTCAGAAAGGCTAAATTATAGTAGGCTGCCAGGGGGAGCTAAAAACAACCTACAAATAGTCCTCGACTTACAACAGTTTGTTTAGTGACCTTTCAAAGTTACAATGGCACTGAAAAAAGTGACTTATGACCGTTCTTCATGCTTACGGCTGTTGTAGCATCCCCTTGTCATGTGATCAACATTCGGATGCTTGGCAACTGACTCCTATTTATGACGGTTGCTTTGTTCCAAGGTCATGGGAACAGCGTAGTGACCTTCTGACAAGCAAAGTCAATGGGGAAGCCAGATTCACTTAGGAACCGTGTTACTAACTTAACAACTGCAATGATTCACTTGGCAACTTTGGCAAGAAAGGTCGTAAAACAGGGCAAAATTCACTTAACAAATCTCTCACTTAACCAACATAAATTTTGGGGTCAGCTGTGGTCGTAACTTGAGGACCACCTATATTTATAAATGATTTGGATGAGGAAGTTACTTACCTGGTTACTTACCAGGAGGAGGGGGGAGAGAAAGAGGAGGAGGAGGAGGAGGAGGAGGAACGAGAGAGAAGGGGAAGGGTAGGAGAAAGGAAGGAGAAGGAGAAGGAAGGCAAAGGGAGGAAGGCGAAGGGAAGTTGAAGGGGAGAAAGGAGAAGGAAGAGGAGGAGGAGATGGGGAGAGGAAGGGAGGGAGGGAGGAGGAGAGGGGGAGAGGAAGGGAGGGAGGGAGGAAGGAAGAGGAGGAGTGGGGAAAGGGAAAGTGGAGAAAGAGGAAGAAGAGGAGGAAGAAAGAAAGTGGAGGAGGAGGAAGAAGTGGAGGAGAAAGAATATGAAGGAAAAGAAGAGGAGGAGGAGGAAGAGAAGGAGGAGGAGGAGGAGAAGAAGAAGAAGAAGAAGAAGAAGAAGAAGAAGAAGAAGAAGAAGAAGAAGAAGAAGAAGAAGAAGAAGAAGAAGAAGAAGAAGAAGAAGAAGAAATAGTGAAATAAAATAAATAAATAAATAAATAAAATGAGGAGGAGAAGGAGGTCAATTGTAGCTCCTTTAACAGATGTATAATGCCAAGATCAAGAGAAGTCATTGTTTCTCTCTTCCTATCGTGTGTTAGATCATTTCTAGGCACTACAGTTTACAATATGCTATTCTCATATATATCTATGAAGGTAATTGAGGGACCCTTTCTGGTTGCCAAAGGGTGGGCTTTCCTGAACTTTGCTATAAAAAAACAGCTTCTCATGTTTCCACAGAATGTTCCGGAAAACCAAGCAGTCCTCAGAATAGACAGAAAAATGGAGAAAAGCTAAGAGAAAGGGAAAATGTGTGAAAATAGATTGCAGGTAATCCATCACCCTACATTTTATGAGCAAGTGTGTTCCTAATACATTATTTTTTTAAAAAAAATTCAATATAAAAATAATATATTATTTTTTAAAAAAAAACCTCAATGTAACTATAAAGAGACACATGCACACATTTTCTTTTTCTGATTTTAAGTAACAGTAATTCATATAAAGAAATCACTCCAGTTTGGGAGTGCCACTATGTATGGATGTGTATTTTGGTAAAACAATTCCATTCCCGAAACTGCCTAAGCCAACGTTTTATATGAGCAAATATATTCAAATATTCAAAGAGTTATGAGAGGTAATAACATGCTGCTTAGTGTAATTCCACAGTCATCACTCTATACTGCAGAAAGCTGAACTCCCCTTAAAAATCTGGGTGAAATGAAAAAAGATCGGGCAGAAATACATTTAAATGAAGAACAACCCAAGATACATCCGGTGCTCAGTTTTATATCAACATTGAAAAAAGCCAAACTGTCACAGATGTAAGAAAGCAGAAAATGAACATTAGGAAAACAGTCTGCTTGAAAAATTAATTCAATCCCAGTCCAATTATGCAACATGAATATGGCCGGTGGCAAACCATGATCGTTATTTAGTATGCCTCATTTTCAGGAAAGAAAGAAACTGAAATGAAAACAAAGGGAACCTATTTTGAGGGATTACCCATTCAATGATTCTTGAAACCCTCAAGCCGTCCTTGACTTACAACATTTCATTTAATGACCGTTCACTGCAAAAAAAAGTGATTTAGGACCATTTTTCACACTTAGGACCGTTGCAACATCCCTAGGGTCACATAATCAAAATTAAGACAGTTGGAAACTGACTCGTATTTATGACAGTCGCCGTGTCCCAGGGTCATGTGATCCTCTTGTGCGACTTTCTGACAAGCAAAGTCAGTGGGGATACCAGAGTCACTTAACAACCGTGTCACTAATTTAACAACTGCAGTGATTCCCTTAACAACTGTGGCCAGAAAGCTCGCAAAACCAGGGGTCTTTCAAACTTGGCAACTTTAAGACTTGCGGACTTCAACTCCCAGAATTCCTCAGCCAGCCCTCGTAAGTGCAACAATTAAGTGTGAGAATCTGACATTTTTCAGCACCATTACGTTAAAAGAAAAATCTTCATCAGGGTCCAGTCCAAGCCGGGAATAAACAAAATGGAGACTGCTTTAGAAAGAAGGTTGTATTTTATTGAAGAGGAGAGCCAGACAGAAAGACGACTCTGGGAAAAACTGGCCGCATGTAGTAGAGAGTGGTGGGTTTTTATACCTTCTTGAGCTTTTGTTTGGAGTTGCTCCTGTGGCACAAACTTTGACCTGAGTCTGAGTGTGCCTTTCTAATATTCTGATTATGTCCCAAAGGTCATATCCTGCTCCCCTGGGACTGTGGCTGATGACTGTTGGAATTTTTGGTGTGAGGGATTGTTGATTCTAGGGATCTTTGTCTTTCTAATTCAAGCTTTCTGACTCCAATCTTTCTGACAAGATTATCACATCTGCATTTCTTCAGACCTGTTTTCTGTTTGGGGCAGAGAGACTTGGGGGGAGGGAGATTGGTTTCTGCCTTTAAAATCCTTTGGGGAAATATATTCTACCTTTTTAATATTTCCCAAAATATTTCTTTCTCTGGATTCTTCCCACAATTATAACGATTGCTAAACAAACGGTCTTAAGTAGAGACTACCACTAAAATAAAATTAGTTCAGCTGATGCTGTTTCCTGTCTAGTCTACCTGGGAAGGCTGACATCCAGATACCTGCTCCCTGAAATCTTGGATGCGCCTCCTAGAAACCTGCCAAAACATGATCACCAAATTGTCACTTTTAACATGACAGAAGGGAGAAACTGTTAAATACATTGGGAGTAATTCTGTTAGCTGTACATGCTTAATTAAAATTAATTGAAATCAATTTATGTGTAAATCCAATTAAAAACAAGATTTTGTTTATGTTTGGATTTCCTCCTCTTTCAAGCCTCATCGGAGGCCCAAATTTAGGCCCCCCGGTGTGCCCAAAACACCAAAGCTTGCATTTCAGGGATGAAAAAATGGTAAGAAAGGAAAGTTTACGGATAGTTCCGTAAACAACACTTAGTGGAGAAATCAGAATTCCCTTTAGGAGCTAAGTGGCTTGGAGTAAGGAGACGGGTTACGCTGACCACTGCTTAGCTTAATTGATGCTAAGTAGATTTATTATGTGTGTGGACATTCCCTCCAGATCAGCTGCTTATTTTGATTAATAGATATAGCATAAGGTAGGAGATGCCCTTTGCAAGGCCCCACCGTGTAGTGTAGAGTTTAATTAAACACAACAAATCAGGAGGAGTTAAAACTCCTCCATCATCCTTTCTTTTTTCTTCTTTACAAAAAGGATGTTACCTTTTTTTGAGAGGGGTTTCAAATTGTGCATTCTAGAACAGTGGCCCCCAACCTTTTGGGCACCAGGGACCGGTTCCGTGGAGAGAGGTTTTTCCACAGACCGGAAGGGGCGTGGTTGCGCGTGCTAGCTGCATCCCGTGGATGGGGCTTATTTTGTTTGTATGGCCCGGTGTCTGGTATGCTGTGGCCCGGTATCAGTCTATGGACTCCAGGTTGTGGACCCCTGTTCTAGAATGTTGCAGAGATAAAGCTACAGTGGTACATTAGTACTCAACTGCTTTAGAGTGATACTTTGGTACTCCACTCACTGAATTTGGTACTCAATGCATTTTGATGTGAAAATTCTGTCCCGGTACTCATCATTTGTTCGGTACTCAACTCACAAGCTACAACTTGTCAGTGTTGGCTGCTTTGTGATTCACTACATTATTCCTTATGGGAAAAAATTGTTTGGTAGTCATCATTTTTGATACTCATTGCACCTCCCGGAACCAATTAAATATGAGTACCGAGGTACCATTATACTTTATAGCTCTTCAAAGCCCTATTTTCCCTTTTACAACACTATCCTTTATTTGTTTGTTTATCCTATGTATATCCTGACCAGTGCCCAAGAATTCCCTCGTGCACACATGAAGAGATGTAGACACTGGTTTTCCACACAATGGACAATTCTTGCTTGCCTTCTCAAAAGTTCTTTCTTTGATACCCTTCAGAGATTTAACCTGTGAAAGAAGCTCAATATTTATATTTAATTTCAAGGGAACTAAAAATGGCATGATACTCTGGGATATCCTTATGTCCACAGAGAATCATGTCAATTACTTTGGGTTTTCTGGAAGTTCATCAGATCTTTTGCCTGAGGGAGAACACACAAACCCCCAACTTATTTTAAATACAATTTGCAGAGAATATAAGAAACTTATCTGATCAAACCCAAGTTCTGTACAATCCAACATTGTGTTTCCACATAGCCAAGGAGATGAGAGGGCTGTAATTCACCTCTTTACTTACATATCCAAGCAATTAGTATTCAAAGGAATGCTGACTCTAATATTGCAGATAATAGAAACACCTAATGATACTGATTAATATAAAATCGATAAAAGTATCCAATTCCCTTCATAAAATTATCTAATTCTCTCCATAAAATTATGGAAGGAGGGAGGGAGGGAGGAGACAGAGAGGGAGAGGGAAAGGAGAAAGGGAGGAAGGGAGGAAAGAAGAAAGAAAGGGAGGAAGGGGAAGGAAAGATGAAATAGGGAGAATGAGGATGACGAAGGAAGGAAGGAAGGAAGGAAGGAAGGAAGGAAGGAAGGAAGGAAGGAGAGAAAAAGAGGAAATAGGGAGGGTGAGGAGGAAGGAAGGAAGGAAGGAAGGAAGGAGAGAAAAATATGAAATAGGATGAGGAGAAAGGAAGGGAGGGAGGGAGGAAGGAAAGGGAAGGAAAGATGAAATAGGGAGAACGAGGATGATGAAGGAAGGAAGAAAGGAAGGAGAGAGAAAGAGGAAATAGGGAGGATGAAGGAAGGAGATGGAAGGAAATAGAGAGGATGAGGAGGAAGGAAGGAAGGAAAGAAGGAAGGAAGGAGATGGAAAGAGGAAATAGAGAGGATGAGGAGGAAGGAAGGAAGGAAGGAAGGAAGGAAGGAAGGAAGGAAGGAAGGAAGGAAGGAAGGAAGGAAGGAAGGAAGGAAGGAAGGAGAGGGGGACAAGGGAAAGGGGAAAAGGAAAGGGGGTGAAATTCAAATATGACAGTACTGTGCCGGTATGTAGTCAGGAGGTGGATCGCCAGGAGGGAGGGGCTGCATTCCGGAGGAGTAAGAGGCAACTCAGCCCAGATATCTTGTGTGAGAGAAAGAGGGTGAAGGCAGCCTCTCCTTAATAGTTCTCAGAGTATATTGCAGATCATAGAGTCTTTCAGTTTGGCAATATTTTGTCTACAGGTATGAACCAGTAAAGAATTCAGCTTGCAAGAATCACCGTGCGTTATTCTTGGATTTGGGCCTGACAAGTGCACACCTATAGGTTTACTTTGGTTCTAAGGGATGTCTAAATTCCCGTGGCCCCCAAGAGCTTATATTTTTTTCTGCCTTGCTGTTTTTTCCAATACATTTCAAATAGCCTTCCTCCTTTGCAAGTATCAGTGGGGGGGAAAACATATTGGCAACTCCTGGAGCTCAGGGGAAATGGAGGGAAGCCTACCTTCCAAAAAAGATGGAGAAATTCCCATTTGCAAGACGTAGTAAAAAAAGATTGAGACGTTTTGTCTGCCACAGCTTAACAGAGAAGCCTAATTTGTATTTTCAGGGTTTCTGTCTAGGAGGAACATTTATTATTATGTACAGGATGTTCGTCTGATTGGACGCAATGGTGCAATTAAATTGCTGCATGTTGAGACAGGTTTTTATGGTGCTTATTAAAAGCAAACATAAATAAATTGAGAGTGGGTTTTTTTTTCAGAAAATGCGCCTCAGTATTGTCCTGAAGTATAGTGACAGACAAAAGAGATTGAACTCTAGGTTCTGGAACAAGAAGGGTGTATTTTCCAATAGGATGGATTAGCCAAGGAATGACTGGTGTAATTAATTAAGAATTTTGTTTTTAGTAAAAAAAAAGGGATGGTGGGAGAGAGCTTTATATGAGTCTATTAAAGAAATAAAATCCATCCAAATTGGGTGGCAAAGAAGGTGGGAACTGGGAAAGTCTACTCTTGAGGATTTTATGGAAATAAAAGATTTCCTTTTTTTAATGCTTTGATAAGGATGCATATCAGTTATTTGGAAACCTGTAAGAAAGGAATGGAAGGTCTGGCCATCTATCAAGGCTTAAGATTGATTATATTTCATTTTAATTGAATGTAATGAAAATTAAATCAAATCGAGGGCTCTTTTAAGTTGGGTTGCACCTTCTACTTACCTGAAGTGTGATCCCTGACTTGGTGCTTACTACACCCCTCAGATTTGCAGAAATGATGTGCTTCTGCATTAATAACAGAGGCACACAGGTCCCAGGGGCATCAAACTGCTATTGTTCACTGCATCACCATCATGCTAAAATGCTAAGAAGAAATAAAGGATTATCAGTAACATCTGAATGTATAACTCATGAAGCAGATGTGTTTTCTTTTATGTATAATTGGCAGACTAAGACCAAACCATCAAACATTAAAATATAGGTAGTAATTAAGGGGGGAAATCATAAATACAAGTAGTCCTCAACTCACAACAGTTCACTTAGTGACTGTTCAAAGTTACAACGGCACTGAAAAAAAGGACTTATGATCTCTTTTTCACACTTACGACCTTTGCAGCATCCCCGTGGTCACGTGATCAAAATTCAGACACTTGGCAACTGGCATGTACTTACGACCGTTGCAGTGTCCCCCGAGTCACATGATCACTTTTTGCGACCTTCTGACAAGCAAAGTCAATGGGAAAGCCAGGTTCGCTTAACGACCATGTTACTAACTTAACAACTGCAGTGATTCACTTAACAACTGTGGCAAGAAAAGTCGTGAAATGGGGCAAAATTCACTTAGCAAATGTCTGTCTCCGTTAGCAACAAAAATTTGGGGTGCAATTGTGGCCGTATGTTGAAGACTATCTGTATAAAATGCTTAAAAGCCAGAAACACCATCAAAAGCTTGTAAGGAAGATACCAGAGGATTCCCATGAACTAAACGACAAATTTAAAAAAAAATACATTTTTTGATACTGATGAAAGTTAGCCCAGAGAAGAAATATTAAAAAGGGCAGAAAAATATATTTTTCCTCAAAAGGACTTTTTAAAACCAAACCTGGCCCCAAATCTATCTCTCTGCCCCAAGCAAGAGCTAGGCCCATACAAATGCAAATGTAAAACTATTAGAAAGTTGAAGCCAGAGCACTCAAGAAGACAAAGAGAAAATCTGCATGCCCCACCCAAACTCTAGAAGTCATTAGCCCCATCACCTGGGAAGCAGGATATGATAATAGAATTAAACCACAGATATCAAGGCCTAGACAAACACTCAGAAACAGCCTCAAGGTTCATGCCACAGGAACAGGAAACTATTCCAAACAAAAGGCTAGGGGGGGGGGTATAAAACCTACTACCCAAGTGCTCAATCTCGCTCTCCTTCTCTTCTCCTTTCCTCTCCTCTGCTCCTTCCTGCAAGGACCATCTTTCTGCTTCTGCAATAAACTGTAACCTTCTTCCCAAAGCAGTCACCATGTTTGCTTATTTATTCCCGGCTTGGATGAACCAGGATGAAGACCTTACTTCTAACAATTTGGCACCCCGAGATGGGACTCCAAGCTAACCTCTCCAATGGACTGAGACTGGTAAGCCCCATCTTGCCGGCAGCAGACCCCCTTGTGTCTGTGGATGGGTTTCCCAGGCCTTGCCCAGGTGGAGCTAGGGTAGTAAAGGGAGTTTTGAGAGTTTGAGCTCAAGGGCTGCTTTGGGAAGAAGATGAAGGTGAGTACCTCTAAATTTTAAGTTTAAAGCCCAGGGGAACAAAGAAAATGTGTGTATTTCTGTTTGTGTGAGTGAGAAGATCTTTTTTTCCCAATCACAGTTGGATTTTGCTGCTTCTGGTCTTTCCTAGCCGCAGAAAGGATCTGTTTAATTGGAAGAACCTGGACAGCATGGGGGTTGGCCAGAGCACAGAACCTTTTGTTAAGGAAAAGAGAGAGACTGTATGAAAATGAAATGAAATGAGCGAATGAAAGAATTGGATTTGGGCAACTAGCTGGGGCCCTGTAAGCAAAGCAAAGTTAGGAAAGAAGTCTGGCAAGGAGACTTCGACTGTGTTAGGAAAGAAGTCTCACAAAAGACTTCGACTGTTAGGAAAGAAGTCTCACAAGGAGACTTCGACTGTGTAGTGTATGAAAGAAAAATAGACTTTGCTTAGGGCCTTGCTGGGAAACCAATTTGGCTAAATAAAGGTACTTAAAAGGGAAAATAAGAAATAGTGATTCTCTCTCTCTCTCTATCTCTCTCTTCGCTCTTTTTTCCTCTCCTCTGCTCCTTCCTGCAAGGACCATCTTTCTGCTTCTTCAATAAACTGTAACCTTCTTCCCAAAGCAGTCACCATGTTTGCTTATTTATTCCCGGCTTGGATGAACCAGGATGAAGACCTTACTTCTAACAATACGTTTAGAAATTGATCCCTTAAAAGGAAATCTGCAGTCTCCCCATCATGAAGGAAAGGAAACTTTCTAGTAGTGGAGTTGATAAGATATAATTGTCACACCTTTCCCTCACAGACATGGGCAAAATGTGTACTACTAGGCCAGAGGTAGGCAACCTCGGCTCTTTTATGACTGGTGGACTTCAACTCCCAGAATTCCTGAGCCAGCATGGCTCAGCTTGGAAACCTCTCCCTTTCCCCTCAGCATGGCTGGCTCAGGAATTCTGGGAGTTGAAGTCCTCAAGTCATAAAGCGCCTTAGGCCTAGGCCAGAGGTAGGCAACCTTGGCTCTTTTATGACTCGTGGACTTCAACTCCCAGAATTCCTGAGCCACCCATGCTGAGGGGACAGGGAAAGGTTTCCAAGCTGAGCCATGCTGACTCAGGAATTCTGGGAGTTGAAGTCCACGAGTCATAAAACACCTAAGGCTGCCTACCCCTGACCTAGTCCAAATCCTAAAATTTTGGCTGCTAATCGGTTTGCTTTCTAAACCAAATCATCGAAAGCATTGAGGGTTTGATGAGGTAACATTTCACCACCCCTGTTTCAGATTACGTGAGCTTCTCACCCCTGGCTAAAAAAAAATCTTATTAGAGCTAGGTTCAAAATGGATTTATAATATATCTTGGCTATCTTGCATTTCAATCTTAAACATGAATGGCAGGCATAGATTTGAAACTTGTTTAAATTTGTATTGTAGTGTTCAGTCAGTTGCCGTTTTAAGCAAGGGTCTTCAAACTTGGCCCTTTTATGACTCGTGGACTTCAACTCCCAGAATTCCTCAGCCAGCCATGCCGAGGGGAAAGGGAGAGGTTTCCATGCTGAGCCATGCTGGCTCAGGAATTCTGGGAGTTGCAGTCCACCAGTCATAAAAGAGCCAGGGTTGCCCACCCCTGTACTAGTTCAACTTTACAACCGTAATCAAATCAGTTTCAGTGTGAAAATACAAAGGGTTTCATTTTGAACGCAACCTCTTTAAATTTAATATTTAAAAATAAGAGTGTGGAGTTTTAGAAATTATCATCAAATTCACTTGCAGTCCAGGTTAGAGTGGGTAAAGCGAGACCACTGAATGTTCAGAAATTCCAACCGTTGTATCCACAGAAGCACAAAATCTGTAAAAAAAAAATGCCTCAGTATATTTCTGATGATTTACAGGACTATTTTTTGCTACAGATCTAGAGGCTGAAAGGAGAAGGAAAAAAGATGGAAAAGGTGGTGTGTGGTTTTTTGTTTTTTTTTCATTCTTATATTACTTTTCGCATCTGCCACCTTCTGATATCCGAGAGAAGCAGTTTTCTTATGGGCAGATGCAACCCGAGTTGAAGAATTTAAGAGCCAGTTTGGTGTTGGGCAGTGTTTCCCAAACTTGACAATTTTAAGGCATGTGGACTTCAACTCCCAGAATTCCACAGCCAGCAACGCTGGCATGTGGAATTCTTGGAGTTGAAGTCCTCATGCCTTAAAATTGTCAAGTTTGGGAAACACTGGTGTAGGGGTTAAAGTCCCTGGAATTCAAAACGGAGTTCTGCCTTAGATATAAAAGCAAGTGGTCGACTTTGGGTCAGTTTCTTTCTGTCAATCCTTGGAAAAAGGAGGAGGAGGAGAAGAGGGAGGGAGGGAGGAAGGAAGGAAGAGGAGGAGGAGAAGAAGGCAGAGTAAGAGAACCTCACTAGCAAAACACTTCTAAAAACATTTCAAGAAAACCGCATGGATCCATCCACGTAGTCACCCAGAGTCTGACTTGATTCAAAGAATAAAATCTTGCACAACTGCCTTTTTTTAGCAATGGAGATTCTAGTTCCAACTGTCGTCGTAAGTCGAGGCCTAACTGTTACATGCTTTACATGTTTCTTGCTTCAAATTGTCAAGAAACTCTGTTTTCCACGTTCTGCTGTCGTGCTGTTGAACTTTGTTCATCCTGTCAGAGTTGTAAAGAAAAGCATTTAAGGTCACGTGTGGCTCTAAAGCTGCAAGATACAGATTTCTCCTCTGGTTCAAGATTAGACCTGTGTTGAAAGCCATCCCCAAGATACAGATTTCTCCTCTAGTTCAAGATTAGACCTGTGTTGAAAGCCATCCCCGTTGCAAAACCTATCACTATTCTTTTTTTCAACTGGCCTGATGCTTTGAAAAATTTGAACCAACATCTTTACCAAGTGCTGCCTTGAGAACACGCTGAGAAATCCAACTGGTAGCTGGAGCCAAAGTTTTGGAGTTAGCACATCCCCAAACATTTGATTTGCCAAAAGATACCCAGGGAACAGAACACAGAGCTGTCCTAGGTGATGCATATTTTTTAAAAAAAATTATATGATATCCTTGAAAACAGTTCTCCCAAGGTATGCTGTTATTTTAGCACCTGAGGCATTTAAGCAGAAATGTATTCCCTGCCAGTAAAAATGCAAATTAATACACTGACAGCATTTAGAGACAGCTGGTCGCAATATTTATTTGCAGCCAGCTGCAAATTCCATGCAAGCTTTTTGCAACAGTTCAAAATCTGACCTGGGCCGGACTTGCTATATAACATCAGCAATATTTGAAAGGTGAGTTAATTTATTCTTGGCTAAGTTGCAGTGTGTCTACAGCTGTCAAATCTGGTCTTTTTTTTTTGTTTGATGTGCTGCCACTCAGTATAAGTTTTAGGCAGTGTCCCCTCCGTAAATCTTCTTTTATCCCACTTCTCTGCTTCTCACACTTTTATTGGCTGGTTGGAGATAGGGCCAATGGGCTTCACTTCAGCCTCTCAAAATATTGAGAGAATCCTTTAAAGTAAGGGTGTCCAACTTGCAACAACACATGACGTGTTGCAACGTATCTTGACTTTTTTTCTATTGCCGGCTATGGGATGGGCGCGGTTTTGGCATGACACATCAGGCCCGCAGGCCTGGCAGTTTGACACCCCTGCTTTAAAGCTTGGCTTTAAACGGTTTATTGCACTATTGGATTGATCCTGTCAAGCTCTTAGGACCCATCCCAAATCTATAGGTAGTCCTTGACTTACATCCATTAGTTTGGTGACCGTTCAACATTGCAATAGCACCGAAAAGAATTGACTCATGATTGTTTTCACACTTAAGGAGCTTTGCAACATCCCTGTGGCCCCATGATCAAAATTTGGATGCCTGGCATGTATCTAAGACCACTGCAGTGTCCTGGGGTAATAATAATAATAATAATAATAATAATAATAATAATAATAATAATAATAAGAAGAAGAAGAAGAAGAAGAAGAAGAAGAAGAAGAAGAAGAAGAAGAAGAAGAAGAAGAAGAAGAAGAAGAAGAAGAAGAAGAAGAAGAAGAAGAAGAAGAAGAAGAAAGAAGAAGAAGAAGAAGAAGAAGAAGAAGAAGAAGAAGAAGAAGAAGAAGAAGAAGTCAATTGCAAAAGGCGGCCTTATTAGGAACTCCTTCCATCCTGCGACGATATCTGTAATACCATCAAACATCCACATCTGCCTATCCCAGGTTCTGGGTAAGGACTCGATAGGTAGACAAAATGCCAAATCCAGTCTGAACATCTGGCTAACTGTGCGATGATCCATAATAATAATAGTTGGAAGGGACCTTGGAGGTCATCTAGTCCAACCCCCTGCTCAGGCAGGAAACCCTATACCATTTTGGACAAATGGCTGTCCAGTCTCTTCTTAAAAACTTCCAGTGTAGGAGCAGTCACCGCTTCTGGAGGCAGGTTGTTCCACTGCTTAATTGTTCTAACTGTCAGGAAATTCCTCCTTAGTTCCAGGTTGCTTCTCTCCTTGGTTAGTTTCCATCCATTGCTTCTTGTCCTGCCTTTAGGCCCTTTGGAAAATAGCTTGACTCCCTCTTCTTTGTGGCAGCCCCTGAGATATTGGAACGTTGCTATCATGTCCCCCCTCGTCCTTCTCTTCATTACATACCCAATTCAGACTAGAATAGAGTTGGAAGGGACCTTGGAGATCTTCTAGTCCAACCCCCTGCTCAGGCAGGAAACCCTATACCATTTCGGACAGATGGCTGTCCAGTCTCTTCTTAAAAACTCCCAGTGTTGGAGCATTCACCGCTTCTGGAGGCAGGTTGTTCCACTGGTTAATTGTTCTAACTGTCAGGATGTTTCTCCTTAGTTCTGGGTTGCTTCTCTTCTTGATTAGTTTCCACCCATTGCTTCTTGTCCTGCCTTCAGGCGCTTTGGAGAATAGCTTGACTCCCTCTTCTTTGTGGCAGCCCTGAGATATTGGAACCCTGCTCTCATGTCACCCTTAGTCCTAGAAAAGAAAAGAGAAAAGATAGTGTAAAGAGGGAAAAGAAAAGAAAAAAACACCAACTTCTAACTCTCTTTAGCACAGTAAAAGATACCAACATTACAACCACACAACAATACATACTAACTTTTTAGTTTCACACAACAATACACACTGATTTCTATACCAATATACTCATCTAATTAGCAAAAACAAAAACAAAATTTCATTTTTCTTTTTCATTCATCAAGCAGAAAATCTGGAAACAATTTGAAAATAAAAGCAAGGTTAAATATGATCTCTTCTTTGAACAAAAGAATCAGTTTGACCATCTCTGCTCCTCTTTGCAGTGGGGAATAACACATACCTCTATATTGACTCAGTTAGTGAAATATCCAAATCAGGATATTTTTTAACCCTTTACGGTTAAAAAAAACAACAACACAAAATTATATAGAGGATTCCCTTAATATAAATTATGGCTTTTTGCAACTTTTTGACAAGCAATGACACATGACTGGAGGGACTGGAGGCTAAAACATATGAGGAACGGTTGCTGGAATTGGGTATGTCTAGTTTAATGAAGAGAAGGACGAGGGGGGGACACGATAGCAGAGTTCCAATCTCTCAGGGGCTGCCACAAAGAAGAGGGAGTCAAGCTGTTCTCCAAAGCACCTGAAGGCAGGACAAGAAGCAACAAGTGGAAACTAATCAAGGAGAGAAGCAACCTAGAACTAAGGAGAAACTTCCTGACAGTTAGAACAATTAACCAGTGGAACAACCTGCCTCCAGAAGCTGTGAATGCTCCAACACTGGAAGTTTTTAAGAAGAGACTGTCAGCCATTTGTCTGAAATGGTATAGGGTTAGGCAGTGCTTTTTTTCAAAAAAAAAAAAAAAAAAGGTGCCAGAACTCACACACGTCATACAACCCGCCTTGCCTATGTTACAAGGTTCCATCCAAAAAAGGTGCTGGAACTTCGTTCTGGGCGTTCTGTGAGAAAAAAAGCCCTGAGGTTAGATATAGACCTCCAAGTTCCCTTCCGACTCTGTTATTCTGTATTCTATTCTATATTTTATATCCCATTTTTTCTAGTTTTCTATTGCTTTTTGGAATTTTTCTTTGTATTTTATATTTTGAGAAAATAATAAAATTATTAAAATGGGGGGAAAAGTTATAATATTAAAAAGGCCGCAAAAAGGGATCACAAGTCCTTGGAACACTACAACCATCATAAATGCATGCCCGTCGCCAAGCATCCAAATTTTTATCCAGTGACCATGGGGATGCTGCAACGGTCATAAGGGTGAAAAAAAGGTCATCGTACAGGATACCATTTTTTTTCTTCTTCTTGGATTACAGATTCTTTTGGTTTACTCCCGGCATTTGCTTGCCTACAGAAGTTGTGGGTGCTCCATCACTAGTGGCTTTTAAGAAGAGGATAGACAGGCATTTGCTTGGAATGGTATAGGGCAGGGGTCTTCAAGCGTGGTCCTTTTACGACTTGTGGATTTCAACTCCCAGAATTCCTCAGTGGGCCATTTAGATGAAACTGCAGGCTTGGATCCAGACCAGGGGTCTTCAAACTTGGCCCTCTGATGACTTGTGGACTTCAACTCCCAGAATTCCTGTCAGCCATTTTGATGAAACTGCAGGCTTGGATCCAGACCAAAGGTCTTCAAACTTGGCCCTTTGATGACTTGTGGACTTCAACTCCCAGAATTCCTCAGTCAGCCATTTTGATGAAACTGCAGGCTTGGATCCAGACCAGGGGTCTTCAAACTTGGCCCTTTGATGACTTGTGGACTTCAATTCCCAGAATTCCTCAGCCAGCGTGCCTGGCTGAGGAATTCTGGGAGTTGAAGTCCACAAGTCATCAAAGGGCCAAGTTTGAAGACCCCTGTCTTAAATCTAACAAATAAAATGGAGGCTGGCTGAGGAATTCTGGGAGTTGAAGTCCACAAGTCATAAAAGGGCCAAGTTTGAAGACCCCTGTCTTAAATCTAACAAACAAAATGGAGGCTGGCTGAGGAATTCTGGGAGTTGAAGTCCACAAGTCATAAAAGGGCCAAGTTTGAAGACCCCTTTCTTAAATCTAACAAACAAAATGGAGGCTGGCTGAGGAATTCTGGAAGTTGAAGTCCACAAGTCATAAAAGGGCCAAGTTTGAAGATCCCCTGGTATAGGGTCACCTGCCTGAGCAGGGGGTTGGACTAGAAGACCTCCAAGGTTCCTTCCAGCTCTATTCTGATTGAGACAACCAAGCTCAGAGTGTACCAAGTATTGTGTTTTGTTACTGCCGAAGCAGAATACTTCCCAGGGCAGTTGAATGAACATACATCTCTCTTCTCCAAATTTCCGCTATTGTTTCTCACTTCACGTTCCCTCATATAAGAGTCGGCTGTCCTTGAAGCTCTCAGCAATATCTGCCAGAAATGTGTTTTGTGATTTATATTTTCTCAAAGAGTGACAAACCATAGAGAAGATTTTTTTTCTTCCTCTATGAATAAAAATGGTTATAAATTAGAGCAGTCCATAAATAAGAGTGGGAGGTAAAGATTATTCAAAACCCACTGAAAGAAGTGAGAAGGATCTCATAAATCTTCTTGTTTGTCGTGGAATATCTGCATTTCTAAAGTAAACTTTCACCTCCAAGGGATACTTTCCATATCAGTTCCTCAAGGGACTGGATCACTCATCCCAAAATCCCCTTCCTCCCCCCCCCCACACACAAATTGGTGAGGTTTATACAGTACCTTAAATTCGGGTTAACTAGCTCCATTTCTTTGATCACAGAACATTCCAAATAAGCCATATTTAACCAGTGGAACAACCTGCCTCCAGAAGCAGTGAATGCTCCAACTCTGGGAGTTTTTAAGAAGAGACTGGACAGCCATTTGACTGAAATGGTATAGGGTTTCCTGCCTGAGCAGGGGGTTAGACTAGATGACCTCCAAGGTCCCTTCCAACTTTATATGATGATGATGATGATGATGATGATGATGATGATGATGATGATGATGATGATGATGATGATGTCTTTAACATAAAGGTCTGATTCACAAAACCTGCTTAGATAATTGAATTCTTACAACATACTAAATCATAACCTACCAAATTGCATTTTAACTTCCTTTGATATGCACCAAGCTAGGGCAGGACAGAAATCATGGCAACATGCGAAAATATTCCCTTGTATGGTCTCAAACTCATGGTTGGCAAACCTTAATTTGTGGCTTCAAATGATATGTTGGCCTATTGCATCTTACAAAGCAAACTATGTTTCAGCAAGATAGGTCAGCCCAGCCAGTGAGTTATACAGGTCTCTTTGTTGAGTTTTCCATGAAATAGGAAGTGAATTGATGCTAGGGACGATGCCATGGATCTTCTGTGAAATAAAACTCCATGACCCAGGAAAAACATTGGGAATATTGGTGCTTCCATAGAATCCTAAGAGTTGGAAGGTGTTTAAGAAATCATTCTAGGCCAATCCCTACCCAGTACAGGATCCACTACATCACAGGTGTCAAACTCACCACGTCACATGACATGTGGCAGCATATTTACATTGCCACAGCTGGGGTGGGCGTGGCAGTTTGACATCCCTGAATTACATCATCTCTGTTTGGCAACCATCCAGCTTCTTTGCTTTTTTCTTCTTCTTCTTCTTCTTCTTCTTCGTCTTCTTCTTCTTCTTCTTCTTCTCCTCCTCCTCCTCCTCCTCCTCCTCCTCCTTCTTCTTCTTCATCTGTCTCCTTGTCCTCCTCAATAGCTCAATCAGAATAGACCTGAAATGGATCTTGGAGGTCTTCTAGTCCAGCCCCCTGCTCAAGCAGGCGACCCTATACCATTTCAGACAGGTGGCTGTCCAGTCTTTTCTTAAAAACCTTCATTGATGAAGTACCCACAACTTCTGAAAGCAAGCGGTTGTACTGGTTAATTGTCCTCACTGTTAGGAAGTTTCTCCTTAATTCCAGGTTGCTTCTCTCCTTGATTAGTTTCCATCCATTGTTTCTTGTCCTGCCCCCTCCCTTCTTTCTATCCCTCCTCCTCCTTTTCCTCTTCTTCCTCTTTTTTCCTTTCCCCTTCTTTTGGAATCTTAAAGTTCAAGGAGACCATTTCGGCCTCCACATCTAACCCCGTACTGTGTCTTGTGGAAAATGAAAGAACTCTTACGAATTCCAGAGGGTTTTAGCGGAGAGATTTATTGCGCAGGTTCAGAAGCAATAGCAACAAGCAATTCTGAACCCCGAGGGCGGGTTCAGACTTCAGTTTTATACTTTCCTTTTCTCAGGAACAAAGGAATACACATTGAAATACACATTGTAATACATTAGGTTCGTTTCCCATGGGTATACAATGGAAAGTTTGCTACATACATTGTATCCAAGTGCAATGTGCATTAGGTTAGTCACATACTACTAACACAGCATTATTCCAGTAATTATGCAGACACATCATTATTCTAGTGATTGTTGATCATTCCACATTAGTGCAGGAATCCAGATTAAGACATCCTCAGCAGGAGAATGCTTAGCCTCCATCTGAGTACCACCAGCCAAAGGGAGTCACTACCAAGTGTCTCTCGGCAGCTTAAAACATCATAAAATAAGGATATAAAACAGCATTAAAAGTTAAAACGTTAAAATTAGCCACAAACTGGATAAAAAGGACCAGTGGGCAAACAGGATGATGACGGGGCCTTCTCCTAATCTCCTAACCTCCATGTTGTTATTTTTCCACATTACTTCAAACCACTCTTCTCTGCTAGACTCCTCTTAACAGATAACCCTACTATCTCACCTCTGTTTAAACAGTGGTAGATAAATTGGCATCATTCTCTGGCTGTACAAGATAAAAGAGAAATGGAGGAAAAACACGAATGATTGATCCCATCCCAGCATTTGATAAAGCAAAAAGTTCACAGTTCTGACTTGCCTGTGACCTGTAGGGATCACCCTACATTTAGAGATGAAGCTATATTTAACCCAAGAAATGCAAGGGGTTTTGTGGATGTGTGTTTGTCCCTAGGTGAAGATAGATTGCTTCTTGCATTCAACCCTTTACATCAAAACCTTCTGCAAAATATATGGGATTCAGAGACCAATTCTTTCATCCAGTCCAATCTTAAGTCAAGTCCTATATCTATATTTTACAGTTGAAATCCTTTGCTGTGTCGGAAGTTCACCTGAGGGTCAAATCCCATATCTCCAGTGCTTAATTCCATTGCTGCTTCTTGTTTTTTTATGTTCCAGGCCCATTAGTTACCCAGGAACTAAGAATTTGTCCAGAAAGTTGTGGGGAACCCTAACCAGATACATTGACTAAAAAAAAAAGAGAAACTGTGGCATTTAACAAACATTAAAAAAAAAAAATCCTGCTTATGCACAAAAACCATGGGCTTTGCTTTCAGATCAATGCAGCCTGAGAATTTGAACTGGTCTGCGTACGGTTTGAAATAAATATGAGGTTTAAAAATTCCTCTGGATGGTTTTTGTTTGTAACTTAGGCTTAAATGTCCAATTTTTCAAGTGAGCATTAAAGACGTAAATGATGTGCCAAGCAGAATTAACCTCGACTGAGTCTCTATCCATTCCCAGATAGCTTTGGGTTTGCCCTCGATATAATCCCTTATCTATTACCAATTACCCATTTTGAGTTGTAATTTACCCATATGAGTCGTATTTATTTGGTGCCTTCCTATTGGTTGATTGGTGTGCTGATGGCCGGTGATTGCTGTTGTTTCCTTCTGCTGCCAAGCCCTCAGCTCCTAAGTACGTGAATAAGCTCTTGGTAAATCAGCACTCCTGTTGACTGACAAGGGGCTCGTTTCCCAGGCTTCTATCATTTCCCTGGCTGTTTTTGTATCTGCTCGGCCAACAATCTTAGTAGATGCGAATATTCAAAGCAAGTTCTCCTTCATTGCAATGAGTTTTGAATCTCATCAGAAATTATAGCACATTGATGGCGAACCTTTTAGAGACCGAGTGCCCAAACTGCAACCTAAAACCCATTTATTTACCGCAAAGTGCCAGGGCTGCATCAGCATTGTGCAGGGAGGGGCAGAGAGGCGCCTCTGAGTGCCGCCTCTGGCATGCAAAAACCGGGGGCGCAAAAATGGGCCACCATGCTGCAAGGCGCAAAAACGGCCGCCGCTACACTGCGGGTGCAGATACAAGGCACTGCATCATGCAAGAACGGGGCAGGGCTAGTGAGTATCACGCAGACACTAGCCCCACCCCATTTGCAGTACAAAATGTTTCCCCTCCCTTTTCTTCCAGTCCAGCAATGGTTGGTGACCTCTGCTCTACCACCTTTACTCAAGCTTTGCTAGTCGGCCGCGTCGGCTCCTTTCTGCTGGGTGGGGCTCCTGCTCTGGGCGGCGGTGGCAGCCTGATGCACCTGCTGCTGGCGGTAGTGCACATGCCAACAGAGAGGGCTCTGAGTGCCACCTCTGGCACGCGTGCGATAGGTTCGCCACCACTGTTATAGCATATCTTTATTTCATGCAGCCTTATTGTCTTTACAATCGGCTTTACAATTTATCTAATTTCTAGCTTACTCGCTGGAGGTTGGACAATAGCACTGGGGGAAAATGCACATATGGGATTTATTTGTCATGCCCTCTTGAACTAGGTGCCTGCTAAGCACATGGGAGCTGATATAAATCCCCAAAATTAAAAACCACCTCTGTGACCTTGCCAATTTCATTTCTCTGTAGATTCAGAAGAGTAAAAAACCTGTTGTTGTTTTTTTTCCTCCTTGGCATTATGACCCTAAGGATCTGCCGAAGGGTTAGAAATAAATGAATTGTACTTGTCCAATCAAGATTTTCTAAAAAAAAAAAAAAAAAGGACCCAAGCCAATTTAAAGAAAGCTTTAACTTTTTTCCCTTGCTTTTGCTAAGGGAAGCAGAACGGGGTCTGTTTGGGGTGTACAGCTCCTGATTGCAGGAGAAAAAAAGCTAGCAAAAATGCTGTTGTGTTTTTCGATTGGACAATATGAAACATGTCCCTTATTTTTTGCCTTAAGGAAGGATGAGGTCCTGTATTGGATGCAAGACGGAGCAGGTGGACGTATGGGCAGTCCTCAACTTAGGACCGTAATGGAGCCTGCCCATCATGGCAACTCATGGCGGTTGTAAAATTGTACGATCCTTTTTGCAGTAGGAGTTTTAAGAGAAACGCACTGGCCATTAAGTGAATGCCATGGTCATTAAGCAAACACTGCTTTTAAGTAAACCCATGGTGCACTAGGGCTCTGTTTTTGCTGAAAACTGGTAGTAAATGCCAATTTAGAGAAAAAAACATTGTAAAACATAGTCAGGTGACCATAGGATGCTACAAACGGCTATAAATGCCTGAGCACCCCAAATTCGGTCAGGTGGTCATAATTCGGATGCTTGACAACAGGCTCATAGTTATGACAGGGTCACGTGATTACATTTTTGTGACCTTCTGACAAGCAAGGTCAATGGGGAAGCCAGATTCACATCATTATCATCATCATCATCATAACAATTGTCGATAAGAAAGACAAAAAAGTCTGGGTAGTGGACGTGGCAGTGCCTGGAGACAGCAGAATAGATGAGAAAGAACTGGAGAAGATAACAAAATACAAAGACCTATAAATAGAAATAGAAAGACTGTGGCAAAAGCAAGCAAGGGTAGTACCAATAGTCATAGGCGCCTTGGGTGCAATCCCAAAACAACTGGAGCACCACTTGAACACCATTGGCATTGACAAATTCGCCATTAGTCAATTGCAAAAGGCGGCCTTACTAAGAACCGCTTCCATCCTGCGACGATATTTGTAATACCATAAACATCCACATCTGCCTATCCCAGGTCCTTGGGAAGGACTCGATAGGTAGAGAAAAATGCCAAATCCAGTCTGAACATCTGGCTGACTGTGCGATGATCCATAATAATAATAATAATGATAATGATAATAATAAAGTTGGAAGGGACCTTGGAGGTCATCTAGTCCAACCCCCTGCTCAGGCAGGAAACCCTATACCATTTCAGACAAATGGCTGTCCAATCTCTTCTTAAAAACTTCCAGTATTGGAGCATTCACCGCTTCTGGAGGAAGGTTGTTCCACTGGTTAATTGTTCTCATTGTCAGGAAATTCTCCTTAGTGCTAGGTTGCTTCTCTCCTTGATTAGTTTCCATCTTGTCCTGCCTTCAGGTGCTTTGGAGAATAGCTTGACTCCCTCTTCTTTGGGGCAGCCCCTGAGATATTGGAACACTGCTATCATGCCCTCCCTCATCCTTCTCTTCATTAGACTAGACATTCCCAATTCCAGCAACCGTTCCTTATATGTTTTAGCCACCAGTCCCCTGATCATCTTTGTTGCTCTTCTCTGCACTCTTTCTAAGTCTCAACATCTTTTTTACATCATGGTGACCAAAACTGGATGCAGTATTCCAAGTGTGGCCTTACCAAGGCCTTGTAAAGTGGTATTAATACTTCACGTGATTAATACTTCACTTAATAACAACCATGTTACTGACTTAACAACAGCAGTGATTCATTAACAATTGTGGCAAGAGAGCTCGTGAAACAGGGCAAAAGCTCACTTTGCAACCCTCAGAACTTCGAATCCAGGTTTTAAGTAGGTCTCTTCTAACTTGGAACAGTCACTAAGCAAGCTGCCATCAGTTGAGGACTAGATGCAGTGGTTAAGGCGTCAGGTTCAAGCTTTTGAGAGACCAAGTGTTTGAGTGCTACTTTGAGCCTGAAGCCAGCTAGACGGCTTTGGGCCAGCCACTTTGTCTCAGCCCTAGGAAGGAGGCAATGGCGAACCACTTTTGAAAACTGCAGGGACTTATCAGCCAGGAGTCATCACTGACTTGATGGGACAAAACAACATTTGATACAAAACATCCACTGGGCTGAAAAAAAAATCCAAATAAACCCTAGAGAGCAATGAAAGATTAGACTTTTATTTATCTCTCTACTGTCATTAAATTGACTCAGTTTGGTGTAATGGTTAAGAAGTTAGCCCAGAGACCTGGAGACTGCGAATTCTAGCCCCACCATAGGCACGATAGGCGACTGGGTGACTTTGGGCCAATCATCAGAAGACGGTGAGTTCTAGTCCCACCTTAGGCATGATTGGCAGCTGGGTGACATTGGACCAATCATCAGGAGACAGCATGTTGTAGTCCCGCCTAGGCATGATAGACAGCTAGGTGACATTGGGCCACTCCCTCTCTGTTTTAGCCCAACCCACCACATAGGTTTTACTGTCGTGCCCAAAACTGGAGGAGGAAAGAGAAGTATGTATGTTCGCCAGCTTGAGTTACTTATAAAGTAATAAAAGTGGGATTTAAAAAAGTCTAAAATAAAAATAAAAAGTTTGTTTGTGTGTGTGTGTGTGGTAAAAGACCTACTATATGGCACACCCTGCCCTATGTCAAAAATATTTCAGAAGCAGTGGAACACAGCTTCTGGGATCTGCAAGCGGGCATTGCACGTTGCCCAGTATCTCATTGGGAGATACTTGCAATGTAATCTACCAGATCCCCTGCATAGATTGTCCCAGACTATGTAGGATAAATGGAGAGGAAGCTAAGTACCAGACTGCAAAAACACAAATGTCTGGTCAGACGAAAAGACCCAAACTCATTGGTAGCCTCACATTTCAATGAATAAAGACATACATTCGATTTCACAGCTACTAAGATTGTTGGCTGAGCGAGTACAAAAACAGCCAGGGAAATGATTGGAGCCTGGGGAAAAGGCCCCTTGTCAGTCAACAGGAGTGCTGATTTACCACCAGCCTATCAAATACTTAGGAGCCGAGGGCTTGGCAGCCCAAGCCCTTGCTAGCCAATCGACAGCCAACCAACACACCATTCAGCCAATAGGAAAGGACCAATAAACACGACTCAGAGAACAGCCCAAAACGTGTATTCCAGGAGAGAGAAATTCCCTGAAGATGGGCTCCAGCATGAGTCTAAAAGCTCAGAAGAGTAACCGACCCAAATTCGGTGACCGACCCAAATTCAATCTCATGTCATTATCCCGGGACACCTATATTTGCCTTCATTCATGAGATTTTACACATATCAGATCAGGAGTGTGTGCTGAGAAGGGAAGGTGCCCAAAATTAAAAGAGGCAGCCCTGAGTGTACAGCTGAAATTTCTCTGTCCAGTCCCAACTGTCCTGAGGATGCCCCTACATTTGGCCAGCTTTGTTTTAACCATAGTTTGTTCAGTAAGACACAAGACACATCGAGGCAACGATTCTCTAAGGTGAAAGCTGAGCAAACTGGATGAATCTGGCCTAGCACAGATGAATTGGATGTGCCTTCAGAGGGAAGGCGCGATCCCTGGCCCCTAGCAATTAACCTAGATGGGGCAGTAAGTGAATGCTTCAATATTGGAATGCCCATTGAATAAAATTGCTCCACTTTCTTTTATTTCAATAGATTTATCTCTGGCCTTTTTTCCAGGATATTCCATCACCATATCCCCAAAATAGCAACTCTGCCAGAGACTGTGACTGACCCAACGTCACCCAGTGAGATCCCACAGCTGTACATTAACTGCTATACTACCCTGCCGCATTGGGTCTGAGTAGTACCACTATTAAATTGTTACGATTGGTCGCACAGTCAGCAAGAGGTTTAGGTTGGATTTTTTTGTCCACCGATCGAGTCCTTCCCATGGACCTGGGATGGGGAGATGGGGATGTTTGATGGTGTTAAAGGTATTATTGCATCGGATGTAAGCTGTTCGAAGTAAATCCAGTGGTGGGAATCAGCCGGTTCACACCGGTTCAGCAGAACCGATAGCTAAATTTTGCTGAGTTTGGAGAACTAACTTAATGCACACTGCTTCCGGACGTACAGTCTAGGCCTGGAAGGCCTGGAGGAGGCCTCCCAGGCCTAGAACGGCCCTCTGGAAGTGCATGGATACCACTTCTGGAAGTCCGTTCTAGGCTTGGGAGGCCTGGAGGAGGCCTCCCAGGCCTAGAACGGCCCACCGGAAGTGCATGGATGCCACTTCCGGAACTCTGTTCTAGGTCTTGGAGGCCTGGAGGAGGCCTCCCAGGTCTAATTGTTCTAACTGTCAGGAAATTTCTCCTTAGTTCTAGGTTGCTTCTCTCCTTGATTAGTTTCCATCCATTGCATCTTGTCCTGCCTTCAGGTGCTTTGGAGAATAGCTTGACTACCTCTTATTTGGGGCAGCCTCTGAGATATTGGAACACTGCTATCATGTCCCCCCTCGTCCTTCTCTTCATTGAACTAGACATACCAAATTCCTGCAACCATTCTTTATGTGTTTTAGCCTCCAGTCCCTTTATCACCTTTGTTGCTCTTCTCTGTACTCTTTCTAAGGTCTCAACATCTCTTTTTACATTGCAGCAACGAAAACTGGATGCTGGATAAAAAATTCTGGAAGTTCACAGGTTTTAAAGTTGTCAAGTTTGGAGACCCTTGCTTTAGATGAAATCACACATATCCTTAGCCTGTCGAACCACCCTGGGAAACTAAACTGAAACAAGCTAAAGATGAAAGAATAAACCAGTTGAGTGTACAAATACAGTCCTTAGAGTTTTGCCTGGTTTAGTTAAATCCGCCCTGTTGAATGAGAACTGCTGAGAGACAGAACTGATTCAAAATATACGTACATATCCAAACACATCAGAGGAGAAATAGTGAAAAAAATAACGCATATGATTGAAGCCAACTGTAAACTTTGCCTAGATCAGTGATGCGAACTTTTTAGAGACCGAGTGCCCAAACTGCAACCCAAAACCCACTTATGCATCGTCGGGTGCTGGGTGGGTATGGCCCATTGGCTGGGTGTGGCCCATTGGGGGTGTGTGGCCCATTGGGTGGGCATGGCTGTGGTGGTAATGGAAGACTGGGTGGGACTAAAAAGTTCAATCAATCAATTCCAACTTTGCAAGATCTTGTTTATTCCCACGAGAAGTTGAAATTGACTGATTGATTGAAACTTTTTTTTTTTGCACATGGCAGCAGAGGCCTAAAGCAAAAAGGTTTTATAAAACCCAGTTGAAGGCCTAGGACTGGGGCAACGGTGTGCGTGCCGACAGAGAGGGCTCTGAGTGCCACCTCTGGCACCCATGCCATAGGTTCGCCACCACTGATCTCTCTATCCATCCATCCATCCATCCATCCACCCACCCACCCACCCATCCATCCATCCATCCATCCATTCACGCACCCACCCACCCACCCACCCATCCATCCACCACTGGCCTAGATAAACAACTCAAGATTAGAGATTATGTTTTCCATTTACTGGCCTGGGGTTTAATTTTTTGCATTCTGCTTGTTAGCCCAAATGAATTATTTAACAGGCAACGCCATTAAATCAAGGCTTCCCCCATTAAGTAAAAAGATAGCCTGTTATACTGAGGATTTACAGCAAATGACACCAAGGGTGTCAATTATATAATTACAGAAATGACATAAATTGATCCAAACGGTACAAAATTGGATTTAGCTGACACCCGCTCCCCACGGTCCATTAAATTAAGGTTCTAGTGTACATAACAACTTTTTGGAATATGTGTTACCATTATTTGTAGATGTTTTTGGATCTGCAAGAAAAAAAGGGGGGGAGAATTTAATTTAGAATTTAATCTTCAGAGGAGGACATGTTCCTTATCTATCATGTAAATGCTACATGGCTGCACTTACGAAACTATGAAGAGTCAAACTGGATTAAATGTTGACTTCACCTCGATTTCCCTTTCCAACGTTTTATTTGTAGTTGTCATCAGTGGTCAACAATGAGTTGGATTCATTGATTATGCTGTGTAATATATGTTGGGGGTTTTACTAGACGCACTAGCAATAGCACTTGGACTTATATACTGCTTTAAAGTGTTTTACAGCCATCTCCAAGCGGTTTACAGAGTCAGCCTATTGTCCCCAACAATCTGAGTCCTCATTTTACCGACCTCAGAAGGATGGGAGGCTGAGTCAACCTTGAACGGGTGAGAATCAAACTCCTGGCGGTGGGCAGAGTTAGTTTGCAATACTACCTTCTAACTTTATATGTTTTAGCCTCCAGTCCCCTAATCGTCTTTGTTGCTCTTCTCTGTACTCTTTCTAGAGCACGGGTCTTCAAACTTGGCCCTGTTATGACTTGTGGACTTCAACTCCCAGAATTCCTCAGCCAGGCACACACCAAGAAAAGAGAAGACCAAGAGTAAAAAAGAGAAGAGGAAGAGGAAAAAAGAAGAGAGAAGAGTAAAAATAAAAAGGGAGAAAGGAAGGGAAGGGAGGAGAAGAAAAGAGAAGAGAGGAGAAGAGAGGAGAAGAAAGGAGAGAAGAAAAGAGAAGTGGAGAGGAGAAGACAAGTGGAAGAGAAGAGAAGAGAATGGATGAGTTTTTTAGAGTGTCACAAAACCGGGGAGAAAGAAACACACACACACACACACACACACACACACACCCCTAAATTCTGCCCCTGACCCCGCATTTGGGCCGGAAAGTCCGGCCGTCTGGAGAGCAGCCCCCCCCCCCCCCAGCCCGGCAGACAGCGACCCTTCAGCGGGCGGCAATCCGGGACGGGCAGAGAGGCGCGGGCGCTTCGCTCAAGGTTAAGGCTGGCCTGTGTCTGCCGGCTGCAGAGGCGGCCGGAGCGGAGGCCGAGGCGAGGCGAAAGGGCAGCGCTTAGAGCCTCCTGGCGCTCCCCCCTCCCCCCCCCCACTCTCGCTTTTCTTTTCCAAAGGCGCGAGAGAAAGTCCGGAGAAGCGGCGGCGGCGGCGCTTTGATCAAGCAGGGAGACGCAGCCCGGCTCCTTTCTCTCCGCCAGAGAAAGCGAGGCGGAGGAAGGCGCGAAGTCCGCGCTGCTTTCTCCTTTCTCGGCTGCTTTGGGCTTTTTCGGTCCCGGTTCCCGCCCAGCGCCAAAGTACCGGTCGCATGTCCGAAGCCGCTTGTGGCCTTTAAACGGGGAGAGAGAGAGAGAGAGAGAGAGAGAGAGACGGAACGATGGTTTCTATCATTCCCGACTTGGACCCTCTGAAAAGCTGGAAAGTTTTAAGGTAAAGTTGATTTTCCTGCTTTTTTTTTTTTTTTCTCGCGCTGGCAGCTCCGCCGGACCGGCTTCTTCTGAGTAAATCCGAAGTAAACCAAACTCGGTCGGACGGAGTGACACCCCCCCCCCCAGACCCCGGTCACTGCAAACGTATCTTTAAAGCTCCCCCTCCCCCCCAAAAGGGGGGAATCTCCGGGAGAGGCGGGACGTGTTATCTCTTAGGCCATGGGAAGTTTTGTGAACTTTCAGATTTTCCTCCCTTCTCTTTCCCCCCTCTCTCCTCTTCCCCTCCTCCCCTCCCTCCTCCCTCACTCTCCCTTGTCTTCTCCCCTTCCCTCCTCTCTCTTCCTCCCTCCTTCTCTCCCTCTTGTCTTCTCCTCCTTCCCTCCCCTCCCTCCTCCCTCTCTCCCCCTTGTCTTCTTCCCCTTCCCTCCTCTTCTCTCTCTTCCTCCCTCCCTCTCCCCCTTGTCTTCTCCCTTCTCCCTCTCTTCTCTCTTCCTCGCTCCCTCTCTCCTCCTTGTCTTCTCCCCCTTCCCTCACCTCCCTCCTCCCTTGTCTTCTCCCGTTCTCTCCTCTTCTCTCTCTTCCTCCCTCCCTCTCTCCCTCTTGTCTTTTCCCTTTTCCCTCTCTTCTCTCTTCCTCCCTCCCTCTCTCCCCCTTGTCTTCTCCCCCTTCCCTCACCTCCCTCCTCCCTTGTCTTCTCCCGTTCCCTCCTCTTCTCTCTCTTCCTCCCTCCCTCTCTCCCTCTTGTCTTCTCCTCCTTCCCTCCCCTCCCTCCCCCTCTCTCCCCCTTGTCTTCTCCCCCTTCCCTCCTCTTCTCTCTCTTCCTCCCTCCCTCTCTCCCTCTTGTCTTCTCCCTTCTCCCTCTCTTCTCTCTTCCTCCCTCCCTCTCTCCCCCTTGTCTTCTCCCCCTTCCCTCACCTCCCTCCTCCCTTGTCTTCTCCCGTTCCCTCCTCTTCTCTCTCTTCCTCCCTCCCTCTCTCCCTCTTGTCTTCTCCCTTTTCCCTCTCTTCTCTCTTCCTCCCTCCCTCTCTCCCCCTTGTCTTCTCCCCCTTCCCTCACCTCCCTCCTCCCTTGTCTTCTCCCGTTCCCTCCTCTTCTCTCTCTTCCTCCCTCCCTCTCTCCCTCTTGTCTTCTCCCTTTTCCCTCTCTTCTCTCTTCCTCCCTCCCTCTCTCCCCCTTGTCTTCTCCCCCTTCCCTCACCTCCCTCCTCCCTTGTCTTCTCCCGTTCCCTCCTCTTCTCTCTCTTCCTCCCTCCCTCTCTCCCTCTTGTCTTCTCCTCCTTCCCTCCCCTCCCTCCCCCTCTCTCCCCCTTGTCTTCTCCCCCTTCCCTCCTCTTCTCTCTCTTCCTCCCTCCCTCTCTCCCTCTTGTCTTCTCCCTTCTCCCTCTCTTCTCTCTTCCTCCCTCCCTCTCTCCCCCTTGTCTTCTCCCCCTTCCCTCACCTCCCTCCTCCCTTGTCTTCTCCCGTTCCCTCCTCTTCTCTCTCTTCCTCCCTCCCTCTCTCCCTCTTGTCTTCTCCCTTCTCCCTCTCTTCTCTCTTCCTCCCTCCCTCTCTCCCCCTTGTCTTCTCCCCCTTCCCTCACCTCCCTCCTCCCTTGTCTTCTCCCGTTCCCTCCTCTTCTCTCTCTTCCTCCCTCCCTCTCTCCCTCTTGTCTTCTCCCTTTTCCCTCTCTTCTCTCTTCCTCCCTCCCCAACTCCCCCCTTCTCCTCTTCTCTCCTCTTCTCTCCCCCTCCTCTCCTCTCCCCCTTCTCCCCCCCACCCTTTTCCAATTAGTTCCTTTTTTTAAGCTCGTAAGAGGGGGAAGAGACTTTAGACAGATTTTTACTAACGGCGCGGGGGTGGGGCGGGGGGGGAGGGAGAGCACGGGAAGGGTTTAGAGAGAGAGAAAGTGGTTTCTCTTCCAGCCCTAAAAAGGATTTCGCGTAAAAAGTAAAAGTTGGGAAAACTTTCCGGCTGGCTGAGCTGAACAGTTTTTAGACAAGGTGCCCTGAACGGCTGTATAAATATATTTCATTCCCGTTCTTTTCAGTCTCATGGAAGATTTGGGCGCTATTGCTTTTGTAAGACAAAACCGGAAGACCCCAATATTCTGTTTCTTTGGCTGTTTGATTTTTTTTTTATCGTATTGTTTTATTTTGAGTCTATATTATTTTTTGATGAAAAGCGCCAGAGGTGCATGGGACCTAATCCCGTGAAGACTGAACGTGTGTGTGGCAGAAAGATTCTAAAATCCCAATTTGACTTACTTTGGGATGCCAACTTTATTTTTATTTCTCGAAGGGCTCCCGGCTTTGCAATGGGTTTTTAAGGAGTGGCAGGGCTTCAAACTCTTAAATCCCTGGAGTATCCTATTAAACGAACCCCCCCCCCCGCTCGTTAGTTTTTCTCCCTACCTTTGGCTAGGTGGAAAGGCATTTGGGAAAAAAAAAAAAAAAACAGCATTGCTTACAATTGTGTTGATTTTATGCACGCTGCCAAGACGTTTGGGAACCCACTTAAGAAAGGATGTTGTATATTAACAATAACAATAACAATAAAGTTGGAAGGGACCTTGGAGGTCATCTAGTCCAACCCCCTGGTCAGGCAGGAAACCCTACACCATTTCGGACAAATGGCTGTCCAGTCTCTTCTTAAAAACTTCCAGTGTTGGAGCATTTACTGCTTCTGGAGGCAGGCTGTTCCACTGATTAATTGTTCTCACTGTCAGGAAGTTTCTCTTTAGTTCTAGGTTGCTTCTTGATTAGTTTCCACCCATTGCTTCTTGTTCTGCCTTCAGGTGCTTTGGAAAATAGCTTGACTCCCTCTTCTTTGGGGCAGCCCCTGAGATATTGGAATACTGCTATCATGTCCCCCCTTGTCCTTCTCTTCGTATGAATGAACTCGGGTGGGGTAGAGGATTTACATGCATGGTGAGGTTTCAATGCTGCCGTTTGCCATAGAGCAGGGCTCTTCAGACTTGGCCCTTTTATGACATGTGGCCTTCAACTCCCAGAATTCCTCAGCCAGCATGCCTGGCTGAGGAATTCTGGGAGTTGAAGTCCACAAGTCATAAAAGGGCCAAATTTGAAGAGCCCTGCCATGGAGGTTTTCAGTCCTACTGTGTATACCATGATGATTGGAGTAGTTTGTATTTATTTGGATGTGTGTATTTTTATTTTTTTTAAAAAAAAGCTCAGCCAGAATGAACGATTTGCAGGGCCTGGTCTTCAACTCTTGGGAGGCCTTATAGCCATTGTTAGAAGCTTGATAGTGGGTTTGTTTACTAGCCATCTTCTTTATGGATGAATGCCTGTGGAGATTCCCACTCATGCAGGTCCTGGTTGCCCCAAAGGTGCTTTTCTAAAAGGCCACTGGACTTTGTCTTTCCTTGAAGACCTTTCACTTCTCATCCAAGAAGCTTCTTCAATTCTAACTGAATGGTAGAAGGATTTATATTCCTTGCAGTCATCTGGAAGATTCCACGCCTGCTTGCACTATTCATTTGACCCTGAGGGCACAGATAAACCTTCCAGTGACCTTAATCACTCTCAGAAAGAGCACTGCAAGGAATATAAATCCTTCCATCCTTCCACCATTCGGTCAGAACTGAAGAAGCTTCTTGGATGAGAAGTGAGTAGTCTTCTAGGGAAAACGAAATCCAGTTGCCTTTTGAAAAAAGCACATTTGGGTTCTTGATGGATGAGCATTTGGTTTCTCTGGAGCAATATTCTTGACCTTGGCAAATTCAACATGCGTGAACTTCAATTCCCAGAATTCTGGAAGTTGAAGTCCACCCATCTTGGAATGGAATGGAATTGAATAGAATATGGAATGGAATGGAATGGAATGGAGCTGTCAAAAAAGCCAACACAGTGCTAGTATGCATTAACAGAGGGACAGAATTAAGATCACGTGAAGTGTTGATACCACTTTACAATGCCTTGGTAAGGCCACACTTGGAATACTGCATCCAGTTTTGGTCACCACGATGTAAAAAAGATATTGAGACTCTAGAAAGAGTACAGAGAAGAGCAACAAAGATGATCAGGGGACTGGAGGCTAAAATATACAAGGAATGGTTGCTGGAATTGGGGATGTCTAGTTTAATGAAGAGAAGGATGAGGGGGGACATGATAGCAGCATTCCAATATCTCAGGGGCTGCCCCAAAAAAGAGGGAGTCAAGCTATTCTCCAAGGCGCCTGAAGGCAGGACAAGAAGCAACGGATGGAAACTACCCAAAGAGAGAAGCAACCTAGAACTAAGGAGAAACTTCCTGACAGTTAGAACAATTAATCAGTGGAACAACCTGCCACCAAAAGCTGTGAGTGCTGGAAGTTTTTAAGAAGAGATTGGACAGCCATTTGTCTGAAATGGTATAGGGTTTCGTGTCTGAGCCAGGGGTTGGACTGGATGACTTCCAAGGTCCCTTCCTAGTTTATTTTTAGTATTATTATCCAAGGTCCCTTCCAATCTTGTTATTCTGTTCTATGATGAATTTGTATTAGCCTCTTGGACTATATTTGTAATTCTATATCAAAGTAGTAAATGAATAACTCTGGTGGGTGGGTGGTTTTCACAACTGGGGGCCCCTTCCAATGACCTACACAGAGTAGGTCTGTTAACAAACAATATAGAATGGATCCATGGCTACTAGGCCCAAACATGGCTTGTTCTGCCTTTGGATTATCAAGACCATCTAAACTCACCATATTAGCATAGCTTTTTGCCTTAAACACAGCCTCTGTGACTTGAGAATGAACATGGATGTTAAAATATATAGGCACCTCTAAACCCACACCTCTAAAGAAACAAAGGCTCATCAGTTCTGCCGAGCCTTGTGCTACAATTGTATGATCTGACTGTGGCCATGTTCACACAGCATGCTCAGTTTTCAAAAATAAGAATAAGGATTTCCTTCAGGCAATTCACCAAGCCATGACAAATAACCACATTGGCTGAGTTCACACAACTTCCGCTGAGCAACATAAAGATAAAGCAAGGCTTAAAGTAATGAAGATTAGAATGTTAGGGTCTAGTCTGTTGGAGCATTTTGTTGAAAAGAGGCAAATTGCAATGGACAGATAGTGAGATTGCTTAAAGTCATGCCGTTCTAAGTAAGGTAAAGTCAATTGAATACATTGGGAAATTGTTAATACAGTATGGTTGGTTGCGCAGCCAGCCAGATGTTTGGATTGTGTTTAGCATTTTTATTCATAGTGAGTCTTTCCAAGGACCTGGGATAGGCAGAGGTGGATGTTTGATGGTGTTAAAGATATTGTCGCAGATGTAAGCTGTTCTCAGTAAAGCTGCCTTTTGCAATTGACTGATGAAGAGTTTCCAATGCCAGTGATGTTCAAGTGATGCTCCAGATGTTTTGGGATTACAGCCTGTTGGTACTATCTTTACTTTCTTTTGCCATTTTTATTTCTAGATTTGATACAGCCCACCCACTTTGGGTGGCTGACAATATTTAATAATAGAAACAATTAAAAGTTAATGAACAACACAAAACAAGACTGCTGGAATTACCGTATTTTTTACAGTGTTTTTGTGTTTTCCATCAGGGCTTGTGTACAAGTGTTCAGGTCTGGCCTTACGGCTGTAATAAACAGATTGATTGATTGTACAAGTGTTTAAAGCAGGACAATGTGCAAACCTACAGATACACCTCTGTAAGTGAAATGAGCAGTCTTCAAATTAGATGGCTGGATAAATGGATGATGGTAGATAAATAGGTAGGTAGGTAGGTAGGTAGATGATGATAGATAGGTAGGCAGGCAGGCAGGCAGGCAGACAGACAGACAGACAGACAGACAGACAGATAGATAGACAGACAGACAGATAGATAGACAGACAGATAGATAGATAATTGATAGATAATTGATAGATAGATGATAGGTAGGTAGGTAGATGATGATAGGCAGGCAGACAGACAGATAGTAGATAGATAGATAGATAGATAGATAGATAGATAGATAGATAGATAGATAGATAGATAGATAGATCTTCTCTCCAACAGAAGAGAATATTTGCAGCTCAGGGTTCAACTGCAGAGTCCTTCATGTTCTCTGTCTGAGCTGGCTTGTTTTCTTGCTGACATTTCATTACCCAATTAGGTAACATCTTCAGTATGAGTATGGGGTCTGCTCTCTGTTTATGTACAAGTGGCTTGCCCTGTGATTGTTGGTTGGGGTGTTGTTTTCTTCTTGTTAGATTCTTGATTAAGCTGTTTATTGTTTATTTGTCTGAGTTGGCCGTTCCTTGATCAGGGATACCGTTCTCTGCACAACAATTACACTAATGTTAATTTTCTTGCCCTCCCTATTCCCCCTCCCCCTCCCCCCAAGTCCAGTTTTACTAACTGTTAAAGCCATGAAAATCTTATTAGAACATAAAAGCGACGATCATCCTCCTTGTAGAAAAGAGCGAACCTTTCCCAAACTCAGCTGGAAAAGTTCTTTTGATGTTGACAGCGTGAAAATAGTGGGGGGGGGGGGGCAGAAACAATGACAAGAACAGAAGAAGATTGCCTGCTGCTTAAGACTTTTTATTTATCTTCTGAAAAGGTGAGAATACTACTCCAGGAGTGTTTATTTTTAGCCTGCGATTTAAACAGGTGACCTTGAAAATTCCAACACCAAGCAACAACAGATATAAGTCTGATGTTACAAAATGGCTATTCTGGGAATGCTGCAGAAAATATAGAAATGGCTTCTTTCTTTCTTTCTTTCTTTCTTTCTTTCTTTCTTTCTTTCTTTCTTTCTTTCTTTCTTTCTTTCTTGGAATGGGACTATATCTCCTTCCTTAAGAACAGGGGTCTTCAAAAACTTGGCCCTTTTATGACTTGTGGACTTCAACTCTCAGAATTCCTCAGCCAGACACACTGGCTGAGGAATTCTGGGAGTTGAAATCCACAAGTCATAAAAGGGCCAAGTTTGAAGAGCCCTGCTTAAGAATATTCAGGTTATACCCCACTTCAAAAGAAGAGGAACAAGAATCAGTAAATGTCAGAGCTCAGATCTGTAGAAAGAGCCCCATCTGTTTTAAGAACTGAGTCATAGTTTTTTGAGAAGAGAAAACTGGGTGTGGAAAAACCAAAACTCTGACAATCAAAGTCAACGGGGAAGCCAGATTTAACGGCCATGTTACTAACTTAATAACTGCAGTGATTCACTGAACACCTTTGGCAAGAAAAGTCAGAAAATGGGGCAAAATTCACTTAACAACTGACTCGCTTAGCATCAGAAATTTTGGGCTCAATTGTGAGGATTACCTGCAGATGTTAGTGATGCTAAAAAGTTTGTTACTAACTTCTGGTTAACAAGAAAGTTTGATTGCCTCCTGAAAAAGCACCATTGGGACAACCATGACCTGGATGACTGAGAATCTCCACCATAAACATTTTGATTAGCAAGTCAGGATAATGATTATGGCTTGAATCCTGATCAGAGTTGATCTAACAATAGTTTTTGAAAGAAAAGAGGCCCCTTCTCCTGTCCAGCCGTCTACACCAGAGGTGTCAAACAGCCAGCCCATGGGCCGTACGCATCACAGGGAAGCCGCGCCCACCCCATTGCCAGCAATGGAAAAACAGTCCTGATACGTTGTGCGACGTCACATGACGTCGCAAGTTTGACATGTCTGATCTACACTGATACTTGAAGATATATGGACTTCAATTCCCAGAATTCTGGGTGTTGAAGTCCATACTTCTTCAAGTTGCCAAGATTAAGAAACATTGATCTACACCAGGGATTTTCAAACTTGGCCCTTTTATGACTTGTGGACTTCAGCTCCCAGAATTCCTCAGCCAGCATGCCTGGCTGAGGAATTCTGGGAGTTGAAGTCCACAAGTCATAAAAGGGCCACGTTTGAAGATCCCTGATCTACACCATCTAAAATATTTGGACTTTTACAGATAGGAAGTTGTTAAGCCAAGAGGGAAAAATTCTTAGCTAAGGCTAGCATTCCAGCACAGGGATTTTGAGGTCATGTTCGGTGAACCGTTGCATCCAATGTGTGACCTTAATTGGTTAGCCTCATCAAAACTGGTTATTGAGACAGGAGAAGCAGTAAACTTGAAGTTGGATTACATTCACCTCTCTTTTTGAAAAAAATTTGGGATTAACAATGCTGATCTGTTCTCAGCAGGTCACGCGTTTAATTTGGATGATGGCGAATGTGCACCAAAAGGAAGAACAAAGCGTAGTGTGATGTCTTAGCTTCAGCAGCTCTGCCAGTAATTAGTTCACCTCTTAATTTTGGCATTTCTGCAAAAAGGATTCTTCTCCAGCCCCAAATCTGCCCATGATTTAAGATGGAGAGGACGCTGAGACAGATAAAGGTTATCCTCCTAGAAACCGAAACGCTTTTATAGAAAACGGTGTTCCAAAATTCATCTAGATCTATTTTGTGAAAGATAAACAAGAGAGTGAAACAAGGTGATTACTGGGCATTGTTAAGAAGAGGACAGGCTTAATTGAAGTTGAGAAGAGCGATTTGCATGATATTTGCATATGTTAAGAAAAGGTGAGGTCATGGCTTACATTTATAGAATTATATACTCAGAGTTGGGTAGATAATCCTCGAGTTACGATGATAATGGAGACGGCCTATTACAGTTCTATGTTCTAATGGTCGTAAATTGTAATGGTCATAAAACAGGTCAGTCATGTGACCAGCCCAAGTTTACAATATTTTTGCAGAGGTTGTTAAGTGAACGTGGCAGTCATTAGCGTGAAGCCATTGTTTGCTTGGGATGCAGCTTTGCCAAAAAATTTAAGTGAACTCAGGGATGCTGCAAACAGCCATACAGTAAATGAAACCATGTTGCTGAATGCCCAAGGTGTCATGTGACAGTCATGTGACTTCAGGGGTGCAATGGCCACTGGAACATTGGCTCCAGGTTGTAAGTCCCCTTTTTTAAAATAGGTTGAATCTTCAGTCTTCAGACGCTAAACAACCGTTGTAAACTGAGATCTATCTTTATGGGATCTTGGAGTTATTTAGTACAATCCCCTGATCAGTGCAAGATTTATTAAAGTATCTCTGATAGAGGACCTGCTGGAAGATCTCAAGCAGTGGTGAATTCACCACTTCATGTGGCAGTCTGTTCCACAGGCTAATGGTTCCTACAGTCAGGAATTCAAAATATTTCTCTTAAAAAATGACCGGGTTGTCTTTTTTTTTTTTTTAGTACCGTTTGCTTTCTCTGGTAAATTAATCTGTGGACACTCTGGCTCTTATTTGAAACATACTTTTTAATGAAAAAAAGTAGCAGGGGTGAGAGTTCAAGGGTCACTTTAATTTTCTGAACCTTTTTACTTCAATAAGGAAAGGAATTGGTGGAAAGGGGATGCAAATGAGAAGGTTTTCAAAAACAGTCCTGATTAACTCAAATGTGATTAAAATAACACACTTTTGGTTTTCAAAATGCTCTCTTGATTGGGTCAATAACTTGGCATCTTCCCATCATAAGCCCATCATAAAGCTCCAAGCCTAACACAAAGGACTGTGGGAGTTGTAGTTCCAAGTTGTAGTTTCTGGGGAGATTAGCATGTTTCTGTGTCATTGCACTTCTAGAGTTTCTCTGGGAAATTTAACTTCCTATAGCAGCATGAATCAACCACAGTTCTTCAGACCATGAAAAGCCCATCTTCAAAGATGTCATTCAGTTCTTACAATATGTGGATTGAAAGGGACTTTAATGGTCATCTAAGGGGGCACAATGGCTCAGCGATTAAAGATGCTGTGCGACGGGCTGAGCTCCCGTTACTTGCCCCAGCTCTTGCCCAGTTCAAAAGCATGCAAATGCGAGTAGATAAATAGGTACCACTTTGATGGGAAGGTAACACCATTCTGTGTACCTCGGCGTATAGTCATGCTGGCCACATGAACCAGACAAGTTCATAGTGTTGAAGGAAAAGTCTTCATCATGATTCAGTCCAAGCTGGGAATAAACAATATGACAACTGCTTTAGAAAGAAGGTTGCAGTTTATTGAAGAGGAGAGCCAGACAGAAAGATGGAAGAAAAGAGAGCGAGCACATGTAGGGAATGGGTTTTTATATCCTCTGGAGTCTTTTGTTTGGAGTTGTTCCTTTGGCCTGAACTTTGACCTGAGTCTGAGTGCCTTTCCAGTATTCTGATGGTGATGGATTAATCCTATTATGTCCTGTCTTAGAGTTGGGGGGGGGGTATGTAGATTTTAGGTGTCTTTGTCTTCTTAAGCTTCTAGCTGGGGGCCTCCAACCTTCCTAGATTATTTACATCTGCATTTCTACAGAACTGGTTTCTGCTTGGGGGAGGGAGACTTGGGGCTATTAAAAACTGGGCATGCTTTTCTGCTTCTTTAATATTTCCTTCTCTGGCGGGGCTGATTTCCCACAAGAGAAAGAGGCACAATGTTCCAACACTGGAGGTTTTTAAGAAGAGACTGAAATGTCTGAAATGGTATAAAGTTTCCTGCCTAAGTAGGTGGTTGAACTAGAAGACCTCTAGGGAAAACATACCAGATATTTCAAATATATTTTTCAGCATTCAATCAGGGTGGATATTTTATTATTAATATTAATGTTAATGATATATTTGTCATTTGTTATTTTCTGTACACATAGTTTTATTACTATTGTCTAGTTGTTCTGTTTGTGGTTGAAGCTTCTTTGTTTTTATTTGTTTTCTTCTTCTTCTTCTTCTTCTTCTTCTTCTTCTTCTTCTTCTTCTTCTTCTTCTTCTTCTTCTTCTTCTTCTTCTTCTTCTTCTTCTTCTTCTTCTTCTTCTTCTTCTTCTTCTTCTTCTTCTTCATTCTGTGAGTGGAAGCCTTCCTGAGTTATCCTGAAGTAAGGTGGGCAGCCAATAAATTTTACAAATATATACATATTAAATTTGGAGACAAATAAAATATAAAGAATAGGAGAATAACAGATAATGACCCCCTGATCAGGCAGAAGACCCTATACCAGGGGTCTTCAAACTTGGTCATTTTATGACTTGTGGATGTCAACTCCCAGAATTCCTCAGCTATGCATTCTGGCTGAGGAATTCTGGGAGTTGAAGTCCACATGTCATAAAAGGGCCAAGTTTGAAGACCCCTGCCTTATACCATTTCAGACAAATTGCTATCCAGTCTCTTCTTAAAAACCTCCAGTGTTGGAGTACCCACAACTTCTGGAGGCAGGTTGTTCCACTGATTAATTTTTCTAATAATCAGGAAATTTCTCCTTAGTTCTAGGTTGCTTCTCTCTTTGGTTACTTTCCATCCATTGCTTCTTTGTCCTGCCTTCAGGTGCTTTGGAGAATAGGTTAACCTCTCTCTTCTTTTTGGCAACCCCTTAAAACAGGGGTCTTCAAACTTGGCCCTTTTATGACTTGTGGACTTCCTCCCAGAATTCCTCACCCAGTGTGCCTGGCTGAGGAATTCTGGGAGTTGAAGTCCACAAATCATAAAAGGGCCAAGTTTGAAGACCCCTGCCTTAAGATATTGGAAGACTGCTACTATGTCACCCCCAATGCTTCTTTTCATTAAACTAGACACACCCAATTCCTGCAACTGTTCTTCCTATGTTTTAGACTTCAGTCCCTAGTTTCTCTTTTGTTGGTATGTGTAGTGTGACATCTCAGCAGAGTCAGTTTAGGCATTTCCCCTAATTTTTGATGTGTCAAGTCTAAAAGATTCTCCATGGCTGCCCTACAGGAGATGCAAGAGAATTAGGTAGGGCGTGTCTGAGGATTTAAATGAAAAATGCACATGGAAGATGCATTAGATTTGCCAAAAGATTTTAAATGTTTCCAGGCGACTCAAGGTCAGTGTGTGGGACTGGAAAAAAATGGATTTTGTGTGTCCCTAAATAATATATCTAGCATTTTGCTTTTGGTTGCTACGCAAATCAGAAACATAGAAACCTCATCCCGGGCCATGTTATGTAAATAAATGGAAAGGATGGGTCATTCTTTTAACTTTCTTTCTGGGTCTAATACCCCTTCCTTCAGAAGCATCACAAAATCTTGTAGACATTCGGAAGGAGACTAGACTGTCTTAAGTACAAGGGGAATGTCATTGTTTTAATTTTGAAAGAATAACTCTATCCCATGTTCCTTTTTTAATTATTGCTATTATAGTTCAGGGGTGTCCAACTCAATTTTACTGAGGGCCGCATCAGCATTGTGGTTGCCCTCGGGGGGGGGGGCAGGTGAGTGTGGCCAGGGTGGGTGCGGCCTACTGGGTGGGCATGGATGGAGTGGGTGTGGCCTACTAGGTGGGTGTGGCCAGTTCTACATTCACGTCAAGGGTGCCTGTGGGGACCTGGTCAGGACTGGGACAGATCTGAGGGTCTCTGGCAGAAGGGGGTGGGACCGGGGCAAGTGCCAAGGCATGGTCCACCGGGGCAAGTGCTAAGATGGGCACCACAAAATTGTACATTGGCTCCCGGCTGGCCTGGGCCAGGGTCAAGGCAGCGGGGCCCATTCCCTCACTGTTTTCAGGATGGCTTCGTGGGCCACATGAAACCACTTTGCGGGCCGCATCCGGCCCCCGGGCCTTTTGTTTGACATGTCTGTTATAGTTGGTTGCACAGCTGTGCCAGCTGTTCAGACTGGATTTAGCATTTTTGTCCACTTCTAGAGTTCTTCTCAAGGATCTGGCATAGGCAGATGTGCAAGTCTGATAGTGTTAGAGATATCATCGCAGGATGTAAGCTGTTCCAAGTAAAGCTGCCTTTCGCAATTGACTGATGGTGAATTTGTCAGTGTCGATGGTGTTCAAGAGATGTTCCGGACATTTGTGGATTGCACCCAGGATGCCTATTACTATTGGTAAGATCACAAAATATAATCACCTGCAAATAGAAACAGAACGACTATGAAAAGCCGTTCTGTTTCTATTTGCAGGTGATTATATTTTGTGATCTTCTCCAGTTCTTTCTCTTTTATTCTGCTGTCTCCATACTGCCACATTGCCTATCCAGATTATTATTATTATTATTATCATCGCACAGTCAGACAGATGTTCAGATTAAGTTTGGTATTTTTATCCACCTATCAAGTTCTTCCCAAGGACCGGGGAAAGGCAGATGTTGATATATTTAATAGTGTTAAAGATATTATCTCAATGAATGTAAACTGTTCAGAGTAAAGCTACCTTTCGCAATTGACCAATTTTTGGTCGTACATTGAGCACAACCAATAATCAGTGGAACAACTTGCCTCCAGAAGTTGCGGGTGCTCCCAAACTGGAGATTTTTAAGAAGAGATTGGACAACAATTAGTCTGAACAGGTATAAGGTTTCTTGCTTGAGCAAGGGGTTGGACTAAACGACCTCCAAGGTCCCTTCTAACTCTGTCATTCTGTTTACCACACACCCTTACAATGTCTTTTTAAAAGCTTTTAACATCCCATGCGTGTTGTGGGTCTATGAGCAGAGGGCTCTGTGTTTCTGCAAATGATGGCTTGGAGGTTGCTGTTAGGTCATAGTTAATGTGAGCCAAAAATCACATTGCTGTCCCAGCGGAGATGTGTATGCTTCAAATGTGGGCACCGGCTGGCTTTAAATCAACCAGTGTTTCTGCAAGAAACACTAAGTGCCTAATTCTTTTGGCCAGTGTTGAGTGACAGAAATGAATAAATGCTTTTGGGGGATTGCAAGATTTTCTCCAGCAGCATTGAAGCTTTAATGGCAATGTGGATGCTTTTTTCCTCTTTAACATAAATCAGGAGTGGCAGAAGACTTGTTTCCTTGAATGAAGCTATAGCACTAAATATCCATGTAAAGCATGGTTTGGTCCCTTCATTCTTGATTCACTCTGTCCTCTGACATTATTTGGGAAAAATAGGGTTTAGTCTCTCTCTCTCTCTCTCCCCCCCCCTCTCTCTCTCCCTCCCTCCCTCCCCCCCTCTCTCTCTCCCTCCCTCCCTTTCTCCCTCCTTTCCTCCCTTTCTCTCTCTCTCCCTACCTCTCTCTCTCTCTCTCCCCCTCCCTCTCTCTCTCTCTCCCTCTCTCTCTTTCTCTCCCTCCCTCCCCCTGTTTCTCTCCCTCCCTCCCTCCCCCCCCTCTCACACACACACAGACAGACACCCATTGTATTTCTCCCACTTCCACTCAAGTTCTAAGTTTTTGGATCAGCTTTAGGAATTATTATCTCTGATCACATAGTGATGCAGTTGAGAAAAATTCAAACTCTTTGTACCTGAAGATGTGGAATTGGTTATGGGAGAGCAGTTGGCGATGAAAAAGAAGAAATAAAAATCTCTTTCTACATTAAAAAAAGTAAATAAATAACTTTGCTAAGGTGACAGTACCGGACTGGGGGGGGGGGTTGGGGACCCCTGGACTAAACCTGGAATACTGCATCCAGTTTTGGTCACCACGATGTAAAAAAGATGTTGAGACTCTAGAAAGAATACAGAGAAGAGCAACAAAGATGATTAGGGGACTGGAGGCTAAAACATATAAGGAACGGTTGCTAGAATTGGGTATGTCTAGTTTAACGAAGAGAAGGACAAGGGGGGACATGATAGCAGTATTCCAATATCTCAGGGGCTGCCATAAAGAAGAGGGAATTAAGCTATTTTCCAAAGCACCTGAAGGCAGGACAAGAAGCAACGGGTGGAAACTAATCAAGGAGAGAAGCAACCTAGAACTAAGGAGAAACTTCCTGACAGTGAGAACAATCAATCAGTGGAACAGCTTGCCTCCAGAAGCAGTAAATGCTCCAACACTGGAAGTTTTTAAGAAGAGACTGGACAGCCATTTGTCCGAAATGGTGTAGGGTTTCCTGCCCGAGCAGGGGGTTGGACTAGATGACCTCCAAGGTCCCTTCCAACTTTACTACTATTATTATTATAACTATTATTATTAAACCAAAATGGCTCTTTTATTATGACTTTATTACTAGAATTTGGATTCCATAGACCACATCTTGCCTATTTTATCTCTTTTTTTAATCATTAAGCTAAGGATAACAGAATAACAGAGTTGGAAGGGACCTTGGAGGTCATCTAGTCCAACCCCTTGCTCAGGCAGGAAACCCTATACCATTTCAGACAAATGGCTGTCCAGTCTCTTCTTAAAAACTTCCAGTGCTGGAGCAGCCACAACTTCTGGAGGCAAATTGTTCCACTGGTTGATTGTTCTCACTGCCAGGAAATTTCTCCTTAGCTCTAGGTGAGTGGATTAGATCCCATCTGTTGCTTCTTGTCCTGCTTTCAGGTGCTTTGGAGATAGGTTGACCCTCTCTCTTCTTTATTAGCTGGGTTCACATTTGGCATTAAAGTCTTGTTATGAAACATTTTGATATTAATTTAGATCTTCCCCCTGAACATCGAGGTGGTCATATTTTTTTCCCCGTATTGTTTCAATACTCTAATCTGTGGGCCTCAGAAATATTGTAATACAGACAACTGGCTGTGTGTCAGAATAACAGCTCGTATATCATCGGCTTGAACAGTTCTCTGTTCAAAAATAACAAATGTAATTAAAATGTTTCTAGGATTACGACCTTGTTTTGCAAATCAGACTATTCCTAGCAATGTTACAGAGTGTGTCTTTTCCATTTCCCTTCCCTACAACTGTGCGGTGTTTTTCTTTTTTCTTCCCCCCCCCCCCTTCTCTTGCCTTACATGCAAGCTTTAGGACAGCCAAGAAAACTTTGGCACACGAAGACAAAACACAGCAGAGTTTTCAAAATCCTCTCTCTTTTCTTAAAAGGAGCCTTTTAAGATTATTTATTCTGCAAGTCCTTGAAAGGGGAAAAAGGTAGGATATAAAGGGGGAGGGAAGAGGAATGGCAAGAGAAGCCACAGCGAGCCAGCATAAGTCGGAGGTGTTTTATAATTAAGGTTGTGCACTTATCCTAAATGCTTCCTGCCTCTTTGTGGGGAAGTTTGCTAACTGTAGAAGTGAACAGTGCCTTGAATTCAGAAGTCATGTAAGGTTGCTGTACTGAAAGACCTCATGAAATAAACAAGGATTGGATCCCAGTCCTGTTAATGGGAAGAGTTTTATCTGTATTTTATTTCTGGTACCCGTCCCCTTGAAGCACTGTATAGACCAGAGGTAGGCAACCTCGGCTCTTTTATGACTCGTGGACTTCAACTCCCAGAATTCCTCAGCCAGGATGGGGGACTAGGGCCCCCTCATGACTGGTGGACTTCAACTCCCAGAATTCCTGAGCCAGCATGGGGGAACTATGGCTCCCTTCATGACCTGTGGACTTCAACTCTCAGAATTAATGAGCCAGCATGACTCAGCCTGGAAACCTCTCCCTTTCCCCTCAGCATAGCTGACTCAGGAATTCTGGGAGTTGAAGTCCATAAGTCATAAAAGAGCCGAGGTTGCCTACCCCTGGTATAGACACTGATAAATAGACTGTCATGGTTCCCACAGATGAAATTCTTCAAAGAACTTTGAGGCATTGTTTACCTTAAAGAATCTTTATTAGAGAAGCATAACATCAGCACTAATATAATCGAAGGCAAAAACTGGATTCCCCTCCCCTGAGCACATAGTATCAAAGCACAATTCCCTCCTCCAATTAACAGTCATAAATCACATTCTCCAATTAGTTTGAAATGCAGGCTTCCCCTCCAGGTCTTCAGCCCGGCCAATTCTTATCATCTCTTATTTCAATAACCTTGGTTCACATTACTAGATCCAGTATTGTTATGTCTAGCTAAACTCTCATGCACATTCCTCTCCCCAGCATCATTTAACTCTAGCTCTAACTCTAAGAGTAAAACATAAGAAGAAAATGGTTGCATCTCCAACTATTGTCAAAGCAAAAACATCCGATGTTAGCAACGTTGACATTGACATTGTAAACATTTTACAGATAGCCCTCGACTTACAGCAGTTCGTTTAGTGACCGCTTGAAATTACGACATTGAAAAAAGTGACTTATGACCGTTTTCCACACAGAAAGTGCATGGATGCCACTTCCTGAAGTCCGTTCTAAGCCTGCATCCCATAAGAGAACCGGTTGTTCAGGTATTTGAATCTCACCACTGTGTCCATCCATGGCAACTTTAAAACTGTGGACTTCAACTCCTTGAATACCCCAGCTAGCTCTGTAATTCTGTGCCGGAATTTTACAATGCTGGGACCAATTGCCTTCCCATCCTGTCCTTGTCATATTTATTTAAAAGATAAGTTACTCTTTTAAACACTGAACCGTCCTACAAGCATAATATAGAATAAATATAGTAATCATGATTTTTAAAAGACTTGGCTGCTCTTGACATCAAATCTCCCCCTCCCTCCTTTCCTCTCCCATTCCACCGATTGGTATTTCTCAATGTCAAGAATTCAAGTTTTGTATCATGTTTTCATGGTAGTGATGCCTCTAGATTTTGCAAGAAAGCACGACCATCTGGCTACCAGGACCAACAGCATTGAGGTGCTTTTGATTTACGAGCGGTCGTTGCGCCTCACAAAATGGGGAGTGAGCTTTAATGCATTAATTTGTGCAGATGTGAAAAGCTGGTATTCTCGGCCTAATAGAGCCGAAGATTGATCATGCTGGTATCCTTCGTGGTGAACAATTAACTGTCCACTGGTTGCGTGAGCTTAAGCGCCGGGCAGCCATGTCTGTTGCTTTTGTGTTATAGGGCTTAATACAGCCCTTTGTTTGAATAAAACAGTTTGGTTGAGACCACGCATATGAGTCTGATTGGGGTAAATTATAGAAGTGATTTAGAAATATGACTTGTATTCTTTATTATTTTTTATGTTCTGTGTTTTATATTCTGTATTTTGAGGGCCTTGTGGGCTGATGACAAAGTATTACTATTGTTCTTTGCCTTCCTTCCTTCCTTCCTTCCTTCCTTCCTTCCTTCCTTCCTTCCTTCCTTCCTTCCTTCCTTCCTTCCTTCCTTCCTTCCTTCCTTCTCTCCCTTTCTGCTCTCCTCTCCCTCCCCCCATCCTCTCCTCTGGACCCTTCCCTCCCTCCCTCCCTCCCTCCCTTCCTTGTTTATGGTTTGCATAATATAATTATGCAGGTTAATTCAATAATTAAATAAACTGTGAGAATTTTATCCCTCCTGTTTAGGCACATTGAGAAAATATTATGGATTCTTTTCTCTTAGCCCAATATCCCTTACAACATTTCAGTGAGAAAATCAGGTCATGTACTGCACTTAGATACAAACAAATGCAAATCATATAACAATATTAATACTCAAGTTGATACAAAGGCTGGGCTTACACAATATATTAAAAGCTAGAGCCAGATGAAAAAACCCATAACTTTGCTGGGTTCGCATAACATTTAATGTCCAAACAAATAATCTAAATTATGTTAACATGGCCCAATTCACACAACACCCTAGGATTAAGGTTCATTTACCCTGATTGTACTGGACTGTAAATTCTCCAAGCTCATTTTAGCCTGGTCTAACATATTATGCCAATTCAGTAAATGTCATGGCTAATTTAATCATAATCCTTGTTTTCAACTTGAAAAAGAAAGTCCTAGAAATGAAAAAACAAGGCCACGCTCTGGCTTTTTGATTGAGGAGAAAAGATCCCTGTGACTTTTGCTGGTAGTTTCAAAGTAAATACTAATATTTGCCATTTTCCTAACACAACTGAACATAGAATAATAAGGTTGGCAGGGAACTTGGAGTTCTTCTAGTCCAGGGTCCTCAACCTTTTTAATGCTGCGACCCCCAACCGGTTGTAGGTCGAGGACTACTCAACCGGTTATAAGTCGAGGACTACTCAACTGGTGCAGCACCGTTTGCAGAATGGGACTTTTGGCGGGCTCAGCAGGGCAGAGACAGCCTGGACAATTCCTATTGGCTTTTGAAAGCCAATAGAAATAGACTCTATTTGTTCTGGACCAAACTCCCTTTTGACTTGCAATATGTGCCAGTTGAAAACCAAAGATTATATACATTACAGAGCCAGCAATCCAATTCTACCCACTTAACTATGCTTTGAAAATGAGTTACCCACACTGCATATCCCACCCACTTCCTAAAACAAAACCTAGACTAATTACATGACAGATTAGCTATTGTCTATTGTCCAGACATAGAAGTGCAGCTGTGTTGAATAAACTCCCCAAGCACTACCTTTCCCATTGTCCCTTTCCTTCTTTAAAGGCATTAAGGTATTGAGGAACCTTATGAAGTAAGCCTTATATCAGTGGTTCTCAACCTTTTTAATGCCACGACCCCCAACCGGTCATAAGTCGAGGACTATTCAACCGGTCATAAGTCGAGGACTACTCAACTGGTGCAGCACTGTTTGCAGAATGTGACTTTTGGTGGGCTCAGCAGGGCAGAGACAGCCTGGACAATTCCTATTGGCTTTTGAAAGCCAATAGAAATAGACTCTATTCAAGAGAGTCTATTCTATTGGCTTTCAAAAGCCAATAGAATAAAAGGGAGTAGCCTAGCTAAGGAAAAGAGGGGGAAAATGGCGGACTGCGTTGTTTGGCGACCCCCGTGAAATGGTCGTTCGACCCCAAATGGGGTCCCGACCCACAGGTTGAGAACCACTGTTCTAGTCCAACCCCTGCTCAAGGTAGGAGACCTTATATCATCCCAGTCAAATGGCTGTCCAGTGTATTCTTGAAAATCTCCAGTGATGGAAATAGAACCCACAACTCCAGTTCCACTGATTAATTGTTCCCACTGTCAGGAAATTTCTCCTTAGTTCTAAGTTGGATCTTTTTTTGATACGTTTCCTTCCGTTGCTTCTTGTCTTGCCCTGTGGAGCTATGGAGAATAAATCAACCCTCTTATTTATTTATTTATTTATTTATTTATTTATTTATTTGACTTATATACCGCTTTAAGTGCAAGCACTCTCTAAGCGGTGTACACCAGTAAGCAATGTGTGTGTGTATATATATATATATATATATATATATATATATATATATATATATATATATATATATATTTACATTGCCCCCAACAATCTGGGTCCTCATTTTACCTACCCCGGAAGGATGGAAGGCTGAGTCAACCTTGAGCCGGTGAGATTTGAACCGCTGACCTGCTGAACACAGTCAGCTAAAGTGGCCTGCAGTACTGCACTCCAACTGCTGCGCCACCTCGGCTCTTCTCTGTGACAGCCCCTCAAGTACTGGAAGACTGCTATCCCATCATCTCGAGGCCTAATCTTTGTTAGATCTAGCTCCCTCCAGCAGAATGGGACAACTCATGGCAGCCAGCTTGCCATGGGACAATTCAGCATGGAACAATTCAACAAATACAAAAGTTAAATGAATTTTGATGGAGCCGTGGCCTATAATAATAAAAGAAATATAAAAGTTACAATAATTTCAATGAAAACGTGGTCACCAATAATAAAAGTATCTGAATGAAACAATACTATGTTGAGTTGTCCCGTGGCAAGTTGGCCCTCAGTGAGTTGACCGTTGCGAGTTGACCACAATGAATTGTTCTAGACCCCTCTCAACATCTTTTTTGTATCATGATGACCAAAACTGGGCATAATATTCCAAGTGTGGTCTCACCAGATTTAACAGTGAGGACAATTAACCAGTGGAACAGCATGCCTTGAGAAATCGTGGGCGCTCCCTCACTGGAGGTTTTTAAGAAGAGGCTAGACAATCATTTGTCTGAGATGGTAAAGGTTCTCCTGCTTGAGCAGGGGGCTGGACTAGAAGACCTCCAAGGTCCCTTCCAGATTCTATTCTATTCTATTCTACTCTACTCTACTCTACTCTACTCTACTCTACTCTACTCTACTCTACTCTACTCTACTCTATTCTACTCTATTCTGCCATGATTTCAGTAGACAATTTGGCTCTGATACGATAAGGGTAAGATATCAGATTTGCATTGGTTAAATTTCCTGTTATCTGTTGAATTTTTGGTGACCCAGAACTGTTCTGGTCTGTTTCATTGAACTGGAGCAATTTGTTTATTATTTTAGAAAACACAGTTGGTGTTTACGTTTCAAATTACAGGCCCATTATTCAAGAAAAAAAAAACAAGAAAAAAAAGCTGCCTTTTTTTTAAAAGAAAAAATGTTCCTGATGTTTTGCTAACATTAAACTTGACCCTTTTGTGTTTCCTAAGTGATCTGAATTGGATTTTTTTTGCAGGGCTGAGACAGGAACGGTTGTTTTTCCTCCTGGTTCTTGCTATGATCACACATTGTTTACCTAGCAATTTGGCTAAGGGTTGTAAACGTCCAAGCATCACAGAAACATATTGGGCATTTACTGAAGATTATTGCTGATTTTACCTCATTTGACAGCCTTTCTTGCCACAGTTGTTAAGGGAATCACTGCAGTTGTTAAGTTAGTAACACGGTTGCTAAGTGAATCTGGGTTCCCCATTGACTTTGCTTCTCAAAAGGACACACAAGGTGATCATATGATCCAGGGACACTGCAACCTTCATAAATACAAGTCATTTGCCAAGCGTCTGAATTTTGATCACATGACCATGGGGATGCTGCAACGGTTTTAAGTGTGAAAAACAGTCATAAGTCCCTTTTTTCATTGCCGTTGTAACTTTGAATGGTGACTAATGAGCTGTTGTAAGTCATGTCACGGTCTACCTGTATTTGTGGGGTGAGTCATGTTAGGAATTTGGGAGGAATATTGTGTGCTTAATGACCAAGTTGCCGATACCAATTGCATAACTAAATGAGGACTACCTGTATTTTGAAGATGCTATGTTAAGATCTTTTATTTATTTTTATTTTAGATAAACCCTTGGAATTAATCTATAGATTTTTTAAAAAAAAAATAAGCATAAGGGGTGATTGCAAAAGCTGTTCTTATTTTTTCTTATAGAATGAAGATGCTGATACTACATCACACACATATTTTATTTATGTTAAGATATTTAAATGTAGTAGCTGGAGCAGTGGAGTTGTGCAGTGAACCAGAACACATTGTTGTGATTGATTGGTTGAAGAGTGCTGGTTCCTGCATGAGGCAATCTGCACTGTGATTGGTTGATGTGGGTGTGGAGGGGGCGGTTCCCTTTTTTCCCGCCATTTTTTCTACTGTGTGCGCGCTGACTTACCTCATGATGCTCCTGTTTACCTGACTATCTTGTTTGGGATGTGTGTGTGTATATACATACACACACACACACACACACACACACACATACATATATATATAATTAAATTGTCAGGGAATTGCGCAGGTGTCAGAACTTATAATTTTATATAAATAAATATAATTACATATAATATGTATAGTATGCTTCAAATGCGTTATGTATGTATACACTTTGAAAGGAAGCAACTAAATTTCATTTTTTAATGTGTGCTATTGTGCCCACAAGAAAAAAATGACAATAAAGGTTATCAATCTATGTATATGTGTGTGTATGTGTGTGTGCGTGCACACACACACACACACACACACAAAGATATGTCAACATCTCTGACACCTGCTGCACAATTCCCTGACAATTATATCTATATTTCGAATTTCTAGACCCCCCCCCTTTCTCAAAGAGGGATTCTGAATGGTGTGGAGCCACATGAGGGTGTACAGTGTACATGTCACATGTACACATGTCTGTGTACAAAAAAGTTGCACAATTTGACCTCCCCTGGACCTCCTCAGCTTTTACTGCAATTCCCAAACACATATTAATTTCATTTAACTTAATGTGCAGATACGTTTGGCTTTTTTATCTATTCTGTTTACATTCTATCATATCAAAAAGAGGGAAAAAAGAAACTCCTAGTATTTTCATAAAACATGCTTGTCTGGAATGATATAGGGTTTCCTGCCTGATTAGGGGGCTGAACTAGAGGACCTCTAAGTTCCGTTCCAACTCTGTTATTTTTTAAACAATATAGTGACAATAGAAATAAACTTCTTTATTATTAAAAATACAAGCAATAGTTAAACTGAAATGAAAAAAACCAGCAACAGAGAACTCATTATCTGATGTCCTATGGAAAAATCCTGTCTGAAGCAACTTCTGAAATGTTAATAGGGGTGAGGAGAGTCTTAATTCCAAAGGATCTCTCTTATAAATCAGAGTAGGGACTTAAGAGCACCTCTTGGCCTCCATTCCTCTTATCTCTTGAAAGTGGATTATAGAAGTTTCTCTCTAGGAACAAATCTCAAACAGGCTAATTCAGTTAGGGGAAGACAGTCTTGAAAGTACCTGGACATCAGCCATGTGCATCAGTTCATTTAGTGACCATTCAGAGTTACAACGGGACTGAAAAAAGTGACGCTATGATAATTTTTCGCACTTAACGACCGTTGCAGCATCCCCATGTTCACATGACTGAAATTTAGACGCTTGGCAGCTGGCTCGTACTAACAGCGGTTGCAGCATTCTGGGTTCATGTGATCCCCTTTTGTGACCTTCTGACAAGTAAAGCCAATGGGGAAACACGAGTCACTTAACAGCTGTGTCACTAACTGAACAACTGCAGTGATTCACTTAACAACCGTGGCAAGAATGGTCGTAAAATGGGGCAAAATTCACTTAACAATCGTCTTGCTTAGCAACAGAAATTTGGGGGTCAGCTGTAAGTAGTTGTAGGTGTGGGAGTATCTGTGCCATTTCAGACCAATGGTTGTCCAATCTCTTCTTGCAAACGTCTAGTATCGGAGCACCTACAAGCTCTGGAGGCAAGTCGTTCCAGTGATTAATTGTTCTCACAGTCAGGAAGTTTCTCCGCAGTTCTAGGTTGGTTCTAGATTGGTGAGCTACGCTTCCAATTGCCTGTGCAGGATGTAAGCGGGCAAGACAGAGCAAAGCTGAGGCTCTATGAAGGAAGTGGAGAATGACACCAATGGAGAGTCTTAGCTATGTCACAATGCCAAAGAGCTCTGACAGGCGGAGGGTTTAATGAAGTATTAAATGGCCTGGCTAGCAGTTCCGGTCAGTGTCACAGAGGTTGCCACACTGCCGAGCTGCTCTCCCCCCCCTCCCCCAGCAACATGCTTCAAAATCAAGCTGCCACTCGGCCCATTGTAAGGAGCCCAGAAACCACTGAAGCCGCAAAGCATCTTGCAACGACTGCCATACTTAGACACCCCCCCTTGATGCAATTCACAAAGCTGCTTTCCACCCGGTGGTTTGATCAAAGCTTCCTGTGAATGACAGCACCTCTTTGAAGTTTTGCACAACCCTTTTTTCATGCCAAGGCACAAGCTTTTTTGTCTTGTGTCTTCCTTTCCGTAAACACACAGAGAAACATTTCACTTCTTTTATAGTTTCGGGATTTGAGATGGCGAACAGTCCTCTGAAAGTCTGAAATCAGAGCAGCCATTGGGCAGCTGAACTCACGATGTGTCTGTACGTGCCGGTGACACACTTTCCCCCCCAAAATGGTCCTGACAGGATTGTCCATAAGGCTTGAATGGAGATTGTGTGGTGTGTTTGGTGACACACAGGAAATCCTCGAGTTATGAATGCAGCTGGAATCGGAATTTCGGTTGCTAAGCAAGGCAGCTGTTAAGAGAGCTGTGCCAAATTTGATGAGCTCTTCACAGTGCTTTACAGCCCTCTCTAAGTGGTTTACAGAGTCAGCATATTTGTTGCCCCCAACAATCTGGATCCTCATTTTACCGACCTCAGAAAGATGGAAGGCTGAGTCAACCTTGAGCAGGTCATGATCGAACTCCTAGCAGTGGGCAGAGTTAGCCTGCACTACTGCATTCTAACCACTGTGCCACCACAACTCTAATCAAAAGTATATTCAAGAGCTCCAGCTTCAACAAGATGCTGAAATGTTCTAACCATGTTTCCTTCCTTCCTTCCTTCCTTCCTTCCTTCCTTCCTTCCTTCCTTCCTTCCTTCCTTCCTTCCTTCCTTCCTTCCTTCCCACTTAGCAATAGCACTTAGACTTATATTCTGCTTCACAGTGCTTTACTGCCCTCTCTAAGTGGTTTACAGAGTCAGCCTATTGCCCCCAACAATTTGGGTCCTAATTTTTACCGGTCTCGGAAGGATGGAAGGCTGAGTCAACCATGAGCTGATGAGACTTGAACTGCCAAACTGCTGCCAGCTGGAAGTCAGCAAAATAGCCTGCAGTACTGCATTCTAACTACTGCACTATCAGGATGTGAATAGAGAGATTTTCCCCCACACACATTTTTCAGCAATGAGCAGGGGACCCATGTTTGGAAACACAATTGCCAAGGGGAGCTTTGCCCCCATCTTCACTGGAGAATCATTAATGAAGGTATGTGTCCCAGGATAATGTTGCAGGATCCAATGTGGGTCGGTCACCAGGACCAGAGGTTTGCCTTATGAGCTTTCAGACCCGTGCTGGAGCCCATATTCAGGGAACTTCTCTCTAGCAGAATGTGTGCTGTTCTGTGTTTGGTGTTTATAGTGCCTGTTGTAAGTGGCTTTTTAGATGTTGATTGGGGTGTGTGGGTAGCTGGCTATTAAGCCACAGGCTGTCATTTTCTTATGCTGCCCAGCCCTTGCCTTCTAAGTAAGTATCTGATAGGCTGGTGATAAATCAGCATTCCTGTTGAATGACGTGGGGCTTGTTTCCCAGGCTTCAATCACTTCCCTGGCTGTTTTTGTGCCTGCTCATCCAACAATCTTGGTAGCTGCAAAACTGAATCTGTGTCCTTGTTCATTGCAGTGCTGCTTCAGACCTATTTCTAACATAGATAGTTCTTGACTTATAATCGGTCGCTTAGTGACCATTCAACGTTACGGCAGACCTCCTCAGGACTACTTACAAACAAGATTTGAAGTTACAGTGGCCACAAACACACACAAACAATGGTCAGATATTATATTTTGGGCACTTAGCAATTGGCCCGTATTTATGGCACTTGGCAACTTCCTGCGGTCGTGTGATCATGATTTACGACATGTTTTGTTTTTACTTCTGGTTTCTAGCCAAAAATGCCACTGTGGACGATGGATTTGCATGACAACTACAGTGTTTGCTTAACAACCATGGTGATTCACTTAATGACCTCACATAACCCATTTAACAAATGGCACAAGTCACGACTGAAATTCCAGGCTTAATTATGCTCATAAGTAGAGGACTACCAGTATAGGTAATGCAAGAGGGAAGATCCAGGACTCAGATTTATTTTGAGAATGGTAATTATGACTGTCCTTTTCTATCCAGAGGATACTAGAGGCAGTTTTTATGTTGGCAAATTAATCTATTTCCTCCCCGCTTTCCCTTTTGTTTTCATAGTAAGCCTGAAGGCAGAAACTGGGGAGACTCCAGGCTGCAGAACAGAGCAGGAAATAAATAAAAGTTCTCATCTGTTGAAAGTCATTGGTGGTGCTGGGAAAATTTGAGGGACATTAGATTGACTCTCTGTACCTAAGGATATTTGCTCAATGGCTTTAATCAAGAGCCTCGTATTTGAGCAATGAGAAGAGGAAGACCTAAAATAACAGCAGCTTTTTTCTTTTTTCTTTTAAAGTACAGGTACTCGGCTGTTCATTTACAGTTCAAAGTTACAACGACACTGAAAAAAGTGACTTACGACTGTTTTTCATGTGACCGTCGTAGCACCTCTGTGGTCACATGATCCAAATTCGTATGCTTGGCAACTGATTCATAGTTATGACAGTCATTGTGTCCCGGGATCACGCGATCAACCTTTGTGACCATCTGACAAGCAAAGTCAATGGGGAAGCCAGTTTCGCTTAACGACCATGTTACTAACTTAACGACTGTAGCGATTCACCTAACAACTGTGGTGAGAAAGGTTGTAAAATGAGCAAAACTCACTTAACAAATGTTTCACTTAGCCACATAAATTTTGGGCTCAGTTATGGATGTACATCGAGGACTATGTACTATAAAAAATGCACTGCCTCTGAATAAGTCAACTCTTGAACTTTCCCTGTTTTAATTTTTTTCAGTTGGCTTATTTCTGTGTAGTGCATTTTTCATAGTGCAGTATGATACTTGGGCTGCAGTGATCAAATGATCAATAGATGGCAGCAGAGAGCTGCAGAAGAATTTTACTCTCTGCTGCCACCCAGTAGACCCTCTCCATTTTTGCAGCCAATTTATGCTCATCTTGGTATATAGTGATAAATTTCTACTCTTGACTCTGGAGCTACTCTGTTCCCCAGACATTTCTACTTTTTTATTTGAATCCCTTCCCCCAATCCCATTTTAAAAAAATCCATTTTTATGGAATGTGTTGTTTCAAAACAACAGAAACTGGGGCATCAAGGAAGAATCAGTCTTTATTGCTCTTGTCTTAATCTGTGCAAGCTGTGATTCTTTTTAAGAGTGCCTTGAGCGTTGCAAAATATCACTTTATCTTTCCAAATGTCAAAAAACTTCATACCATGGAATTGATTTTCTGAGAATAATGGGTCCGGCTTTATCGCAATGGAGCCCAAGAAATTTGCAGATGCTCATGGGGATTCAGCATTTAATCCAGAAGTGCATTATCGGGTGTGGGTGTGTGGGTGTTTGTGTATGTGTACAAATCCTCCTCCTGACCCTCCTTTTCTCTTTAATTGTGGTAAAAGGACAGTTTTATGTTGTGTCAAGGACTGCAATGACTTGTATGCCTATTAAAATCTACCTGTCTATCTATCTAGCTACCTATCTACCTACCTACCTATGTTCCCTATCTATCTATCTATCTATCTATCTATCTATCTATCTATCTATCTATCTATCTATCTATCTATCTAATTATCTATTTATCTTAGATTCTCAATCGTCCAGGTCATGGTTGTCCCAAAGGTGTTTTTTCAAAAGGCAACTGGACTTTCTTGCTTTTTTCTTTGAAAACATTTCACTTCTCATCCAAGAACTTTCTTCATTTCTGACTGAGTGGTGAGGAATGGAAGGATTTATATTCTATCTAGTGAATGTTTTTTCTTCTTTTCTTTTTCTTCTTCTTTGAATTAAAGATTTTATTGATTTTATAAGTTTCTTTTCAGCAATAATTTTTTTTGCCTCATTTGTATCAATGGACAACATATTGGTGGTCTCATTATTTGTTGCATTGTGTGAACTAGAACAGTGCAATGTTTAGAACAGTGTTTGTCAACCATAGCAACTTTAAGAAGTAGGGACTTCAACACCCAGAATTCCCTAGCCAGTCGTTCTGGCCAGAGAATTCTGGGAGTTGAAGTTTAGACATCTTAAAGTTGCTGAGGTTGACAAACATTGGTTTTAGAACATTGGAGAAGAACACAATTTTTCCATGCCTTTCCTCCTTACTATTTGGTAAATATGATGCACAAGAGGAAGATCCATGCTGGATCAGGCCAGTGTCATAATCTTGGTCTCAGTTTTGGACAAGAGAGCATTCAAGAATAGAAAAGAACATATTTTCTAAGCTAAAAGAATTTCTATGGTTTGAAAACAGGAACTAGGGACAGAAAGGAAAGATTCTAGCCCAGCCATTGGCAATCAGGCAAGCCAGTATTACTGAGCATTATGGGAATTGAAGTCCAATCCATCTAGGCCAGGGGTCTTCAAATTTTGCCCTTTTATGACTTGTGGACTTCAACTCCCAGAATTCCTCAGCAAGCGAGCCTGGCTGAGGAATTCTGGGAGTTGATGTCCACAAGTCATAAAAGGGCCAAGCTTGAAAACCCCTGGCCTGGATCCAAGCCTGCAGTTTCATCAAAATGGCTGACTGAGGAATTCTGGGAGTTGAAGTCCACAAGTCATAAAAGGGCCAAGTTTGAAGACCCCTGATCTAGGCTGAGGAAGAGTCTGGAATTTTCCACAAGAAAATTTCATTCAAAACTAACTGACAGGATAAAAATTCTGGCTCTCGTTGTTTTCTTTCATGAGGAAATTGGAAATTATAGGTAGTCCCCAATGTACAACTGAGCCCCAAAGTGAGACAGCTGTTTAAGTGAATTTTGCCCCATTTTATGACCTTTCTTGCCATAGTTGTTAAGTGAATCACTGCAGTTGTTAAGGTCGTAACATGGTTGTTAAGTGAATCTGGCTTCCCCATTGACTTGGCGTGTCAGAAGGTCGCATAAGATGATCACATGATGCTGGGACACTGCAATGGTCATAAATATAAACCAGTTGTCAAGAGTCCGAATTTTGATCATGTGGCCATGGGGATGCTGCAATGGTTGTAAGTGTGAAAAAGTCACTTTTTCAGTCGTTAAATGAACTGTTGTAACTTGAGGACAACCTTTACTTACTCAGCTTCAATTATTTGTTTAAAAAACTGTCCTTTATGTTCTTTGAAGTGATATATTTAGCGCCCCGGTTAGCTGGACGGTTAAAAAAGGAGTAGGTAGACTTGAAAGCTGTTGCAATGTGGCAGTTTTAAACTTTGTAAATGGACGAAAAGAGCCTTTGTGAAGCTTGCGTGCAGAATATCTCCTTTAATTTTTCATCTCCTTATTTATTTTTTTATTTTCAGTATTCTAGCAAAGAGCCAAGAAAGAAAGAAAAAAAATAACAATATTGCTGGATGCTTAGAAGCGTCAAGAACTGCACTGGCCACATTAAGGAGTGGAAACTTGATTAGGTGGAGATAATCCAGCATTTTTGTGCTAGAGTGTTATTGCTTTGCCTGATTTCTCATCCTCCTGAGCTATCTGTGGGGAGAAAATACAGAAAGCAGAACACAAGAGACAGTGTTTCTAATAGTAGAAGTTTTTCATTCAACAGGAAAAATACCTTGTATCAAGGATTGGTGTGGGATTGACCTTGATCTGGTTTTTATGCTTCCTGTGAGGCATTTCTATGAGAACTGGGAGGTTTGTTTGTTTGTGCTCACACATACAGACACGTACAGACAGACACAGACACACAGACAGACACACAGAGAGACACACACACGCAAATAATAATAATAATAATAAAAGTTGGAAGGGACCTTGGAGGTCATTTAGTCCAACCCCCTGCTCAGGCAGGAAACCCTATACCATTTGGGACAAATGTATATATATACAAACACATACACACACACACATGTACATACATACATAAATACATACTCTAGAAAAGATGATCAGGGGACTGGAGGTTAAAGCATATAAGGAACGGTTGCTGGAATTGGGTATGTCTAGTTTAACGAAGAGAAGGACGAGGGGGGACATGATAGCAGCTTTCCAATATCTCAGGGGCTGCCCCAAAAAGAGGGAGTCAAGCTATTCTCCAAACCACCTGAGGGCAGGACAAGAAGCAACCGATGGAAACTAATCAAGGAGAGAAGCAACCTAGAACTAAGAAGAAATTTCCTGACAGTGAGAACAATTAACAAGTGGAACAACCTGCCTCCAGAAGCGGTGAATGCTCCAACACTGGAAGTTTTTAAGAAGAGACTGGACAGCCATTTGTCTGAAATGGTATAGGATTTCCTGCCTGAGCAGTGGGTTGGACTCGATGACCTCCAAGGTCCCTTCCAACTTTATTATTATTGTTGTTGTTGTTGTTGTTGTTATTATTATTACATACATACTTGTAGTGCTCAACTTATGACCACAAATTTCCTGTTGTTAAGTGAATTTTGCCCCATTTTATGACCTTTATGACTACAGTTGTTAAGTGAATCACTGCAGTTCTTAAATTAAGAGCACGGTTGTTAAGTGGACCTGGCTTCCCCACTGACTTTGCTTGTCAGAAGGTACCACAAAAGGTGACCCTGGGACACATCATAAATATGAGTCAGTTGCCAAATGTCTGAATTTTGATCATGTTTCCATGGAGATGTTACAGTGGTCGTAAGTGTGAAAAACGGCTATAACTCACTTTTTTTCAGTGCCATTGTAACTTCGCTACTAAATGAACTGTTGTTAAGTCAAGAACTGCCTGAACTTGCTTATTTTCAGGGAAACATATTTATCCTTTTTCATTAAAAGTATTTTAATGAAATACTTTGACAGATGCTGTATTTGTTTTAAAGTCATGCTATTCGAAGAGAAAGTCCACTGAATTCATTTGGAAATTATTATTACAGTATGGTGGGTTGCACATCATCAGCCAGATGTTTAGATAGGATTTGGCATTTTCATCCACCTGTCGATTCCTTCCCAAGGATCTGGGATAGGCAGATATGGATGTTTATGTTATCATCGCAGGATGCAAGCTGATCCAGTAAAGCTGCCTTTTGCAATTGACCGATGGTGGTTTTTGTCAGTGCCAATGGTGTGCTCCAGATGTTTTGGCATTGCACCCAAGGTGCTTATTACTATTGGTACTACCTTTGCTTTCTTTTTCCACAGTCATTTTACAGTACTTCTATTTATATTGTTGCAGTGACATGGAAAAAAGATGGAATGAACTTGAGATTAGAACAGTGAACTTAGCCTGGATTGAATTTGCCAATTCTTAGTAGAGGAAACATATTTGTTTCCTCACGTCTTGAAGGAACAATCAATATCTATATGCTTGGGGTAGCTGGCCCTCTAATTATCTTTTTTCCATCCGTTCCTGTTACCCTCCTTTGAAAGCAGCAATATTGGAACCTGAAATATTCAGTTCATCACTAATGCTGTGAAGAGTGTAGACTAGCGGCATGGGGTCTCTCCTGATTCGCACATCAATTAAACTTAATCTGAATTCAATTGCCCTTTCAACACCATGATGAAGACCGCAAAGATCAAAACCCGAACAGAGTGGAACCGTATTTGGTACAGGAAGAGAAAACTCTGCAAGCGAAATTGGAAAATGAGCTGAATCTGGATGGAGTTGAGGAAGAAACAGTTCTGCATGTGTCCCTTACAGGAGAAACATCTCCCCAGGGGTTAGGAAGGCTACTGACAGATCCTTCTAAGCCAGGGGTCTTCAAACTTGGCCCTTTGATGACTTGTGGACTTCAACTCCCAGAATTCCTCAGCCAGGCACAGCTGGCTGAGGAATTCTGGGAGTTGAAGTCCACAAGTCATCAAAGGGCCAAGTTTGAAGGCCCCTGTTCTAAGCCATCTCCTCCTCTCAATCACAGGACCCAGAATGAAATTATTTTTAAGGGGTTGGAAAAAACAATTCCCCAAGTTACATCCTGTAATCTGTGTCTCCCTGCCTTGTTATCCTGGTTCCCAGGGACTGTTTTAATAATTGGCTGCATTCTATATGTGTTTGTCCATTCACACACACACACAAAAACACCTTGATTTTTTTTCTGAGTTACCCCATTTTTAGAGTTTAAGAGAAATCACAATCTAAGAAATCACAAAATAGGATAGACATGATAGCGGTATTCCAGTATCTGAAGGGCTGCCACAAGGAAGAGGGGGCCAGGTTGTTCACCAGAGCACCAGAGGGAAGGATGAGAAACAATGGTTGGAAACTGACCAAAGAGAGAAGCAACCTGGAATTAAGGAGAAACTTCCTGACAATGAGGACAATTAACCAGTGGAACAGCTTGCCACCGGAAATCGTGGACACTCCATCACTGGAAGTTTTCAAGAAGAGGCTAGAGTCTAGACACTTACCTGTCTGAGACAGTATAAGTTCTGCAGCTCAAGCAGGGAGCTGGACTAGAAGACCTCCAGGGGTCCCTTTCTATTCTATTCTATTCCATATTCTATTCTATTCTACTCTACCCTACCCTACCCTACTCTACTCTACTCTGTTCTATTCTATTCTATTTATTCCATTCCTTTCCATTCCGTGTTTTCTATTCTATTCTATTCTATTCTATTCTATTCTATTCTATTCTATTCTATTCTATTCTATTCTATTCTATTCTACAATCTATTCTATTCTATACTAAGCAGACAGAATTGGTCATATAGCAGTGTAAAAAATGGTTTATGTTTAAAACCAACCAGGTTTTGCGTGGCGTGCAAATGGAATGCTATGTCATTTAGCGTAAAATGCCATGCCAACATAGTCAATTGAAATTTGGATGCTGGATTAGAAGCATGGTCTTCAAATGTGTCTTTTTGCATAATGGAGAGTTAACAGCTTTTTAGTCTAGAATAAACAACTTAGTCTAATGTGGGAATGATTGCAGAACGCAGAGACCCAACTTTATCAGCTTTTTCACCCCACAAATTGTGGTGCCATCAGATAAGTGAAGAATGCAATTTCCTCTCCTAGTTTGTGCATATCTCTGCAGACGAAGACCCTTTTCAGCAAATTTCATTTCCTCTCCTCAGTAGAAAATTGCCCTTTTAAACAAGTGTGGCACGGATAAAAGCTTTTTTATGGATTTTTCTAAGTTGCTTCTAAAAACGGCAAAGCCCCTTAGTGTTTATTTTTTTCCAAAAAGTTGGGGATAGATTGAAAATAAATCTGTTTGTATGTTTAATGTCTCCTCTTCAATTATTTAATAACTGCTGGAGAGTGGAGTGAAAATTAAGGATTAGGCCACATTCAGCTTTATCACACAGTGCCAAGGTGTCAGAGGTTTAGGTAAACTCAAGTCAACTTCCTAGAGATATATGTTTTTTATTATTGGCCCAAAATTCTCCAACCATTCTACTACGAGGTTCAAATTAAGATTTTTTTCTGGGATAAGCAGGGGCAGCTAGTTATAAGCTGTAGGTCTTCCATCAATTTGGCCAGTTCCATCTTTTTCAGCTGCAGACATGCCCCATGAACAAGTTAAAAAAAAAATCATCAGGAAAATTGCCCCAAATGTAATTTAAGTCAGAGAATGTGAACTATTGACAATGATGAGAAGGAAGCTGTAGCAGCATGGTTCCTGGCTCCCAATTTTTTTCCTTGATACTTGGTTGTGTATATTAACAATGAGTTTTGCACTGCTTACCCCAGTAAACTGTTTCATAATAGGAAATAGGTCTTCCTTATGCTGATATTGGAAAAGCAAGAACAACAGCCTGGCAACTAAATGTAGGTTGGTTCGTTCTATTGTGTTCCCCGTAACTCTCTATGTGTCAGACCTGCCAGCACTTAAACCTCTTAATAGAAACAATCCTTGACTCCATTTGTTGAGAAAAGTATAGTTTTATTATAGAATAATAGAATCAAGATCATGTGAAGTGTAAATACCACTATATAATGCCTTGGTAAGGCCACAATTGGAATACTGTATCCAGTTTTGGTCACCACAATGTAAAAAAGATGTTGAGACTCTTGCAACAAAAATGATTAGGGGACTAGAGGCTAAAACATATAAAGGACAGTTGCTGGAATTGGGTATATCTAGTTTAATGAAGAGAAGGACGAGGAGTGACATGATGGCAGTCTTCCAATATCTCAGGGGCTGCCACAAAGAAGAGGTAGTCAAGCTATTCTCCAAAGCGCCTGAAGGCAGGACAAGAAGCAACCAATGGAAACTCATCAAAAAGAGAACCAATTTAGAACTAACGAAAAATTTCCTGACAGAACAATTAACCGGTGGAACAACCTGCCTCCAGAAGTTGTGAATGCTCCAACACTGGAAGTTTTTAAGAAGAGACTGGACAACCATTTATCTGAAATGGTATAGGGTTTCCTGCCTGAGCAGGGGGTTGGACTAGAAGACCTCAAAAGTCCCTTCCAACTCTATTTTTCTGTTATTCCAAGGCATTATTGGAATATGTAGTATTTTGGACAATTGTGTTTGCACAAGGTATGAGTTAAAAATCACGGTGGCCAAGCAATAGATTTTTCCAATATACTAAGCTAAAACCAAGCAAACAACGTTGTGGCTTACCACAAGTTATAACCTAGCCAACATAAGGCATCTGGTGACATTTATTCTCATTACAGCTTGAGCATTGATTTTTTTCACTTTTTTTTACTAACTCTACAGTCTCTGAATCATGGTGGGATTCAGCCAGTTTGCACCAGTTCGGCAGAACCGGTAGCTAATGTTTTGTTGCCCAGGCCCAGAATGGACTTCTGGAAGCGGCATCCACACAGAGAACCGGTTGTTCACATATTTGAACCCCATCACTGCTCTCAATCAGTGGTTCAAGAAGGATAAGTTGTGTCATCTCCTTGGATCTGAATACTTACCCGAAAGGTGTTAGAAAGCTTTATTTTTTATTTTGCTTTTTTTAATCACTTCTTCTCCATGTGTTAATTTAAGAAGCAAAGGTGCATAGGGAAATAAACTGAACAAGGAATGCAGCCCTTACTGGGAAACACAGGAAAAAAAGTTTTGTAACTGCGTTTTAGAAAGAGAGGAGAAATATAACTAAGGGAAGCTCGCTCTGACTGGAACCTGTAATCCCTTCTGATGGTTAAGCAAACACAGGGCAGATAAAGCTGTTGTATTTCAAAGATGCTAAATTCAAATCTAGAAATTGGATGGGTTTTTTTTCTCTCTCCCCCTCTGTTATCTCCCACGTCCCATCCATTACTGCACTTTTCTACATAAAATATCTTTTATTAGCCTGCATGAGAACAAATGTCACTTCACTCTAGAAAGATTTGAGGAACTTAATAAAAAGGAATTTGGTAGAAGAAGGCAAAGAGAGAGAGAAGGGGAAAGGGAAGGAGAAGGGAAGAGGAGAAGGGAAGAGGCGAAAGGAAACAAATATTTTGTTAAGGCGCTAAGTCCTGTCCAATTCTTCACAACCCCATGGACCACAGTAAGCTACCCCCGGAGTTTGCCCAAATTCATATTATAGAATAACAGACACATTTTAGATGAGCCCATACATTACGCTAAGACCAAAATGTTTGCTCAGATTGATGTATTTGGGGGAACTACAATGGAGTGTGAATATGTCGACTTTTTTATTTATGTATTTATTTGTCAGAGAACAAGCAACAAAACTTTTTTTGAAAGATTGGAAGCCTTACATGAACTTTTTTGCTTAAAGAAAAAAAATGTATGGTTGATTCTTGAATTTGAAGTCTTAAGAAAGATGAGGACTAAATAAAGGGGTGAAGGAACTTGTAAAATCCATAAAAGGAAGGAGGGACAATAATGCAATTATCTGTTGAAAAGAATATCAGAAGTCATCTATATCAACTTTGGTTTTCTTTCTTTCTTTTTCTTTCTTTCTTTCTTTCTTTCTTTCTTTCTTTCTTTCTTTCTTTCTTTCTTTCTTTCTTTCTTTCTTTCGGAAGTTCTATTTAGATTTGGAAGCAAAGGCATATTAGTCCAATCAATAAATTAGAAATTCTATTGTGAACTCAAAATCATCTTTATCAATCTGACATGGTCCTGTGATTTCACAGTTCTAGAAGTCAATGGACTACAGGTATTCCTTAATTTACAACTATAATTGGGACTGGAATTTTGGTTGCTAAGTGATGTGGCTATTAAATGAGTCCTCACAGACCAGACTCAACTTTACAACCATTTTACACACAGGTATTAATTGAATCAAATGGTCATTCAATGAATCTGGCCCCCCCAGTTAATTTTTGCTTGTCAGAAGTTAAGGAAAATCTCACAAATTGAGATTGTAGTAAATGTGAGTTGGAAGTCAAGAGCCCAAATTGTAACCGTGAGGGTGTTGTGATAGTTGTAAGCAACCTTGGCTCTTTTATGACTGGTGGACTTCAACTCCCAGAATTCCTAAGCCTGCATGGCTCAGCTTGGAAAACTCTCCCTTTCCCCTCAGCATGGCTGGCTCAGGAATTCTGGGAGTTGAAGTCCACACGTCATAAAAGAGCCAAGGTTGCCTACCCCTGACCTAAGTCCTCTTGTTGTAAGCGGTGAGCCTCCTAGACCAGGGGTAGGCAACCTTGGCTCTTTTATGACTCGTGGACTTCAACTCCCAGAATTCCTAAGCTTGCATGGCTCAGCTTGGAAAACTCTCCCTTTCCCCTCAGCATGGCTGGCTCAGAAATTCTGGGAGTTGAAGTCCACGAGTCCTGTTCTACACCTGCCATTTCTTTCTGAGTTCATCCATTTTTGGTGCTTGCCCCAAACACTGGATCATAAATCAACCAAGTGGCCTTGAGTTTGTTTATACCCTAAGCTTTGAAAAGCCAATTGAGTTTTATAAGCATCAAGCTTATGATGTCGCATGAATATAGTTGCTAGCATTAACTGAGCTGCTTAAGCCTAGTGGGCAAATCCAGCCATTAAACAGCCAAAGAGAAAGATCCATTGTCTGGAACACAGCGGAGAAAGGAATACGAGAAGCCTTGAAGGACTATATAAACAGCGAGATGGTTTCAAGTCTGCTGGGCCTTTTAATGCATTTGCGTAGCCTCCGTCCATTTTTCCCCTCTGTTTAGGAAGCCATAGGGTGCACCATCCCTGTTATTGTCCTTTAAATAATTGAATAATCTCTTCCAGGCAACATGGATGAGATGCTGGCTTAATTTACTCACAGGCCAAGATTTAAAAATGGCCTGTGCAAGTCTTCTTGGCTGTCTAAGGCTGACTTTGGGTGAAACTCCTTTCTGAAGCTGTTAGTTTAGGTCTTAAGGAGGGGATGCACATGTATCGCATGGTCTATTGGTGTTTATATAAATATGATTCCTCCCCGATTTCCCTGCAGTGAGAACCAATATGTGTGTGTGTGTGTGTGTGTGTGTGTGTGTATAGATAGAGATAGAGATAGAGATAGATAAATATATTATTAAGGTGACCAACTTTTTTACAATGAAAAGGAGGACACAAATAAATTGAAGAAAAAAAATATCGTAAATAAAAGAAACATTTTATTCATTGCAACAATAATATAGACAACTTGCATGTGCAAAGTTTGCTGGCCGGGTGTTTTGGCACGCTCAGCAGCAATTCCTATTGGCTTTCGAAAGCCAATAGTGGGAGTAGCACAGCTCATGCAAAAGTTGAAAAAAAACCCATCAAAAAAAGGTGCCGGAATGCCGTTCTATGAGGGAAAAAAAAAGCTCTGCAGATTAGTCTTCAAATGTCAAAAAGAAGGACATGAAGGAGGACACTTTTTGAGGGAGGACAGAACTTACAAAAGGAGGACTGTCCTCCCTAAAGGAGGACGGTTGGTCACCATAATATTATATACATTATTTTAGAGAAGAACGTTGTAATTCCCTTTAGCCAAGGCTTCTGGTGTTAATTGTTTGTGATTGTATTTTTCTTGTGTTTTCTTTTGTTGCACTTGCATTTTGGTCTGTGACTGTAAATAAAAATATTATTATTATATACATTATTACATATTATATATATAGAGAGAGAGAAAGGCTCCAACTGTCCCTATTTAATAGGGTCAATCCTAGTGTTTTTCTTTGTTTTTGGCAGTCTTATTTGTCAATCAGAATTCCCATTTGTCCTTTTTTAAATTCCACTCCAGACTGACATCCCGTTCTTCTGCTGAAATGTTTCGGTTCCCAGGCCAGCAATTAAATAAACAGCAGTTAAAATGGAAACAAGAACAGAGAATAAAAATAACACACGTAAAAACACATACTCACACACAAATAAGATAAGGGACCAGAATAAAAATAATTCAAATGTGGAGGGGAGGAGGTTGTTGTTGTTGTTGTTTTAAAAAAAGCCCAGAAATATTTTTTAAAAGTGTATGGAATAAGAAGCATGTTTTCTATGCAAACTGGAAGTATATAGACCAGGGGTAGGCAACTCAAAACACTCAAAGAGCCACTTGGACCCGTTTCCCACCGAAAACAAAACACTGGGAGCCGCAAAACCCTTTTGATAACTAAAATGAAGATAACACTGCATATATCCTTTTTTACCTTTATTATAGGTATGTGTGTGTGTGTGTGTATGTATATATATGTATGTAAAAAGGTAAAAAAGGATATATGCAGTGTTATCTTCATTTTAGATGTCAAAAGGTCTCTCTCTATCTGCCCTTGGTCTGCCAGTCCTCTTCCCCCACTTACTTTCTCTCTCTCTCTCTCTCCCCCTCCCTCCCTCCCTCCCTCCCTCTCTCTTTCCTCTCTCCCTCCCTCCCTCTCTCTTTCTCTTCCCCCCCTCTCCCTCTCTCCTACCTGCTGCTCACCTGGCAAGCTGGCTTCAAGCTGTTCTCCAACAAGCTCAGGGATAGGCAACCTCGGCTCTTTTATGACTCATGGACTTCAACTCCCAGAATTCCTGAGTCAGCATAGTCTGACAAGCAAAGTTAATGGGGAAGCCAGATTCACTTGACAACCGTGCTACTAACTAAATAACTGCAGTGATTCACTGAATAACAGTGGCAAGAAAGATTGTAACACGGGGCAAAATTCACTTAACAACTGTCTGGCTTAGCTACAGAAGTGTTGGGCTCAGTTGTGGTCATAATTTGAGGATTATCTGACCCACAAGTCTGACTGAGATAAAAGTGGATGTTCTCCGCACTTGATATTGTAGTGAAAATGTGCCCAAACTGTGCCCAGAATAGATTCTGCAAATCCCATCGGTCAAAGAGCGCCAACTAGCAGGAACTAGAAGACAGGCCTTCTCTGCAGTGGCCCCTGATCAATTGAATATCCTCCAATCAGAGGTTAGAATGGCCCCAACCTTGCTGGTCTTTTGCAAGGCTTTACACACCTGGTTGTTTGCAATAATGGCAAATATCTGTTGCTTAGATGTAGGATGAAGGTGAAGGTTCATTCTCTGAGCTTGTGGGTTGGTTTCCGAATGTTTCATTGCCAGGCTAGGTAACATCTTCAGTGGCATTTAAGAAATGTCAGTGTTCTTCTGTTTATAAGCGCTGTAGGTGTGGGTGTGTCAAGTGAGGGTCTGTGATGGGTCAGGTGTGAGTGATCAGTGAGACTCTTGTGATAGGTCTTGTGATGGGGTGGTTACATCAGGTCAGGGTTATTGTGAGGTAAACTGCTGGTGGGAAGTGGGGGATTGCACGGAATGGCTGGGGGTCAGTGCTGTCTCTGGTTGGCTGTGGTTGATTTGGATCCTGAGGGGTTCGTAGGCTGGTTATAGGTTGATGTGTCTGTTGATGGAATTGCTTGTGGAGTGCCAGGCTTCGGTGAACTCACAAGTGTGGCAGGTGGTAGCATAGTCGATGATTTTTGTATTGCTCCAAACCTGGTTGTGTTCCTGAGTCTGGGGTACTGAACACACTAAGGACCCTGTTTCTTAGATCTTACTATTAACTGGTTAACAATCTCAGCTGCTGTGTATAGTTATGTTGGATATTTTTATTGTGTGCAATTGGCACACAAACCTAAGCTGGCTATTGGAAAATTATTAGGGATCAATTTCCCATTTAGTTTGTCCCCATTCTGACCCGTAAACAGTGGTGGGATTCAGCCAGTTTGCACCAGTGCAGCAGAACCGGTAGCTATTTTTTTTGTTGCCCAGGCCCAGAATGGACTTCCGAAAGCAGCATCCACACAGAGAACCGGTTGTTCGCATATTTGAATTTATTTTATTTTATTTTATTTTTAAAATTTATAAGCTGTCCCACTCCTGCAGGACTCTGGGCGGCTAACAATAAAAACACCATAAAACATGACAAAACAAACAGTACAATAACAGTCATCCAGGGGTCAGATTTTATAAACCCAGGCCTGCCGGAAGAGCCAGGTCTTAAGCAGCTTGCGGAAAACCAGCAGGGTGGGAGCGGTCCTAATCTCCGGGGGGAGCTGGTTCCAAGACGTGGGCGCCATCACAGAGAAAGCCCTCCTCCGCGGCCCCGCCAAATGGCACTGCTTGGCCGACGGGACCTGAAGGAGGCCCAGCCTGTGGGATCTAACTGGACGAAGGGAACTATGAGGTAGTAGGCGGTCTCGAATCCCACCACTGCTCCTAAATCTGGATCAGAGCAAACACAGCCACTTCGCAGTTCCACTAGCAATGATATAGCTTGTTGTTTGTTTTATTAAACATTGGCAATTGTCAAAAGCATGGACTCCACAAATGGGTTTAGAGGCAGGCAAAAATTTACATTTTCTCTTTCTCTCTCCATCTCCAAAGAGGCAGAAATTTCTATGGGCACTGAAATTTCTATAGACAATTAGCAACATAAATTTGGGGTTCAGTTGTCGAGGGATACCTGTACTCCAGAATGGGTCAAAACAATTCAGCTTTATGTTTCTAAACAAAATATTATATTTCTCCTCACACTTCAAACATCTTAATGTGGGCCAGATAGTATTTTGTTTGGTATTTATCAGGGACGTGGCATAGAAGCCAATAGTATCAATGGTCAGAGCTAAGACGTAATATTGAATTGTGAACACTGAAAAAAAAATAGACCATCTATCCAACAGAATAGGGCAAGGGTAGGCAACCTTGGCTCTTTTATGACTCGTGGACTTCAACTCCCAGAATTCCTGAGCCAACATGGCTCAGCTTGGAAACTTTCCCTTTCCCCTCAGCATGGCTGGCTCAGGAATTCTGGGAGTTGAAGTCCACCAGTCATAAAAGAGCCAAGGTTGCCTACCCCTGGAATAGGAAATGCAACCTATTCAAGAAGTGCCTGACCCCTCAACCGTTACAATCTGTGCAAAAGATAACACTGCCATACAGTCAGAAACATCTCAGAAACCACCAACAAACTAGAACAATTACCTGGCACCACTGGGACACACAATAAATTCAAATTCTCCAAAACATCTTAACCAAAAGATTCAGTAGTCCAGGAGGGGAAAAAAAATCAGGAATTATCTATAATGTACGGTGAAAATAGTATAACAACCATTATGTAGGACATGAGTGCCAACCAGCGGTCAGAAGACATGATGAAAACTCCTTAACTCACAACACATGAACAGACTCAACCATAGTTTCAATTGAGAAGCTGTGAGCATCCTATACCAGTGATGGCGAACCTTTTAGAGACTGAGTGCCCAAACTGCAACCCAAAACCCACTTATGTATCATCGGGTGCCGGGTGGCCATGGCCCAATGGGTGGGCGTGGCCAATTAGGTGGGCGTGGCAGTGGTGGTAACCGCAGACTGGGTGGGATTAAAAAGTTCAATCAATCAATTCCAACTTTGCAAGATCTTTTTTTTCCCACGAGAAGTTGAAATTGATTGATTGCACCTTTTGTTTTTTTGCATGCCGCAGCGGAGGCCTAGAGCGAAAAGGTTTTATAAAACCCAGCTGAAGGCCTAGGACTGGGGTGATGATGCACGTGCCCACAGAGAGGGCTCTGTGTGCCACCTGTGGCACACGTGCCATAGGTTCGCCACCACGGTCCTATACCAAGCAAGTTCAAAATTCCTAGGGAATTTCTGGAAGCCTGGCACTTGGACAATCAACCATCAACAGGCATATAGAGATAAATCACATTTACGCACCATTCAAAAGTTACAATTAACGTGCTAAAAAGGAAACAAAAAGGCCCTAACACTTCCTTGGTAGCAAGCAAAACCCAGATAGGCAGAGATTTAAACCAGGATTAACACCAGAAACACAATCAAACAGTAAACAATACTCTAATCAAGGAAGTACCAAACAACAGCCTAATGAAGGGACTACAAGGAGAAAACCACACTCCCAGTAACATTGACAGGGCAAGTAAACGACACACTCATTTGCACTGATGATGTTACCTAGTAGGGTAGTGAAATGTCTGCAAGCAAACAGCTAAGCTCAAAGAGCACCAAGGACCCACAGCTACATATATTCTCTTCTATCAAGACTGAATTCTAATTACTTGAGACTTATTTATTTATTCATGTGCCGGATTTGCATACCACATTAATCTCCAAGGATCGCTGGTGATTAACACCAATAAAAACATCCCACAAATATGCAACATTTTATGATAAAAATAATATCGAGCAAGAACAATAATACAGAGCAATAAAACCACTAATAGCATCATCCCAAATTATCCCCTAAAGCACACTTGGAGAGCTCTATTTGAAACAACTTCAGAAAGCTAAATCTAATTTTCAGAGGGAAGTTGAATGTCATTTTCTGGAAGCTACAAGATGGATTTCAGAATTCTTCTTATTTCTTGTGGAAATTAAAAAGGGGAATCAACATCTTTTAGTTGAGTTCAACTTCTGCTGACCTACAAAACATGCAGTTTCTTTAAGATGATATGGGAGTGATTTTCTATTGTCTTTTTCCATTATTTTTTTTTAGATTACCAGTATAGGCTGCAGCTCTCAAGTTTCTAGGAAGTTACCCATCCAAATGTGAACCACTATTGTTCCTGCTTAGCTTTCTCGATCTGCCAAAGTCAGCAAGCTGGCTCCACATTAAAAAAAAATTAGAAAAATGCTTATGTGTTAATTAAGTAGATGATTTTTTTTTTCTGTTCGTGAACTACATCCAAATATTTTTCCCCCTCAAGCTGTTTGTGGGCGTCTTATTTATTCATTTATTTTTCATATTTCTTAACTGCTCTTCTCTCTCACAGAGGGGTGTACAATATAATCAATAAAATTATTAAAATTATCTTAAGATTAAAAGATTTAAAATTATGAAAGTAACGTTATATCGTTTCAAAAGATCAAAAAATCCAAGATAGCGATATCTAAGGGGTCAAATTATTCTTCAAAGCACTGGAGGGCAGGACAAGAAACAATGGTTGGAAACTGACCAACGAGAGAAGCAGTCTGGAACGAAGGAGAAACTTCCTGACAGTGAGGACAACTAACCAGTGGAACAGCTTGCCTCCAGATGATGTGGGCACTCCATCACTGGAGGTTTTTAAGAAGAGATTGGACAGTCACTTGTCTGAGATGGTATAGGTTCTCCTGCTTGAGTGGAGGGATGGACTAGAAGACCTCCAAGGTCCCTTCCAGCTCTATTCTATTCTGTTCAATGGTTAGTGATGGGAATAACAATTATGCAGAGGGAGTTCTCATGGGGCCAGCCAGTCCCACGATTTTGTAGGCCTCTGTGTGCCCCACACTAGGCTGCAGAGCCAAGCCTTGACCCCTGTGTGGAAGTCCATGATCATGGGATCAAAATTCGGATGCTCGACAACTGTCTCATATTTATGATGATTGCAGTGTCCCTGGTGTCAGGGTTCTGATAGATCAGCGGTTCTCAACCTGTGGGTCGGAACCCCATTTGGGGTCGAACGACCATTTCACGGGGGTCGCCAAACAACGCAGTCCGCCATTTTTTTCCCCTTTTCCTTAGCTGTGCTACTCCCTTTTATTCTATTGGCTTTTGAAAGCCAATAGACTAGACTCTCTTGAATAGAGTCTAATTCTATTGGCTTTCAAAAGCCAATAGGAATTGTCCAGGCTGTCTCTGCCCTGCTGAGCCCGCCAAAAGTCCTATTCTGCAAACGGTGCTGCAAGTTGTCTGCAGCGAAGGTGAGCTGTCTGGAAGTTTCCACCCCTCCCTGCTGAGCAACTACTAAAAATGTAAGTAAAAGAGGGCCATGGGTGGGAGGTGGGAGGCCGGCAGGCGCAGGGAGAGTTGCTGGCACGCGTGGGGCCCAGCGGGTGCCTTACCTCCCTTGGGCTGGGCCAGCTGGTGGCCCAGCCGGTGGTCGGCCTGCGCTGTCTCTGCTGCTTGCCAGCTACACCTCAGGCAGCTCAGGCGGTGGTACCACACATGCGCGGCGCTCCCAGGCAGGGAAAGTCCTCAACTTACAACCAGTTGGGTAGTCCTCGACTTATGACTGGTTGGGGGTCGCGGCATTAAAAAGGTTGAGAACCACTGTGATAGATGAGACCAGTAAAAACAGAACTCCAAGGCAAGAGGTTTCCTTAAAGAACATACTTATTGGCTGCAAAGTATTGGCACGGGTCAAAAGTGAAACCAAGGCTGGAGTTCCTTCCAAAAGGTTACCATGTTACAAAGTTGAACTTCCCACCCCAGCACGATGTCATTAATCACATTTCCCCAATAAACTACTTTAGCGGGCTTTCTAACGGAAAGCGTAGCCCGCCAAAACCCAGGCAGCAATGACCTTGTTTCCCACAGGACAATTTATTGTTTAGTCCAGGGGTGTCAAACTCAATTTCACTGAGGGCCGCATCAGCATTGTGGTTGTCCTCAGGGGGGGGCATGGTAGATGTGGCCAGGTTGGGCATGGCCTACTGGGTGGGCATGGCTGGAGTGGGTGTGGCCTACTGGGTGGGCATTGTTTGCATCAAGGGTGTCTGTAGGGGCCTGGGCAGGAGTGGGACAGATCTGAGGGTCTCTGGCAGAAGGGGGTGGGACCAGGGCAAGTGCAAAGGCATGGTCCACTGGAAGAGCCTGCCGAAACCCCTCCCCCGAAGCCCATCAAGCCAGATATGTGAAGTAGGCGACGGCCATTTGCTGGCCACTTCCAGGCGATGGTGCATTTCTTCATTCCTCACAAAGGGTGACACCTCCCCAGCATGCACCCAGGGGGCGGGGCTGATGTGGCAGGGGCTGGTTCCTCGCTGTTTCCAAACGGCCTTGTGGAGCTAAGACTGAATGCGTTTCAGCATAGATGGCCACCACAAAATTGTACATTGGCTCACGGCTGGCCTGGGCCGGGGCCAAGGCAGAAGGGGCCATTCCCTCAGTGTTTCCAGGATGGCTTCATGGGCCACATGAAACCACGTTGCGGGCCACATTCAGCCCCTGGGCCTTGTATTTGACATGTCTGGTTTAGTCTAACCTTAAACTCACTCATTCCCCCCCTCCCATTATTCTGACAATCGAAAACGAAGCGGAAATGGCTTCAGCCAAAATCGTTGCAGCGTTGACACCTGGGTTATGCGATCATGCGAACTCACGGGCTCCTTGTTTCTAGGCCAGTGCCTTAACCCCAGCACCAAACTGGTTCTCTCTATTTCTTTTTGTGTTTTGTATATTGTTCTACTAACAACACAGATGTAGACTAGATTGGGAGATTGAGAGAAACATCTCAGGTAGTATTGGATAACATGGATGATTTAATGGATCCAACACTAGGCAAGGAGAGAGACTATAGGAAGTCCTTGGCTTAGGACCACAATGGAGCCCAAAATTTCTGTTGCTCAGTGAGACATTTGTTAAGTGAATTTTTGCCCCCTTTTATGACCTGTCTTGCCACAGTTGTTAAGTGAATCACTGCAGTGGTTAAGTTAGTTGTTAAGTTTCTCCTCCTCCTTCTCCTCCTCCTCCTCCTCCTCCTCCTCCTCCTCAAATCCCACTCCCTTCTAGCCTCCTGAATCATAGGAGGAGAAAATGGGTGTTGGAGATGTTCACCACGTTATGTCCTGGGTTCTGATTGACAGAGCAGGTGCAGAAAGCTGCACTGAGACCCAGGCAGACTATGTGGCCTGCCCGGGCCAGATAGGCTGTCTCCGAGTTACTGAGCATGCGTTTGATCGGGAAAATACGTTTGCATTCATTGGCTGACAACGCCCCAGCGTGAATGTATAAAAAGGGGCGGAGCCATTTTGTTCTGAGTTCTGTTTAGTTGTCAATAAAGTAATACCTATTGTTACTCTGCCTTGTTCAATGCCTACCAACGCGGGAAACAGAACACACCATCTTGAGTTATTTATGAAAATAATAAAGCTGGAATACAAACAAACAAATAAATGGATTCCTGCCAATCTCTGCCCATCTGGATTGCATGGAAGTGTAATGCAATATAAATCTCTCCCCCCACCCCAAAAAAAGCAGGGCAAACTTGCTTTCTGACTTATCACTAAGAAAAACATTTCTAAAAACATTGGCCACTCCTGGAAAAGGGCAGAGAATAAAATCGACCCTTCTTGTTTTAATTCCACACCTGATTCCAAACAGGAGCAGGAAAAACAAACAAAAAAAAAACAAGTTAAAGAGGGGGAAAAATATTCCAATTAATTCAGGCATAATCAGTATAATTGCCCTGTGCAGCACAATTGTTGTTCGATGTAAGAAGCTTATTCCAAATCTGATACGAAGCACTTTAAAAACACATACACACAGACACACGCCGCCAGAATAGCTTAATTAATAAACATTGATTGCACTCATTGACTGCTGCAAATTGTATTAAATATTAATGGCATTTTGTATATTTTATGTCTCTCATGAAAGTTTTATATTTTTGCCCTGCAGCTGCAGTAGATTTTATGTAAGCCTGGAAACGTGAATGTGGGTGACTCTGTTAACACATCCGAATGTGTAACCATAAATAAAATCAAACTCATTTAAGGCTTCGCAAATCAAATGCACACAAGTTTGTACAGGCATTCAGAGCCTCACAACAAATACCCCTCACATACAACTCCTCCAGTGAGATGTTAATTCCCAGAAAGGAGAAAGTGGGGACAGAAAGAGAGAGAAAGAGAGAGAGAAAAAAAGAACGAGCATAGATAATGAATGAAACGCAAATTCATTCTGAACTCAAGTTCCCAAAAACTCAGGTTCATCCAAACAGAGTTTTTGTATTCCTCATCTATAGACAGAAACTTGCCAAACCAAAGCAGCCTATTATCTACACCAGATATATACACAAGGAACTATTAGGGAGCAGCTGTCCTCACCCCCTTTCTCTCACACAAACTATCTAAACCAGGGGTGTCAAACTGCTGGCCCACGGGCCGGTTTCATCATACTGGAGCCATGCCCACCCCATTGCCGGCAATGGCAAAAAAGCTCTGATAAATCACGCAACATCACGTGACGTCGCAAGTTTGACAAGCCTGATCTAAACTGACTTGTCTCTTGATCCTCTAGAATGCAGCCCCTCCCTCCTTGGAATCTAGACTACACTCCATCACAGTGAACCTAAAAAAAATCATTGATAAGCAAATTATAAAAATGCTTGCATTACTTGTTGTATGAGGTGCAAAAATCAGACTTAGTCACACCACTACAGATAGATAGATAGATAGATAGATAGATAGATAGATAGATAGATAGATAACCTTTTTCTCATTTTTTCCTGTGGGCACAAGGGCACACATTAAAAATGAAATTTAGTTGCTTGCTCTCAAAATGTACACATACATAACACATTAAAAACATACTATATACAACATATGTATAGACCTACACCAGTGATGGCAAACCTTTTAGAGACCGAGTGCCCAAACTGCAACCCAAAACCCACTTATGCATTGTTGGGTGCTGGGTGGGTGTGGCCCATTGGGTGGGTGTGGCTGTAGTGGTAATGGCAGACTGGGTGGGACTAAAAAGTTCAATCAATCAATTCCAACTTTGCAAGATCTTGTTTTTTCCTGCGAGAAGTTGAAATTGACTGATTGATTGAACCTTTTTTTTTTTTTTTTTTTTTGCACACGGCAGCAGAGGCCTAAAGCTAAAAGGTTTTATAAAACCCAGTTGAAGGCCTAGGACTGGGGCAACGGCGCACGTGCCCACAGAGAGGGCTCTGAGTGCCACCTCTGGCACCCATGCCATAGGTTCGCCACCACTGACCTACACCCTTACATCTATCTATCTATCTATCTATCTATCTATCTATCTATCTATCTATCTATCTATCTATCTATCTATCTATTTATCTATCATCTATTTTAGGGTTGGGATATTGGGGCACCCATTTATCAAAAGGCCTAAACTGCTGAAATTGTTCTCTACCCGCCCTCTAACTAACAGTATCCAGAATATTACAATCTGTCCTTTTTCTGTTTCTGTTTTCCGTTTTTTTAAAGGCCGAAAAGGCCCAATACTTCCAAGAAAAGTATTGGAATGCATCCATCCCTCGTTTTCAGTTTTTAAAAGGGGCCTTGAGAGTTCTCACAGGCTGAGTGACAACTCTGTTAATACAGAGGATGATAAAAACTGGCGTTTATAGCACGCCTGCTTAATTTATTTTTAATATTTTTTTTTAAAAAAAGTTAAATAGCTAACGTTTGTAAGGACACAGAGTGTGACGGTGTCATTTGGACACCCTGCGACTTGTGGTTTGCCCACCATTTTGTAAGCTGCCTAGGATCTGTTAAAATAGGCTGCTGTAATAAATTGAAATTATTATTATTATTATTGCAATGCGCATTGACGACATTTCCAGCTATCCATCGCGAAAGGCCAAAATGCTTGGGTCTGCACGTCCCATAGATTGCACCAATAAATTTCCACATCCTAGCAGGTTGTTGGGAAGAACTCGCTGGGAAAAAAAGCCAACACCAGCTAAAGAACTGGCAGTTGTGACTTCATATCCCATATATCAGTGATGGCGAACCTTTTAGAGACCGAGTGCCATAAAACCGCCCCCTGTTGCCCCCCCCGCCCCACCTGCTCGCAGGGCCACCCACTGCCTCCACAGCCCACCGCAACAGATTGCCCAGGCACCCAGCAGCACCATGGAGGCCACGCCCTCTGCCCGCGCCCCGCAGCATTGTCTGCACACAACAGGACACGAGGGCGGAGTTTTGTCCCTGCTGCCTTGGCTGCTCTGCTCCGCGCGGGTCGCGCCTGGGGGCAAGTCATCTTCCAGGGGGGCTGCTGGTGAGGAGGGGGCCATGGGGGGGAGGCAGGGCAGGGGTGATGTCACGCGTGCCCACAGAGAGGGCTCTGCCCCCTCTGACACACGTGCCATAGGTTCGCCACCACTGCCATATATCATAATTCATCATAATTAATATAATAATAACACGGGCGGACTGCAAGGAAATGCATAGCAATCTCCAGGGTCACGTGATCAAAATCTGGGCACTTGGTAATCAGCATATATATTTAGAGCAATTGTAGCATCTTGAGATGACCATCTGCAGCCTTCCCGTATGGAGCTCAATTTATCTGGAACAAGATATTCCTTGTGAATAATTTTAAATTCCCAGCAATTCTGAATATCAGTTAAGCTCGGAAGGGTTAAAATAAATAAATAATAAAACAAAGGTACTCTATTATTATTTTTCTATACATGATTTCGCCGCTTGGTTCCCAAATAAATGAAAAAGTACAGCTGTTCGGTTTGCGTTCATTTATCACTTTGTTGAATTTATATCGTTTTTATGTGTAATCGTATTGGCAGAAAATTTTTATAGCCTGTTCCTCCCCCCCCCCCCATCGCAAGCTACATCTATGTACTGGAAGCAAATGGGGAAAAAATGATGAAAAGTGCCAACCTTTCTTTTCAAGCAAACCGCAGAATGTATCATAAATATCGCCGTCTATTAATTTACCATTCCAGAGTTGGTCTCCAAAGTAATAATGGGAACCTGCGGTCTTCCCTAATTTTCACTGTTTATTGCATTATGGATTGGCAAGGACAATTGTGCGTTTCTAGAAGGCTTGCAAAAAGAAATCAAGCAAGATATTTACTGGTTTGAAAACAATTGGAATAAGCCACATCATTTAAACGCAAGGAACTAAAAGCCATACTGAATAGTTGTTTTGCTTTTTTAAAAAAATACATGGTTTTTAGTGGAGGTCTCCATTCCATTTAAATTGTGCTTCCCAATTCATTACATTTAAATTATGCTTCCCAATTCATTCCATTTAAATCGTGTTTCCAAATTCATTGGGGCCAGGGATCATGTGGGATGTTGAGAGCTTGTAGTGAGCACGTTCACAAAATGGTTGCCACTATTTTTGATTTTCTCCATTGGCCAAAATAACTCTAGAAGGAGTGCAGAGAAGGGCAACAATGATGATTAGGGGACTGGAGGCTGAAACATATAAGGAATGGTTGCTGGAATTGGGTATGTCTAGTTTAATGAAGAGAAGGATGAGGGGTGACTTGATAGCAGTCTTCCAATATCTCAGGGGCTGCCCCAAAGAAGAGGCAGTCAAGCTATTTTCCAAAGCACCACAGAGCAGGACAAGAAGAAACGAGTGGAAACTAATCAAGGAGAGAAGCAACCTAGAACTAAGGAGAAACTTCCTGACAGTTAGAACAATTAGCCAGTGGAACAACCTGCCTCCAGAAGCTGTGACTGCTTCAACACTGAGGTTTTTAAGAAGAGACTGGACAGCCATTTGTCTGAAATGGTATAGGGTTTCCTGCCTGAGCAGGGGGTTGGACTAGATGACCTCCAAGGTCCCTTCCAACTTCTTCTTCTTCTTCTTCCTATTATTATTATTATTATTATTATTATTATTATTATTATTATTATTATTATTTCATTTGGAGGCTCAGCCTACCTTTATTATCTTGGCAAGAAATATCATAAAATGGGGAGAAACTCTCAACAACCATCTTGCTTAGCAACAGAAATTTGGGGCTAAATTGCAGTCGTAGAATGAGGACTACCTGTAAGATTTTTTTTCTCTATTTTTTTTTTAAAGTCAGGTGTTGGGTGGGCACGGGGCACCAATATTTGAGCGTCTTCTTTTTGATTACATTGGATATCAGATTACCACTTCAGGGACCTATAAGAAGACCTCCCAAATTCATACAGATCGTGCAGAGCAAGCTGTTTAACCTCAGTGAGCCCGATACAAACCCTTCAAGAGTTTTTTTCAAGGTAATTTACCAATCCTTTGTATTTTGTCCAGAAACAAATCAGCAACCCGTGAAATGTTTTTAAGTTCTGGTATCATATGATCTCTTCAAATGGCCCCAGAGAGAGAGAGAGATCTCTACCTGCCAATTTTTAAAGCAGCTGCTGTTTTGGAATTATGAAGAACGGCGGCAGGACTTGGGTTTGGCTAGTCCAGGGGTAGGCAACCCAAAACACTCAAAGAGCCACTTGGACCCGTTTCCCACCAAAAACAAAACACTGGGAGCCGCAAAACCCTTTTGATATCTAAAATGAAGATAACACTGCATATATCCTTTTTTACCTTTATTATAGGTGTGTGTGTGTGTGTGTGTATGTGTATATGTGTGTGTGTATATACACACACACACACACATATACACATTAAAAATAAAAGTAAAAATATGACTCTTGGGAATATCCATACTATTAAAACAATGATCACCAAGAGAATGCTTTAAGAGAATAAAATTACATACACACACAGGTAAAAAAAGGATATATGCAGCGTTATCTTCATTTTAGATGTCAAAAGGGTCTCTCTCTCTCCCTCCCTCTCTATCTTGGTCTGCCACTCCTCTTCCCCCACTCTCTCTCTCTCTCCCTCTCTCTCTCTTTCTCTCTCTCTCTTTCTCCCCCCCCCATCTGCTGCTCACCTGGCAAGCTTCAAGCTGTTGTCCAACAACCTCCGGGGTAGGCAACCTCGTCTCTTTTATGACTCATGGACTTCAACTCCCAGAATTCCTGAGTCAGCCTAGCTGGGCTAGCTAGCTCTCTCCTGCCCTTCCTGCTTCCTGCTTCCTTCAGAGACGCAGCAAAGGGAGGAGCTCCTTTTCAGCTCCTCGGAGAACACTGTGAGTGCACTCTCTTTTATACATACACACACATACATACACACACACACACACACACAAAACACACACACACAGACACACACACACACACACACACAGAGAGAGAGAGAGAGAGAGAGAGAGAGAGAGAGAGAGAGAGAGAGAGAGAGAGAGAGAGAAGCAGGGAAGTGCAATTGCCTCTCTCTGTCTCTGTCTCTCTCTGCAAAGGCAGAGGAGGCTGGGAGCCACAGGGGAAGGCTCAAAGAGCCGCATGCGGCTCCAGAGCCGCAGGTTGCCGACCTGTGGGCTAGTCTAAAGAAAAGAAGAAATAGGGGTTACATGATAGCAGTGTTCCAGTATCTCAGGGGCTGCCACAAAGAAGGGGGGGGGATCAAACTATTCTCCAAAACACCTGAAGGCAGGACAAGAATCAATAGCTGGAAACTAACCAAAGAGAGAAGCAACCTGGAATTAAGGAGAAACTTCCTAAAAGTGAGGACAATTAATCAGTGGAATGGCTTTGCCTTCAGAAATCGTGGGCGTTCCATCACTGGAGATTTTTAAGAAGAGACTGGACAGTCACTTGTCTGAGATGGTATGGGTTCTCCTGTTTGAGAGGGGGGCTGGACTAGGACCTCCAAGATCCCTTTCAGCTCTATTATATTCTATTGTAATCATGAGGTGGTTGGATGGAGTCACTGAAGCAGTAGGCGTGAGCTTAAATAGACTCCAGAAGATGGTAGAGGACAGGAAGGCCTGGAGGAACGTTGTCCATGGGGTCGCTATGGGTCGGACATAACTTCTCAATTAACAACAACAAATCATGTAGAACAAGTAAGCTACAGCAGCCTCAGTGCAGCCTCAATAGCTGGGATGAACGGCCTGCTTAGAAAAATAGGTTTGTTTCTTGTCCCATTTGTAAAGAGAGAGAGAGAGAGAGAGAGAGAGAGAGAGAGAGAGAGAGAGAGAGAGAGACTCTTTCCTGGTTCCTGGTCCATTTCACTGGCTCTCTAGCCTAGCATTCTTCAGCCTAGGGTATTGTTGCTTGATAGTGTTAAAATGTATGAATCAAGGATGTGAGCTATCTCAAGTCAAGCTGCCTTTCGCAATTGACCAATGGTGATTTTGTCAATGCTGATAGTATTCAAGGGGTCCTCCAGATGTTTTGGGGTTGCATCTAAGGCACCTATAATCATTGGTATCATCTTTACTTCTGTGGAAAGTCACCCCCTCCAGAGAAGGAAATATTTAAAGGGCAGAAAAATATATTTTCTCAAAGGATCTTAAAGAGGCAGAAAAGCATGCCCAGTTTTTGTTAATAGCCCCAAGTCTCCCTCCCCCAAGAAGAAATCAGCTCTGTAGAAATGTAAATAATCCAGGAAGGTTGGAGGCCCCCAGCTAGAAGATTAAGAAGACAAAGAGACCTAAAATCTACATACCCCACCCAAACTCTAAGACAGGACATAATAGAATTAACCCACAGATGCCAAAGGGACACAGGTCAAAATACATGACACAGGAAATACAAAGCCTCAAACAGGAACAGGAAACAACCTCAAGAGCCCCAGATGGTATAAAAACCCACTCCCTACATGTGCTCTCCCTCTTTTTCTTCCAGAGCCATCTTCCTGTCTGGCTCTCCTCTTCAATAACCTGCAACCTTCTTTCTAAAGTAGTTACCATGTTGTTAATTCCCGGCTTGGACTGAACCGTGATGAAGACTTTTCTTTCAACACTTCCTTTTGCCACAGTTGTTCTAGTTCTATTTGCAGGTCTTTGTATTTTCTGATTTTTCTCCTGTTCTTTCTCTCCTGCAGCAACATCCACTAGACAGATTTTGTTGTTTTTTTCTTATCGACAGTTCTTCAATTCTGGGGTGTTATGTGGCAGGTGCTTGTCTGTTTGAAATCTAAACCCCACTCCTTCATTTTCTATGACTTTGCCTATTATATGGTCCCCACTTGTTCTTGCTCATAGTCAGCTGTTGTTTCTTGCAGATTTTCCAATACAGCATTGTTGCTACTTTGTCGTGCCGTTGCTCGCAGTCAGTCTGGGGGATCTTCTTGCAAAGGCAAACTAGGTGGTTGATTGTTTCTTTAGCTTCTTTGCAGAGGCAGAAGTCTTTTGCTGCCTTCTGGATTCTGGATTCAGTTTGTTCATTGCTTGGTCTTCTTGTTACCTTCGTCTTCCTGCAATTTTTTTTTAATGTATTGCCCTTGTAATATTTGGTACTTTTCTACTTTTCATTTGGTCTTTCTTGAAGGCCATTATAATTATTATGATTATTACCTGTTAGCATAAACATACATCAGGCATAAATGTGCATCATTGGAAAGAAGTACTTTTCTGCATGGAAAAGGTAACCTTTACAGAGGCTGGTAAAATAGTTAATTTCTCACTGCTTTGCAAAGAGTTGTTCTTTGGGATGCATTTGTAGCCATCAAAAGCCGAGGAAGCTATTTAGATTGTGCCAGCCTTTTAGAAACAATCTGTGAAAAAGGGACCCTGGTTCTTTTTGGGACACCCCTCTCTGCTTCTATTATGCTGGGCTTCTTTGAACGTTGGGCATGTTCAATACAAAAACTCAAGGATTTGGTGTATTTGCTTTACTTTCATTAATATGTTAATGCAGACAGGAAATTCAGTCTGGTCAAATTAGTGTTTATTCTGTCCCAAAATTAGCCTTTTAAAGAAATCAAATTCTGATCATTGTGTCAGAAACCAGGAGACTGTGAATTTTGAGTGACTTTGGGGCCATTTACTAGGAGATGGTGAGTTCTAGTCCTGCTTTAGGCATGCAAGCCAGCTGGATGACTTTGGGCCATTCACCAGGAGATGGCGAGTTCTACTCCTGCTTTAGACATGAAACTCAGTTGTGTGACTTTGATCCAGTCATTCTCTTTTTCAATCTATGAAGTCAAGCTTGGGTGATGAGCCTCTTCATCATACATAGCGAACTCTGAACTTGAGAACTCGTGCAATCCATCCGATGACATTGGAACAGGCATTAGCAACCCAGCACTTATGAACAAGATATGCAGCTCCCAAGATAAAGCTTAAATGGAAACATGTTGGGAAAAATTGTAAACATCGGCCAAAATAGTCGCGGGAATCCCAGATCTTGTGAGATTGCGACCTTATTGATTATGAACATATGAAGGTTGAGGCAAAGGCTGAGGCAGTTTTATCAGTTTTGCATAAGATTTTGTGGAGAGAGTTTCCCAAAGTTCATGAGTTGCCCAAGCTGTTGTACAGAAGGCATCTGATGATGCCTTCAAAATTTGCCAGTAGTTGGACCTTCTCATATGTGTCTGCTTGACTATGATTAATGCGTAGGTATAGGATAGGTGGTACCTGGCTCAACAGTAGTAACTGTGAGAGGGATCTTGGAGTCTTAATGGACAATTGCTTAAATATGAGCCAGCCGTGTGCTGCAGCGACCAAAAAAACCAACACAGTGCTAGGCTGCATTAACAGAGGGATAAAAACAAGATTATATGAAGTGTTAATACTACTTTACAATGCCTTGGAAAGGCCACACTTGGAATACTGCATCCAGTTTTGGTCACCACAATGTAAAAAAGATGTTGAGACTCTAGAAAGAATGCAGTGAAGAACACCAAAGATGATCAGGGGGCTGGAGGCTAAAACATATAAAGAACGGTGGCTGGAATGTCTAGTTTAGTGAAAAGAAGGACCAGGGTGATAGGATAGCAGTGTTTCAATACTTGAGGGGCTGCCACAAAGAAGAAGGAATGAACCTCTTCTCCAAAGGATGGGTGGACGGAATGGAAGGATTGTATTTCTTTGCAGTTGTCTGGTCATTTGCACTCTCTCTGAGAGCTGTTGAGGCCACTTTCCACATTTTGAACAGAGTCCACCAGTTGGATAGAGAAGACCATTGATTTGAAAGAGGGGCAGAAGAATCCATTTGTGTTAAAATTGAATAGGCCTGTCTCAATGGAGGGGAGAGGAACATGACACCACCTTTACAACACAATCCTTTCAGCAGTTCCAAGAAGGTTCCCCGTCCATTTGCGTTATTCAGGTGACCCTGAGGGCACAGATAAACCTCCAAGTGGCCTCAATGACTCTCAGGAAGAGTACTAATGACCAGATGACTGCAAGGAGTATAAATTCTTCCACCTCCCCACCACCACCATCCTAGCAGAACCTATCTGTCCATTTCCCCCCCACACACATACACCATCCAGTCTCAACTGTCAGTACCTATCCTTCCATTCCCCCACTCCCCATCAGAACCTGATGAAGCTTCTGGGATGAGAAGGGAAATGTTTTCTTCTTCTTTTTTTTATTAAAAGTTTTAAAAAATTTATACAGTATATAACCCAAATCCTTCCCACCCCTCCCCCACTTCCCAGAGCAGATTACAGGGTTACAAATAAGCAATCATAATCTAACTAACATTACCCAACTCTACTAACAATCAAATCCATAACATACTTTAACTCCTTTTCAAGATAAATATTAACAAATTAAAAACCAAAAATAATAATATAATTAAACAATAATACTAAAAATAATATAAATTCAACCATATTAAACTATTAAAAATAATCTAAAATTTACTCATAAGCTAAATAATACTTTTTAGTCTCATATTTATTCTGAATATAATCTTCTCCAAACCGAAATATATCTTTCTTGTGAATAATCCTTCAAATAAGCGGAAATTTTTGCCATTTCTGCTAAATTAGACACCTTAAGTATCCATTCTTCCATAGTAGGCAAGGAATCTTTCTTCCAATATTGCCCCACCAGTAATCTTGCAGCTGTTATAAGATTGTTTTCTTCTTCTTCTTGAAAGAAAAAAAAAAGCAGTCCTAGAAGCAATCTAGAACTAAGGAAAAACTCCCTGACAGTGAGAACAATTAACCAGTGGAACAACCTGCCTCCAGAAGCAGTAAATGCTCCAACACTGGAAGTTTTTAAGAAGAGACTGGACAGCCATTTGTCCGAAATGGTGTAGGGTTTCCTGCCTGAACAGGGGGTTGGACTAGATGACCTCCAAGGTCCCTTCCAACGTACTACTACTACTACTATACTACTTACTAACTACTACTACTACTACTACTACTACTACTATTATTATGGATCATCGCACAGTCAGCAGATGTTCAGACTGGATTTGCATTTTGTCCTACCTATCGAGTCCTTACCCAGGACCTGGGATGGCAAATGTGGATGTTTGATGGTATACAGGTATCGTCGCAGGATTATTATTATTATTATTATCGATCATCGCACAGTCAGCAGATGTTCAGACTGGATTTGGCATTTTGTCTACCTATCGAGTCCTTACCCAGGACCTGGGATAGGCAGATGTGGATGTTTGATGGTATTACAGATATCGTCGCAGGATGGAAGCAGTTCCTAGTAAGGCCGCCTTTTGCAATTGACTAATAGCGAATTTGTCAATGCCAATGGTGTTCAAGTGGTGCTCCAGTTGTTTTGGGATTGCACCCAAGGAGCCTATGACTATTGGTACTACCTTTGCTTGCTTTTGCCACAGTCTTTCTATTTCTATTTGTAGGTCTTTGTATTTTGTTATCTTCTCCAGTTCTTTCTCGTCTATTCTGCTGTCTCCAGGCACTGCCACATCCACTATCCAGACTTTTTTGTCTTTCTTATCGACAATTGTTAAGTCTGGGGTGTTATGTTGCAGGTGCTTGTCTGTTTGAATTCTGAAGTCCCAGAGCAGTTTAATTTTATCATTTTCTATGACTTTCTCTATTTTATGATTCCACCAGTTTTTGCTTACAGGCAAATGATATTTTTTGCAGATCTTCCAATGCACCATTGTTGCTACTTTGTCATGCCGCTGCTTGTAATCAGTTTGTGCAATCTTCCACGTTTCTTCAGCTTCTTTGCATAGGCGGCACTTACTGTCTGTTGCTGTCTTCTCAATTTTGACTTTGTATGCATTTGTCTTAAGGCTTGGTCTTGTGCAGCCAGAATTAGTCCCTCGGTCTCTTTCTTCAAATTTTCTTGCTCTTAGCCATTGCCAGTTTTTATTGTTATCTGCTTTCCCAGCTATTTTTTTCATGTATTGGCCATGTAGTGCTTTGTCTTCCCATGCCTCTATTCTGTTCTTCATTTGGTCTTTCTTGAAGGCCAGTTTGGTCTCTCCAGTAGTTAGTAAGCCTTCCTGATATACTAATTTCAGTGCATCTTCATCATTGTTCTTCAGATATTCTTCCAAAGCCATTTTTTCTTCTTCAACCATCTGATGTACTTGTAGCATTCCACGCCCACCTATTTGCCTTGGTAGATAAAGTCTATCAATGTCACTGCGTGGATGAAGGGTGTGATTCATTGTCATTATTTTTCTGGTCTGCCTATCCATTGCTTTTAGTTCTGCTTGAGTCCAGTCCACTATTCCAGTTGTGTACCTAATGACTGGGATTGCCCAGGGGTTATTTATGCCTTTATGGTATTTCCTCCATTGAGTTTGGATTTTAAGATCTTCTTCACTCTCTTGATGTATTCACCTCTAATCTTTTTCTTGACTTCAGTGTGCTTGATGTTGTCAGCTTGAAGGATACCCAAGTATTTGTAGTATTCTTCCTCATCCAGACTCTTAATGTTATTTTCGTGGGGCATCTTGAGTCCTTCAGTTTTCATTATTATATTCCTTGTTTGATAGTAAGTGTGGCACATTTGTCCAAGCCAAACTCCATTACAATATCTTGGCTAATATACAGACAGTGTTGAGCAGCGATTCTATTTCAGATGATGTTTTTCCATACAGCTTCAGATCATCCATATAAAGGAGATGGGATAGTCTGGTAGATGTTTTTGATGTTTTATAGCCATGTCCTGAGTTATTCAGTATTGTTGACAGAGGAAACAGTGCAATAACAAATAGTAATGGTGATAATGAATCTCCTTGAAAAATTCCTCTCTTGATATTAACCTCTCCCAGCTTTTCACCATTGATCTGCAACTGTGTCTTCCATTGTGCCATCGATCTTTGCACAAATTTCTGAATGTTTCTCTGCTCCTGTAGTTTCTAGCACTTTAATTATCCCAATCATGTGGCAGAGAGTCAAATGCCTTATTTGTAGTCATCCATGGCAACGTCAGTAACTGTGGTCTTCCTTTTCTTGCAGTTTTCCAAGATCATCTTGTCTATTAGGAGTTGATCTTTTGTTCCTCTACTATTGGGGCTGTTTCCTTTCTGCTCAGGTGGAAAGAGATTGTTTTCAACTAGATGCTGTTGTACTGCATCAGCTACCACACCAGTTAGTAATTTGAAAGTTGTTGGTAAACAGGTAATTGGCCTGTAGTTGCCTGGTGTTGCCCCTTTTGCTGGATTTTTGATTATTAGGTAGGTTTTCCCAGTTGTTAGCCACTTTTCAATTTCTCCTCCTTGTAGTATATTGTTGAACTGTTTGGCAATGAGTGGGTGTATGACAGTTAGATGTTTCAACCAAAACCCATGCAGTTCATCTTCACCTGGTGCTGACCAATTTTTGATTTTCTTTGCTCTTTTTTCTACCATTTTTGTTGTTATTACTAGTTCTTTCCTTTCAACTTCTGTTTTATTTGCATCCACCTCTTTTAACCAAGCTGCATCCTTGTTGTATTTCTTTGGGTTATCCCATATCTGCTTCCAGAACTGCACTGTTTCTTCCTTGTCAGGTACTGACTGATTCCTTGCAGTTTCTCCATTGATGGATTGGTAGAAACGTTTCTGATTGGATTGAAATTGGAGGTTCTGCCTATAGTTTGCAATTTGAGCTTCATATCTACTGATTTTCCTGGCTATAGCTGTTATTTGTTGCTTTATTCTTTCCAGTGCTTCCTTGATCTTCCTTGTTTCTAAGTGGTATTTCTTGATTAGGTATTCTTTGGTCGTCTTGTTCTTCAGCTTCTTTTCTTTCATCTGTTCTAGCTTGCTTGCATGTGATCTTAACTTGCTGATCTTATTTTCTAGTCTAACCTTCCATTTTTCTGGTGCACTGTTTGTTTGTTTTTCTTCTTTGTTGATTTTGCACCCCAGGTATTCTGTTATAACTGCAGCTGTGCTGTACATTAGTTGGTTTGTTTCTTGCAATGAATTGGTGCTTATACTTGATATTTCAATATTTGCATCTTTTAATGCTTGTGCTAGCTGTTTCTTTGGAACAAGCTTCAATGCAGGTAGCCTTATTCTATTGTTTTTGTGCTGTTCTAGATGCTCAGTTATTCTTTGTTTCAATTCTTTTATTTCTTTAGTTAGAGGTTTTTGTTCTTCCTAGTATAGGTTGCTGGTTTCCAAATGAGAACATTGTATATCTCTGCTAGATTCCTTCACTGCCAACGTCCCCGTGGTTTTGCCTCTACATTCTGAATTACTTCTGGTAAGGCTTTGATTTCTTTGCCTGGGTAAACCTTTTGCAGTTCTCACTTTCTGTTTCATGTGAATAGTTTATTTCGTGTTATAAATCGCGGTGATCTGCTAGTCTCTGTTCTGTTATTTTTCTGATTCTGGATGTTGTTCCTTCCAGAACTGGTGCATTCATTTTAGATATCCTCTTCTTGTTGGACTTGATCTTTAGTAACAGATCATTATTTCTTTGTTTTCCATCACTGTGTATCTGCGACGGGTAAACATCTTTTCTTCCAGTAGTTCTGCAGCTGCGGGCCCTGGTTTCTCAGCCAACAGTCCTGAGTCCTGTAACCCATTTTTCACCAGATATCCAGGAACTCCAATATCTAGTGCGGACCTTGTTAACCCGGGCGACGTCCGAGCCTGTATGGCATTCTGAAATTTACGTCTCACCATATTTTTTATGGGAGAGACACTCTTTGTCTGACTCCTCTGATGAGACCTGTCCAGTATGGTTGAACCTCTGGCATAGCTCTCATCTTCCTCAGAGTACACAAGCCCCACAACCACGTCAAGGTAGTGCCTCACTGGGGGTCAAGGTAGTGATTATTATTATTATTATTATTATTATTATTATTATTATTATTATTATTATTACAGTCCAGTTGCCTTTGGAAGGAAAAAAAAAAGCACCTTTGAGATATTTTGGAGGAAAATGAAGTATGATGATGGGGGGGGGGCAATACCACTAGACAAAATGATTGCAGCCATTTAAAATTCTCCTTCTCTCTCCTTTATCGAGCTGGGAAGAGGGAGAAGCTGGGGTTTCCTGTCCCTCATTAGCCAACGATACGGCGGAGAGTGCAAAGTTCAGACCTTGATAATGTCAAGATAGACTTGTAAACTTCCTTAAACACAGCAAAGAAGCCGATTCGAGTTTGTCAGATTTCCGCAAGAGCATCATGTTAAACATCTCTGCTGGCCATCCATCAGTGTCTCCCACTATCTCCCAAACATAAACTTACTAGCAAGTTGATCAGGAGGGTCGTCCCTTACTGCTTTTAGCCTTCTATAGCAGGGGTGTCAAACTCAATTTCACTGAGGGCCGCATCAGCATTGCAGTTGCCCTGAGGGGGCTGGGTGGGTGTGGCCAGAGTGGGTGTGGCCTGCTGGGTGGGCGTGGATGGAGTGGGTGTGGCCTGCTGGGTGGGTGTGGTCAATTCCACATCATTCACGTCAAGGGTGCCTGTGGGGGCTTGGGCAGGAGTGGGACAGATCTGAGGGTCTCTGGCAGAAGGAGGTGGGACCAGGGCAAGCGTCAAGGCATCGTCCACCGGGGCAAGTGCCAAGATGGCCACCACAAAATTGTACATTGGCTCCCGGCTGGCCTGGGCCAGGGCCAAGGCAGCGGGGGCCGTTCCCTCACTGTTTCCAGGATGGCTTCGCGGGCTACATGAAACCACTTTGTGGGCCGCATCCGGCCCCCGGGCCTTGTGTTTGACATGTCTGTTATAGGCTATATCATTTGCATTCAGCACCAAACGCAGCAAGAGGCAGGAAGCCTAGTTTCATGTTTTGCTTGCTTGATTTTTTCTTTTCTTCTTCTTTTTTTTAAAGATAATAAATGGTGCTGCCATTTTTTCTTTTTTTGGGGGGGTGCTTCAACGCTTTTGACGCCATGCATGCTTGGCTAAATCCGTAGGGAAGTCATTAGGGCCTCACGATGCAATGGTCTTGCACTACAAGACAGTAACAGAAAATACAATCAGGGTGTGGGTCTCTTTTTTTTTTTTTAACCTTCCATGGAACAGAGATGCTGGTTGTTGTACAGGAGGATGAAATGCACACATAGGGAGCGAGGAAAGCAAAGCAGACAAAAAGAAGACAAGTTGGCGAGAATTGACTCTTTTCTTCATGCGGTTCTCCTAAGGCTCTGTGCACTTGTACACATGGAAGACGCGCAGTGCAAGGAAAGACATCTTGGCCTGAATCTCCAAAGAAGAGAACTGGGGACAAATATCTTATACTACTACTACTACTACTACTACTACTACTACTACTACTACTAATAATAATAATAATAACAACAACAACAACAATAACAACAACAACGTTGGAAGGGACCTTGGAGGTCATTTAATCCAACCCCCTGCTCAGGCAGAAAACCCTACACCATTTTGGACAAATGGCTGTCCAGTCTCTTCTTAAAAACTTCCAGTGTTGGAGCATTCACCGCTTCTGGAGGCAGGTTGTTCCACTGGTTAATTGTTCTCACTGTCAGGAAGTTTCTCCTTAGTTCTAGGTTGCTTCTCTCCTTGATTAGTTTCCATCCGTTGCTTCTTGTTCTGCCTTCAGGCGCTTTGGAGAATAGCTTGACTCCCTCTTCTTTGGGGCAGCCCCTGAGATATTGGAACACTGCTATCATGTCCCCCCTTGTCCTTCTCTTCATTAAACTAGACATACCCAATTCCATACCCAATTTTCTTGTCTTGGCAGTATCACCAATGCACGCGGTTTCTTTTAGCCTCCGCTGTATAAAAGCCACCAGTAGGATACTAACATCCCAAATTCCAGAATTGTTTTTAAGCATGGTTCATGGTATAGTGAAAAGTGACAGAGGACTGGATAAATTTATGAGTTTTAGGAGGTGATGGAGTCCTGCTTGAGCAGGGGGTTGGACTAGAAGACCTCTAAGGTTCCTTCCAGCTCTATTCTCATTGATTGATTGAGCCAAGGCTTTATTTGGGAATAGGATGCCAGAGGTCAAAAAAAGTCACAACGGCACCCCAATTGGGCAATGTTAAAACCTCTCTTTTTCTTTTCTTCCACAAACACATAAGGAACTTTGTTTCAGCTCGCATTTTGACTTTTTTGACCATACCTTGACACCTTTGTACAGTTGGCTTTTGCTTTTGTGTTGTTTTTGTTTGCTTGTTTTTTGTAATCACCAAGAATTGTAAGATTATGGCAATTTAAACGTCTTATGAATATATCAATAATTAAGTAATTATAGTGTAACAATTGTGCAAAAACAGGCGCTGAGAAATCACCAGACAGAAAGAGAGCCTGGGTTTAACTTTCTATCTTTTATATAAGGGTTTTCTTAGTCGTTATTATCATTATTATTGTTATTGCTCCGTGGTCTACTGTTAATCTCTTTGAAATGATTAAAAGATTAGCAAAATTATCTCCAGGGCTTTAAAGGAAATGTCATGCTTTAATATTGAACCCACAGGTTGCAAAATGGGGACTTTTCTGTTGTTTTTTTTGTTTAGTGAAAAGATTTGAAGAAAAACCCACTCCCCCTCACAGTTTTGAGTGGCTTCCAGCAACAGATTAAAGCATCACTAAGAACCCATTAAAACTGAATTATAAAACTAATAAAATAAATTAAAAGTTATAACAAGTATTCTTAAGGTCCTGGGAAAATAAGTACATTTAAGCATGATCCGAGATACAGTAAGAGGCAGGCTTTCATCCCTGTTTTAATAGTTTTAGTTGCTCAACACATACTGAGCAATGTTGCCAGAGGTTTGGTTTCCTTTCATTTATACAATATATAAAGTGTTTTATTTGAGTTGGTTTTTTTTAATATATTTCTGCAACATCCTTGTTACTATTGTGGTTAATTTAAAAACCGTGGCCCTTTTCTACAATTCTGGATACTCTTGATTTTTGTAGCATTGGCCAGCAACCAATTCACACACTTGCTGTTACCAGAGAGAGATACCATAATGCATTTGTTAAATAAATGTGTGTGTGTGTGTTGTGTTCATTAGAAGCATTTTTATTCTGCATTTTATTCTTCTCCTTCGAAAGCTGCCAAAATATAGCCTGCCATTTCTAGGCTGCATTAATAGAGGGATAGAATCGAGATCACGTGAAGTTCTAGTACCGCTTTACAACACCTTGGTAAGGCCACACTTGGAATACTGCATCCAGTTTTGGTCACCACGATGTAAAAAAAAAATGTTGAGACTCTAGAAAGAGTACAGAGAAGAGCAACAAAGATGATCAGGGGACTGGGGGCTAAAACATATAAGGAATGGTGGCTGGAATTGGGTATGTCTAGTTTCATGAAGAGAAGGACTAGGAGAGATATGGTAGCCGTGTTCCAATATTTGAGGGGCTCCTACAAAGACGAGGGGGGTCAAGCTATTCTCCAAAGCACCAAAAGGCAAGTCAAAAAGCAAGGAGATAAGCAACCTAGGATTAAGGAGGAATTTCCTAACGGTAAGAGCAATCAACCCATGAAATAGTATAGGGTCCAAAATGGTATAGGGCACAGGTCGGCAACCTGCGGCTCTGGAGCCGCATGCGGCTCTTTGAGCCTTCCCCTGTGGCTCCCAGCCTCCTCTGCCTTTGCAGAGAGAGACAGAGACAGAGAGAGGCAATTGCACTTCCCTGCTTCTCTTTCTCTCTCTCTCCCTCTCTCTCTCTCTCTCTCTCTCTCTCTCTCTCTCTCTCTGTGTGTGTGTGTGTGTGTGTGTGTTTGTGTGTGTGTGTGTGTGTGTCTGTGTGTATGTGTAAAAGAGAGTGCACTCACAGTATTCTCCGAGGAGCTGAAAAGCTTACTGGGCGGAGTTCCTCCCTTTGCTGCATCTCTGCAGGAAGCAGGAAGGGCAGGAGAGAGCTAGCTAGCCCAGCTAGGCTGACTCAGGAATTCTGGGAGTTGAAGTCCATCAGTCATAAAAGAGACTAGGTTGCCTACCCCGGAGGTTGTTGGACAACAGCTTGAAGCTTGCCAGGTGAGCAGCAGATGGGGGGGGGAGAAAGAGAGAGAGAGAAAGAGAGAGAGAGGGAGAGAGAGAGAGAGTGGGGGAAGAGGAGTGGCAGACCAAGATAGAGAGGGAGGGAGAGAGAGAGACCCTTTTGACATCTAAAATGAAGATAACGCTGCATATATCCTTTTTTTACCTGTGTGTGTATGTAATTTTATTCTCTTAAAGCATTCTCTTGGTGATCATTGTTTTAATAGTATGGATATTCCCAAGAGTCATATTTTTACTTTTATTTTTAATGTGTATATGTGTGTGTGTCTGTGTGTGTGTGTGTGTGTATACACACATATACACATACACACACACATATACACATACACACACCTATAATAAAGGTAAAAAAGGATATATGCAGTGTTATCTTCATTTTAGATATCAAAAGGGTTTTGCGGCTCCCAGTGTTTTGTTTTTGGTGGGACGGGTCCAAGTGGCTCTTTGAGTGTTTTGGGTTGCCTACCCCTGGTATAGGGTTATCTTCCTGAGCAAGGGGTTGGATTTGATGACCTCTAAGGTCCCTTCCAACTTTATTATTATTGTTATTATTATTATTGTTGTTGTTGTTATTGTTATGGATCATCGCACAGTCAGCCAGATGTTCAGACTGGATCTGGCATTTTGTCTACTTATCGAGTCCTTACCCAGGACCTGGGATAGGCAGATGTTGTTGTTTTTGTTTTTGTTATTATTATTAGCTTGCCTTTAGAAATTGTGGGTGCTCCATCACTGGAGGCTTTCAAAAAAGAGATTGGACAACCATTTGTCTGAAATGGCCCGTAATTATGAAGGCAAGGCATAAAAGGAAAAAGGGGTGTTGAAGGAAGAGGGGAAAAAATATAGAATAGAATAGAATAGAAAATATGGAATGGAATAGAAAGGAAGGAAAGAACAGAATGGAATGGAATGGAATGGAATAGAATGGAATAGAATAGAATAGAATAGAATAGAATAGAATAGAATAGAATAGAATAGAATAGAATGATAACTTTATTGTCAGTTTGAATGTACACTAATCATCATACATTAAAGTGAAATGTCATTGCATACAGCTCTCAATACAACAAAAATAAATTCTTAAACCTAAATAGCCTTTTTTATATATCAACTCAATGCTGTTGTTTTTTTTACTTGCTGTTTTCCAGGTAACTCAGTATGTCCCTCCCTTTTTCTCTACTTTTATGATTCCATAAATTAGGTAAGGATGATAAGTAATGTTTGAGCCACGGTTTTGGGTCTTCTAGTTTTACAGTGATAGTGAAAGGTCAGGCAATGCAAGTTGTCCATCTGATAGGCTAAACCAGGGGTAGGCAACCTTGGCTCTTTTATGACTGGTGGACTTCAACTCCCAGAATTCCTGAGCCAGCATGACTCAGCTTGGAAACCTCTCCCTTTGCCCTCAGCATGGCTGGCTCAGGAATTCTGGGAGTTGAAGTCCACGAGTCATAAAGCGGCCTAGGGCAGGGATAGGCAACCTTGGCTCTTTTATGACTCGTGGACTTCAACTCCCAGAATTCCTAAGCCAGCATGGCTCAGCTTAGAAACCTCTCCCTTTCCCCTCAGCATGGCTGGCTCAGGAGTTCTGGGAGTTGAAGTCCATGAGTCATAAAAGAGCCAAGGTTGCCTACCCCTGGGCTAACCAATCATCTGTTCCTTCAAATACATCTGCATTTCCAAGCACCAACCAACCCTTTTGCTATTCAGCTTATACGACGTGACTATTGAATAGCTTGAGGCTTTATGACTGCTGTAAGGACTTTGGCACGTGCTTTGAAGATAGACAGATTGAGGTCATGTAGACTAGATTGGATCTGACTACATTTCCAGAAACACGAAGGTCAATTTGGAGTAATCTGCCTGGGTGGAATGCTTCCTGTATATGATTCTTCCACTTTTTTTTTTTTTTGGCTGTATCATTCCTCTACTCTAGGCTGAAAATGTATCGATATACCACTAAAATTTTTCTGTCAGTTCGTATCCTTCTGTGAGACCAAATAGCACAGTGGTTCTCAACCTGTGGGTCGGGACCCCATTTGGGGTCGAACGACCATTTCATGGGGGTCACCAAACAAGGCTGTCCGCCATTTTTCCCCCTTTTCTTTGGCCACGCCCCTGGCACCCGGTGATGTATAAGTGGTTGGGGGTCACCACAACATGGGGAACTGTATTATGGGATCACGGCATTAGAAAGGTTGAGAACCACTGAAATAGCACATTGCAGCACAATCTGAGGTACCTCAAATCTACTGACTTAAAAAAAAATGCATGCAAACTCAGGGACTCATTACTCTTGCGCAATTTGAATTTCGAGACCAGTTGTATTGCCAAAGTTCTGCCCTTGCACTGTCACAGTTAACCATAGCCACATGATCATGATTTCTGATGCTCCCTGTCAGTTTCCCATGAGCAAAGTCTCTGGGGAAGCCATCAGGAATTCAGAAGATGCTCCTACTCAAACTGCTTTTGGGTGGTCATTTTTTTCTCTGTTTAGGCAAATATCCCCTGGAGGGATGACCCAACAGACCATGGACTGTTTAGTCAAACTGTATAAATCAGTGGTGGCGAACCTATGGCACGGGTGCCAGAGGCGGCACTCAGAGCCTTCTCTGTGGGCACACCCCAGACCTAGACCTTCAGCTGAGTTTTATAAAACCTTTTCACTTTAGGCCTCCACCGCCGTGTGCAAGAAAAAAAAAAGGTTCAATCAGTCAATTTCAACTTCTCGCGGGAAAAAAAAAGATCTTGCAAAGTTGGAACTGATTGATTGAACTTTTTAGTCCCACTCAGTCTGCCGTTACCACCGCAGCCACGCCCACCCAATGGGCCACACCCACCCAATTGGCCACACCCACCCGGCACTCGACGATGCATAAGTGGGTTTTGGGTTGCACTTTGGGCACTCGGTCTCTAAAAGGTTCGCCATCACTGGTATAAATGTTCACTTCAGATCTGTTGCATTTCAATCTTTCCATAAGCAGCCAAAGTTTCTATTATATTTATAAGTCGGGTGATGCCAGTATCTTTTCTCCCTCAAGAGAACAACTTCTAAAGCTGTTCTTCATGGCTAATGTAGCAACTAAGAGAATTTGATGAGTTCTGAAATGTTTTTTTTTTTAAATGGGAAGAAAGAATCCTGTAAACCAACTTCTGCGTTACAGGTAGACCTTGACTTACAACAGTCCATTTAATGACCGTGTGATGTTACAACAGCACTGAAAAAAGTGTCATGACATTTTTTTTCACAGTTATGACCCTCACAGCATTGTAACATGGTCCCCAACCTTGGCGACTTTAAGATTTGTGGACTTCAACTCCCAGAATTCCCCACCCAGCATAGCTTCAAAGTGTGTGTCAACATTACCTTCCTTAGTTTAGACAATAATCCTCTTCTGGTGTCTTAGGCAGCTGTTCAATCTCTATTCATTGCAAGAAAACTTTTTTTTTATTACACTTCTTCATGTGGCAACACTATGGCAAGTTGGTAACTAGGACGAGTGTGACGTGATGGAAAATACATATGAAAGGAACAATGTGAGCAATTGCACCCTGTACTACCTAACTGTGCTAACTAACGATAACATCAATTCAAAAAGAAAGAATGTGATGTGAAATTCAAAAGCAATCCTCAAGTAACCTGAGAGTCAGATAAAAAACCAGAAGTCTCTTTGTCCAGAAAAGGAAGGAAGGAAGTGTTGAAGGAACAATCTTCATCATGTTTCAGTCCAAGCCGGGAATAAACAACATGGAGACTGCTTTAGAAAGAAGGTTGTAGTTTATTGAAGAGGAGAACCAGACAGAAAACATTGGCTCTGGGAAAAAAGTGACCACATGGAGCAAAGTGGTGGGCTTTAATACCTACTGGGGTTCTTGAGGCTGTTTCCTCTTCCTGTTTGAGGTTTTGTATTTCCTGTGTCGTGTACTTTGACCTGAGTCTGTGTGCTCTGTTAGTATTGGTGGGTTAATCCTATTATATCCTATTTTAGAATTTGAGTGGGATATTCAGATTTTAAGGGTCTTTGTCTTCCTAATCTCTTCAGTTTCTAGCTGGAAGGCTCCAATCTTCCTGAATGGATTATTACATCTGCATTTCTAAAAGCTGGTTTCTGCTGAGTTGTCTGGCTGGGCGGCGGGGGGAGAAGGAAGGAAGGAAGGAAGGAAGGAAGGAAGGAAGGAAGGAAGGAAGGAAGGAGGGAGGGAGGGAGGAGGGGGGGAGGGAGGGAGGGAGGGAGGAAGGAAGGAAGGACAGAGAGAGAGATTGCATAACAATCTCAGCAAAGCATTCAAATATTTTTTATGCAAATGTCTGATTAGTTCCATATAGTCTGGAAAAAAGATGAACTTCTCCAATAAAAGAATCACCTTAATTTGCTCCATGAAACTTTTTAAAGGAAGAGAAACTCATTTAAATATATGGATCTTGACCCGTTTTATTTTTATCTATTATTTAGTTTAATAACAAAACAATTTGGCTGCTTTGTACAAAACAGGGTATTTTTGCCCTTGTAAGGTTAAAAAAAAAATGGGGAGGGGTTAGAAAATACACCCAGTTCATTTATACATGTTAGTTGGGGCATAAAATGCCTTAAAAAAAAAAAAAAGCAACAAAGCCTTTTTTCCAGGCTTCTTTGCAAACATTCAAGGTGATAAAGGTTAACCATGAAAATTTTGTAGTTTGTTCTGTGGAAGGTGGAATGGTGCTACTGACAGATAAAACGAAAACAGTTTCTGGAGATACTAGAGTCAAACTAATTATTGGCAGTGTTATAGGGGATGTATAATTATGCTCACCTTTTTAAAAAAAAAACAGAATGTGGAAAGAGGGGAGGTGGAGAAGTGGTGAATTTTATTACAAATGGGCTTTTGAAAGCACAAGCTGAGAAATAAAAGCCGTAATTGTTCTTAATTATAGCTAACTGTAATTGCAGACAATTGCAATATGCTACATATCCCGCATTGAATTAAGAAACGCTAGTATATAGCAATGGGGTTTTTCTCTCTCTTTCAGCAAGATAACGGTTGCCGTGTAGAGCTTGTACGGAATATTATCTATAATTTAGCTCCTTTGCATTTTTTTTTAAAAGACCTCTTGAACTTTTTTTGTTTTTGTTCTTGCAGAAAAGTAATTTTTTTTTTTTTTTGGAAGGGATTACACATTGTGCATGGGAATTCAAGAAGAAAAGAGAACCGATTCATTCAGAATTCAGAAAGAAAAGAAATCAGGAAGAGAGCTGAGAAAATATTCAGAGACCCCTCACATCCTAGATATAAACTGTTTCAACTTCTCCCCTCAGGATGTTGCTACGGGGCATTGCCACAAAGAAGCTATTTTCCAAGGCGCCTAAAAGCAGGACAAGAAGCAACGGGTGGAAACTAATCAAGGAAAGAAGCAACCTGGAACTAAGGAGAAACTTCCTGACAGTGAGAACAATTAATCAGTGGAACAGCCTGCCTCCAGAAGGAGTAAATGCTCCAACACTGGAAGTTTTTAAGAAGAGACTGGACAGCCATTTGTCCGAAATGGTATAGGGTTTCCTGCCTGAGCAGGAGGTTGGACTAGATGACCTCCAAGGTCCCTTCCAACTTTACTATTATTATAATTACTCCAAAACAACTAGATACAAAGATAGTTCCTTCCCGTGCCATTACTCTGCTGAGCACCTAACTCCCCCAACACTGTCTTATGCCTAAAGAGATTTACTCATGTAGTAGGGCTGTATTACTATTATCCTTGTCATCATCTCGTCTTTCTGATTTTCTCGTCTTCTCCTCTTCTCATCTTTCCTACAACCTTCTCCTGTTGCTATCATGATTTATCACTTTTTATTTGTATTTTATGATTATGATTGTATCTTACTATTTGTGATCTATGACTTATCACTTTGTTGTTTGTATGTACACTGAGAGCTTATGCATCGGAGACAAATTCCTTGTGTGTCCAATTACACTTGGCCAATAAAGAATTCCATTCCGCTCCATCCTTTATTCTATTCTGTTCTGTTCTGTTCCATTCCATCTATTCTGTTCTGTTCTGTTCCATTCTATTCTGTTCTGTTTCATTCCATATGTTCCTATTCTGTTCTGTTCTGTTCTGTTCTATTCTATTCCATTCCATTCCATATATTCTATTCCATATATGCTGTTCTGTTACGTTATGTTGTGTTCCATTCCATTCCATAATTCTATTCCATTCCATATATTCTGTTCTGTTCCGTTCTGTTCTGTTCCGTTCCATTCCATTCCATATATTCTATTCTATTCTATTCTATTCTATTCTATTCTATTCTATTCTATTCTATTCCATGTATTCTGTTCTGTTCCGTTCCGTTCTGTTCCATTCCATTCCATATATTCTATTACGTTCTGTTCCATTCATTCTATTCTATTCTATTCTATTCTATTCTATTATATCCCATTCCATATATTCTATTCCATTCCATGTATTCTGTTCTGTTCCGTTCCGTTCTGTTCCATTCCATTCCACATATTCTATTCTATTCTATTCTATTCTATTCTATTCTATTCTATTCTATTCTATTCTATTCTATTCTATTCTATTCTATTCTATTCTATTCCACTCCACTCCACTCCACTCCACTCCACTCCACTCCACCTATTCTATTCTATTCTATTCTATTATATCCCATTCCATATATTCTATTCCATTCCATGTATTCTGTTCTGTTCCGTTCCGTTCTGTTCCATTCCATTCCATACATTCTATTCTATTCTATTCTATTCTATTCTATTCTATTCTATTCTATTCTATTCTATTTTATTCTATTCTATTCCACTCCACTCCACTCCACCTATTCTATTCTATTCTATTCTATTCTATTCTATTCTATTCTATTCTATTCTATTCTATTCTATTCTATTCTATTCTATTCTATTCTATTCTAATCTAATCTAATGTCCTGTCCTGTCATGTCCTAATCTCTTAAAAAGTGTTTCCAAGAAAAGATTCCTCTTTTTTCTTTAGTTGGAATGAGTTAATAATCAGCTGCAAATGCCAACTATCATTTCCTACCTCTTGCAGAGATAAAAAAAATCCATCCGATCCCAAAAAGCAACAATGCTGCAGAACCTTTTATACTTTTAATGAGGATAACAAAAATTCAGCCTCCATGGTTTATTTTGTCTGCAAAGCTTAGGCCACAATAAAACGTGCTTGGTTTTTATGGTGCCTTAAATTGTCCTTGTGACAGTAGCAAAAGGCTGACACCATGGCTGCCACTGAAGGTCTTAAATTAGTCTCAGGTGTTTTTTCCACCTTGTGTTATTTTCATTCCAACCAGCTGTGTTAGCAAAACAAGTAGTGATAAAGAGGGTTGATTGTGTGATCTTTTCAGGAAGGCCCTGGGATGGCGAGGAATAGACAGAAGTGCCAATTCTTAAATTCATAGTAAGCTGGGATCCAGTTGGGTTGGAAATTTCCATGGTCTTCATGAGTAGTTTGGGGTAGGGAAGTATGTTGACATCCGCTTAAAATCCAAAATAGTTCTTCAGAATTCTCATCAACTCTCCTTAGCAAGAGACATTGGGAGGGGAAGATATGCAAGCTTTCCAGTAATTGCCCACTGAGAACCAGCACAGGTAATAACAGAACAACAGGATAACAGAGTTGGAAGGGATCTTGGAGGTCTTCTAGTCCAACCCCCTGATCAAGCAGGAGACCCTATACCATTCAAGATAAACAGTTGTCCAATCTCTTCTTAAAACTTCCGGTGATGGAGCATCCACAAGTTCTGGAAGCAAGTTGTTCCACTGGTTGATTGTTCTCACAGTCAGGAAATTTCTCTTTAGTTCCAGGTTGCTTCTGTCCTTGATTAGTTTCCATCCATTGCTTCTTGTCCTGCCTTCAGGGGCTTTGGAGAAGAGGTTGACTTAGGGCACAATTGAGACCCTAAGCAAGAAAGAACAGAACAGAACAGAACAGAACAGAACAGAATAGAATAGAATAGAATAGAATAGATTTTATGTCCTTTTTTTTTTTAGTTAAGATTACTTTATGGTTCAACTGAGGGTGAAAACCCACAGATGAGTTTAATCAATCTTTGTATGTGTGAATCCAGTCAATAAATTTGTGTTGGGATGCAATGAAAGGGAGCTTAGGATCACAGAAATGTAGAATTAGAATTTTCTATTGCTTTTATATGTACGGGTAGTTCTTGACTTATGACCATTTGTTTAGTGAGCGTTTGGAGTTATAATGGCACTGAAAAACACAGTTTTTGATTGTTTTCCGCACTTACAACCATTGTAACATTCCTGTGGTCATGTGATCAAAATTCAGCCGCTTCTGGATTTTGTGCTTGTGGTGAAAAAATATATATGAAACTTTGACTTTGGTTTTGTCAATTAGATAGATTTGTCGTTAGAAATTAAGGGAGGGGACAGGAGAGGGGAAGAGAAGCTGTGAGGTACAAGGGAAAAAGGAAAAAAAATGGTGTTGACTTCTGACTCTTTTTAGCACAGAACAAGATAAGAACACTGCAGACTCAACTTTTTTGTTTTTACACAGTAATATATAACTAGCCATTTCTATAACGACAAATCTATCTAATCAACAAAACCAAAGTCAAAGTTTCTTTTCTTTTTTTCACCGCAAGCACAAAATCCAGAAGCGGCTGAATTTCTACTTTTCTTTGTACTTATATACAAATAAAATTCAATAATAATAACAATAACAATAATAATAATATTGACGATTGCCATGTCTGGAGGTCATGTGATCAGTTTTTGTGACTGTTGAAGAAAAAGTCTTCATCATGGTTCGGTCCAAGCCGGGGATAAACAACATGGCGATTGCTTTAGAAAGAAAGTTGCAGTTTATTGAAGAGGAGAGCCAGACAGTAAGATAGCTCTGGAGGAAAAGAGAGCAAGCACATGTAAGGAGTGGGTTTTTATACCCTCTGGAGCCTTTTGTTTGGAGATGTTTCCTGTTCCTGTTTGAGGCTATTTCCTATATCATGTATTCTGACCTGAGTCTGGTGTACCCTTTGGCATCTGTGAATTAATCCTATTATGTCCTGTCTTAGACTTTGGGTGGGGTATGTAGATTTTAGGTGTCTTTTTCTTCTTAATCTTCTAGCTGGGGGCCTCCAACCTTCCTGGATTATTTACATTTCTACAGAGCTGATTTCTTCTTGGGGGAAGGAGACTTGGGGCTATTAAGAAAAACTGGGCATGCTTTTCTGCCTCTTTAAGATCCTTGGAGGAAATATATTTTTCTGCCCTTTTAATATTTCCTTCTCTGGGGGGCTGACTTCCCACAAGACCAAGGTCAATGGGGAAGCCAGATTCATTTAAAAACCATGTTACTAACTTTACAACTGCAGTGGTTCACTTAACAGCTATGGCAAAAAAGTTATAAAATGGAGCATAACTCATTTAACAACTATCTTGCTTAGCAACATAAATTTTAGGCTCCATTGTGGTTATAAGTCAGGGACCACTTCCATATTCGTGTTTTATACTTTGCTAGCACCCAGAAAATTTTGATTTAAGATGTGCCACCTTGTACATTTGCAAAACAAATCAATACAAAGGGATATCGATTGTGGTTTCTCGCCCAATGCAGGACTCCAAACCCAAAATTTGCATAAGAGATACTAATTGAGATATCTTTTCAGGAGCCCTGGCAGCTCCAGATGTTAGCAATGACGGTCAAAACAGATCTCTGTAACTGAGCATGCTCCTGACTTGTGGACTACAACTCCCAGGATTCTTCAGCCACTAGAACCATCACTGAAAATTATAGGTTTTAATGCAGCCTTCTAAAGAGTGCCAATATTGGGATAGGTCAGGGGTGGCAAACTCAATTTCATTGAGGGCTGCATCAGCATTGCAGTTGCCCTCGGGGGGGGGGGAGCAGGTGGGTGTGGCCAGGGTGGGTGCGGCCTACTGGGTGGGTGTGGATGGAGTGGGTGTGGCCTACCGGGTGGGCGTGGCCAGCTCTACATCATTTGCGTCAAGGGTGTCTGTGGGGGCCTGGGCAGGAGTGGGACAGATCTGAGGGTCTCTGGCAGATGGGGGTGGGACCAGGGCAGAGCCCATCAAGCCGGATATGTGAACTAGGCGATGGCCATTTGCTGGCCACTTCCAGGCGATGGTCCATTTCTTCATTCCTCACAAAGGGTGACCCCTCCCCAGCATGCACCCAGGGGGCGGGGCCGACACGTCAGGGGCTGGTTCCTCGCTGTTTCCAGACGGCCTTGTGGAGCTAAGAGTGAATGCGTTTCAGCATAGATGGCCACCACAAAATTGTACATTGGCTCCCGGCTGGCCTGGGCCCGGGCCAAGGCAGTGGGGGCCGTTCCCTCATTGTTTCCAGGATGGCTTCACGGGACACATGAAACCACTTCGCGGGCCACATCCGGCCCCCGGGCCTTGTGTTTGACATGTCTGGGATAGGTGGTCTAAAAGAAAGGGAGAACATGTGTGAACTCACAAAAAGAGCATTATGGCTTAGAAGAGCCATAGACTTGTGTCACATTTACACTTTTACATGTTTTCACACATGATGGTGCGTTCCCCCCCCTTAAGATCATTCCTTTAAATTACGTAATGCATGTGTATTCAGTAAAGGATTTTTCTGTACTACCTGTATTCTTCCCCCTCAACTTCTGTGCAGGGAATAATTTTCAGATCCCCAAACTTTCAAAATTGGCATTCAACAGCTGTTATTATTTAAAACAATCTGCCACCAAAATGTTATTTGTCTTCCCTCCAGATTATATTTCTGTAGCAGAGGCAATATTTGGACCAGGGAGGTATAACAGGTTTAAGATCTATTATGTCATTTGGATATGAGTGGAGACACAAATGGTCGGGATCATTGGAGCAGCAGAAATGAAAATTGGATTATATTTATTGCACACTACCCATTTCCTTGGATGATATACAAAAATAGAGCAGAAAGTTGTTTGCAGATAGCCTGAAATGCATCACCATGGAGAGAGAAGCAGTATATTATTTTTATTGTACAGGGGGAAAAAATAGATATTCATGTCTTCAGGAAAGGATTTTGTGAGGAATTATAGGGAGATGTTGGATGACCATTGACTTGAGCAAAGACTAGACTAGACTAGACTAGAAGAGAAGATAGAGCAGAGCAGAACAGAGCAGAGAATAGAAGAGAATAGAAGAAGCAATAGAAATAGGAAAGAGAGGAGAGAGGAGGGGAGGGGAGGGGAGGAGGAGAAGAGAGGAGAAGAGAAGAGAAGAGAAGAGAAGAGAAGAGAAGAGAAGAGAAGAGAGAATAGAATAAGGAAAAGATAGAGTAGAGTAGAGTAGAGTAGAGTAGAGTAGAATTCAATTCTATTCTATTCTATTCTATTCTATTCTATTCTATTCTATTCTATTCTATTCTATTCTATTCTATTCCATTCATTCCATTCCATTCCATTCCTATTCTATTCTATTCTATTCTATTCTATTCTATTCTATTCTATTCTATTCTATTCTATTCTATTCTATTCTATTTCTATTCTATTCCATTCCTATTTTCTATTCTATTCTATTCTATTCTATTCTATTCTATTCTATTCTATTCTATTCTATTCTATTTCATTCCATTCTATTCTATTCTATTCTATTTTATTCATTCTATTCCTATTCTATTCTATTCTATTCTATTCTATTCTATTATTCTATTCTATTCTATTCTATTCCATATTTTCTATTCTATTCTATTCTATTCTATTCCATTCTTTCTATTCTATTCTATTCTATTCTATTCTATTCTATTCTATTCTATTCTATTCTATTCTATTCCATTCCATTCCATTCCATTCCATTCCATTCCATATTTTCTATTCTATTCCATTCTATTCCATTCCATTCCATTCTATTTTATTCTATTGCTAATGTCACAGCCGAAATGCATAACAGACATAGTTATCAAATCATAAATGTTTGGAGTCCTTGCTAGTGAGAATCTAACAGTGCCATGCACACTTATCAGTATCCACCTGGTACAGGCAGTCCTCGACTTACAACATGGTCATTTAGTGACCATTCAAAATTACAGCGGCACAGAAAAAAAAAGTGACTTATGACCATTTTTCACACTTATGAAGCATTGCAGCATTGAAGCATTGCAGCATCCCCGTGGGCACATGATTTACATGCGGATGCTTGACAGCTGACTCACATTTATGACGATTGCCGTGTCCCGGGGTCACGTGATCCCCTTTTGCAACCTTCTGACGAGCAAAGTCCATGGGGGAAGCCAGGTTCACTTAACAACCGTCTTACTTATTTAACAACCGCAGTGATTCAGTTAACAAATGTGATAAGAAAAGTCGTAAAATGGGGCAAAACTCGCTTAACAAATTTCTCACTTAGCAACATAAATTTTGGGGTCAGTTCTGGTCGTAAGCCGAGAACTACCTGAAGAAGAATTCAAGAGACACCAGCTGCTTCCTAGAGAAAGTGGGGCCAGGTTAGTGTGTTTTTCTGTTCATGCCATCAAGGACTTGGGCATTTCCTTATGGCTATTTGTTCGCATACAATATAGTCTATCATGTGAAGACAAGAACTTGGTTGTTTGTTAACCCAAGTGTAAGATTCAAGTGTGCTGTGTGAATCTGGCGTCTATGTTGCTTTTTTAGGGAAATTACAGCCTGCCTCCGGTGTTTGAATAGAAAATTATATAACCCAACAGACAAAAAGGCTGTTTTTCCATCCCATTTCTGTTGTAGGTAAACAAGGCATTTGACCTTGAGCATCTCAAGTAGCACTGTTAATTGGCAGAAGACCTTTTGAGCACATAGAGACAGGGAGAGAGAGAGAGAGAGAGAGACTGTGTGTGTGTGTGTGTGTGTGTGTGTGTGTGTGTGTGTGTGTGTGTGTGTTTATTAAATTAAAAAGTGATTCTGGAAGGATCTGTCCATGTGTTTGTCTGTATGTGTGTTTATGTGAGTGTATACAACCAGGATATTGCTTTATTTCTGTCTGTCTCTCTGTCTCTCTCTGTGTGTGTGTGTCTATCTATCGATCTATCTATCGATTTATCTAACTATCATCTCTATCTATCTATCTATCTATCTATCATCTCTCTATATATCTATATATCTATCTATATCTTTGTCTGTTTGGCTCTCTGTCTCTCTATCTAGCTATCATCTCTATCTATCATATTATTTATCATCTCTCTCTATTATCTCTCTATCTCTCCATCTCTCTATCTCATCTATCTATCTTTGTCTGTCTGTCTGTCTGTCTGTCTTCCTCTCTCTCTCTCTCTCTCTCTCTCTCTCTCTCTCTCTCTCTCTCTCTCTCTCTCTCTCTCTAAAAAAAAACAGGTGCTGGAACTCACACACATCATACAACCCGCCTTGCCTACCCTACAAGGTTCCATCAAAAACAGGTGCCGGAACTCCGTTCTGGGCATTCTATGACAAAAAAAGCCCTATCTATCTATCTATCTATCTATCTATCTATCTATCTATCTATCTATCTATCTATCTATCTATCTATCTGTCTATCTATCTAATCTCATTTCTCTCTCTTTCTCTCTCTCTCTTTCTCTCTCTCTCTTTCTCTCTCTAATGTCTGTCATTTCACTCTCTCTCTCTCTCTTTACCTCCAATAAATATTTCTTCAGTTCAGAAGTTGATTTACTTCCCCTCTGTGCCAATGCTCGTGCTACGCTATTTGTGTTCAGCCGTGCAGTGTAATTTGTGATACAATATTCGTGTCCCTCGGTAATAGCAGTATAATTACAGTTGATAAGAAACTCTTAAAATCTGACTGGTTTGGAGAAGAGAAAAAAAATCCTTCATTTTTTTTTAAAAAATTAGATTAATCTGCCTTTTGTCTACTCTTATAATAATAGACATTGTTTTGTATAAATGGATCTATTTCTGAATGCAAAGGCAGGAAACAGTTTGTAAATCCCACTACGTATTTATACCGGATCCCTTTTTCCCACTTCCCCACTATTTCCTTCTGCTCCTTCATTTTTCTGTCTCTGAACACTGCTGAGTAAATGAAGCTTAATATGTCACTTTCTTTGCCTGAACTCAGTGACACGCCTCCAGGGCTGGTTTCGGAAGGGAAAATACGTGAGATATTAATGAGCACACGGCCTCCTCTAAAAGCCAATTCAGGAGTCTATTATTTAACTGGAGCAGAGGCTCGGCGTGTCGATGGTGCAATGATTAATAAAGGGAATTGTTTGGTTCAGGGTACCAAGGTATTGAACTGAATAAGGTTTTTTTTTTCCTTGTGGGGTTCTTTTCTCTCTCTCACTCTCTCTTTTTTTTTTGGAATGGTGCAAAACTGCTTTAGCAATTATTGTTTGGGGAGAAAACAGGTCCCATTCTGTTTGACGAGGGGGCCAGGCTATTCTCCAAAGTACCGGAAGGCAAGACAAGAAACAATGGTTGGAAACTAACCAAGGAAAGAAGTAACCTAGAACTAAGGAGAAATTTCCTGATAATTAGAACAATTAATCAATATGAATTAGAATAGAATAGAGTAGAGTAGAATAGAATAGAGTAGAGTAGAGTAGAGTAGAGTAGAGTAGAGTAGAGTAGAATAGAATAGAATAGAATAGAATAGAATAGAATAGAATAGAATAGAATAGAATAGAATAGAGGTGGAAGGGACCTTGGAGGTCTTCTAGTCCAGCCCCTCGCTTAATCAGGAGAACCTACACCATCTCAGACAGGTGATTGTCCAGTCTCTTCTTAAAAAATCTCCAGTGATGGAGCACCTACGATTTCTGGGGAGTAAGCTGTTCCATTGGTTGATTGTCCTCACTGTCAGGAAGTTTCTCCTTAATTCCAGGTTGCTTCTCTCTTTGATCAGTTTCCAACCATTGTTTCTCATCCTTCCCTCTGGTGCTTTGGTGAACAATGTGACCCCCTCTGCCTTGTGGCAGCCCCTCAGATACTGGAACACCGCTATCATATCTCCCCTATTTCTTCTTTTCTTTATACTGGCCAAACCCAAGTCCCGCAGTCATTCTTCGTATGTTTTAGTCTCCAGGCCTTGGATTATCTTAGTTGCTCTTCTCTGAACTTTTTCCAAACTCTCAACATCTTTTTTTTTTTGTGATATAGTGACCAAAATTGGCTGCAGTGTTCCAGGTGTGACCTTACTAGGGTTTTATAAAGCGGTACTAGTACTTCGCGTGATCTTGATTCTATGCCTGTTTAAACAACCCAGGATTGTATTAGCTTTTTTTGGATACCGCTGCACACAGCTGGCTCGTGGTCCAGTGTTTCATATCTGGCAGCCTTGAATTGAGCAGTTTTGGCATCCACATCCCTTTCTATATTATTGACTTTCCGAGAATATATCATAAAAACCTTGCATGTAGCATCTCAGCTTAGCTTAGCTTTTTTCACTCCAGTGATGATGGAGGTGGAGACAGAGGAGTAGATGGAAGAGGAGGAGGAGGAGGAGGAGGAGGAGGAGGAGATGGAGGTAGATAGAGACAGAGGAGGAGAGGAGGAGAGGGAGGAGGAAGAGGAGGAGGAGGAGGAGGAGCAGAAGGAGGAGAAAGGAAGAAATGGAGGAGGAGGAGATGGTGATGATGGTGGTGGTGATTTCTTGCAGTCAACAGCTTTCATCCATATAAGTCAGTGATGGCGAACCTTTTAGAGACCGAGTGCCCAAACTGCAACCCAAAACCCACTTATGCATCATCGTGCCGGGTGGGTGTGGCCCATTGGGTGGGTGTGGCCCATTGGGTGGGTGTGGCCCATTGGGTGGGCGTGGCTGCGGTGGTAACGGCAGACTGGGTGGGACTAAAAAGTTCAATCAATCAATTCCAACTTTGCGAGATCTTTTTTTTTTTCGCGAGAAGTTGAAATTGACTGATTGATTGAACCTTTTTTTTTTTTTTTTTGCACACGGGGGCAGTGAAGGCCTAAAGTGAAAAGGTTTTATAAAACCCAGCTGAAGGCCTGGGATTGGGGCAATGGCACGTGTGCCCACAGAGAGGCCTCTGAGTGCCGCCTCTGGCACCTGTGCCATAGGTTCGCCACCACTGCTATAGGGAATCCATGAGGATCTAGTGTTAGGAAAGAAACCAATCCCTTTACAACAGTGGTTCTCAACCTGTGGGTCGGGACCCCATTTGGGATTGAATGACCATTTCATGGGGGTCGCCAAACAACACAGTCCGCCATTTTTTTCCCCTTTTCCTTAGCTGTGCTACTCCCTTTTATTCTATTGGCTTTTGAAAGCCAATAGAATAGACTCTCTTGAATAGAGTCTAATTCTATTGGCTTTCAAAAGCCAATAGGAATTGTCCAGGCTGTCTCTGCCCTGCTGAGCCCACCCAAAGTCCCATTCTGCAAACGGTGCTGCACCTTGACTTACGACCGGTTGAGTAGTCCTCGACTTACGACCGGTTGGGGTCGCGGCATTAAAAAGGTTGAGAACCACTGCTTTACAAGAATGGAGTGCAAACATACTGTCGTATGTCAAAGATATGGGGAATGCCTTCTTGAGCAGAAGGACAGCTGGCTTGAAGAAATTACGAACAGCTGCTGAAAGCAGACCCCCAGTGACAGAAAGCAGCTTTACCGGGTGAAATCAGATTTGATAAACCCATAAAGGAGAGACTGGTGAATTCCTCCCTTGAGGAAGTTGCTGGTTGGTGGTAAGGCAGCATCTGGTGGGAAGGAGCTGTGGGGCTTCTCGGGGAAACTCAAGGGAGAAAGAAAATGAATGAGCTGAGTCAATATCAAAATTAAGCACCTGTACAGGAACCTGTGCGCTTCAGAATAGAGAACAACTTTTGAAACAGAAGCGCACATTCAGCAGCTCTTGAAGTGCAGTGGAGGTTTTTTTTTTTTTCCTTAACATTGCTTTTTATTTCCAGACCTTCTTCTGAACTTATTACCCTTCAGACTGCCAGCCTTTGAGACACAGAAGCCGAGGTTTTCATTACCTTAGAGATCTGCAAACAGTTTTTGTTGGGTTTGGGGACAATTAAATCAGTAAAAGCCACTCTTCCCAGTCCTGAGTCCCCCCTCCCCCATCTACACATTCCTTGTGGCATTTTGGCGCTTCTGCACCCACCCTTACCAAGAAGTGATCCAAGCTTATCTTTCCCCCTCCCTAGCCAGGAATTTCTGCTTGTGTTCAAGCACAAAGGTATTGCTTGGATCTCTGCTAGCTTCTAGTCGACCTTGGCTAACCTTGAAAGAGCTAAGCAGCATCGAATTTGGTCATGATTTGGATGGAAGCGGACTAGAAATTCTAAAAGTTGTGGGCTAGCACAGAAACGGGAAAAAAAAACCCTCTCAGTAGATCTGTTCATAAATAAATGAATACAGGTAGTCTTCAACTTACAACCGTTCATTTAGTGACTGTTCAAAGTTACAATGGCACTGAAAAAAGTGACCTTTCACAGTTTTTCCCACTTATGATCATTGCAACATCCCCATGGCCACATGATCAAAATTCGAACACTTGAGAATAGAATGGAATGGAAAATATGGACTGGACTGGAATAAGAATAGGAATAGGAATAGGAATAGGAATAGGAATAGGAATAGGAATAGAATAGAATAGAATAGAATAGAATAGAATAGAATAGAATAGAATAGAATAGAATAGAATAGAAAATATGGAATGGAATAGAAAGGAATGGAAAAAAACAGAATGGAATGGAACGGAACAGAACAGAACAGAACAGAACAGAATAGAATAGAATAGAATAGAATAGAATAGAATAGAATAGAAAATATGGACTGGACTGGAATAGAATAGAATAGAATAGAATAGAAAGAACAGAATGGACTGGACTGGACTAGACTAGACTAGACTAGACTAGACTAGACTAGACTAGACTAGAATAGAATAGAATAGAATAGAATAGAATAGAATAGAATAGAATAGAATAGAATAGAAAATATGGACTGGACTGGAATAGAATAGAATAGAATAGAATAGAAAGAACAGAATGGACTGGACTGGACTAGACTAGACTAGACTAGACTAGACTAGAATAGAATAGAATAGAATAGAATAGAATAGAATAGAATAGAATAGAATAGGGTGGTGGAGGAGGAGGAGACAGAGGAGAAGGAAGAGGAAATGGAGAAGGAGATGGAGGAGGACAACTTAAGTCAATCTGGCTCATATTTATGACAGTTGAGGTGTCCCTGGGTCACCTTTTGTGACCTTTTGACAAGCAAACACAATGAGGAAGCCAGATTGACTTAACAACAATGTTACTAACTAAACAAGTTCGATGATTCACTTAACAACTGTGGCAAGAAAGGTTGTAAAATTCACTTAACTGCCTCACTTAATAACCATGGGTTAATGGGTTTGATTGTGGTCGTAAATCCAGGACTACCTGTACAGCATTTGTTTGCTTATCCGCCTTTATTACTTTTGGAAATCTCTGTAGTTTTAGAAATCATTCCAACTGGCAATGGCGGACCGCTCTTTGGCCAGAATCATAGAGGCATAGGCCTAGAAGGAACCTGGGAGGTCTTCTGGGCCAGTGTTTCTTTAAGCTATGTGAGTTTCAACTCCTTGAATTCCCCAGCCAGCCATGTAGGCTGGGGAATTCTGGGAATTGAAGTCCACCTGTCTTAACGTTGTTAAGGTTGGCCAAATCGTTGCCCAAGGCAGGAATCCTGAGACTGTCTCAGATAAGTACGGTAGTTGTTGACCTTTGAGCTTGTCTTCTGAATAATCTCTCCAGTTTTGCATCATCTGCAAATTCAGCTGGCACCTATCCCCTTATCTATATTTTGCTAAATGCCAGCAAAATCATTTTGAATTTGACAGACAACAGCAACAGGAGGAGGCTGATGGAACAATGTGTGGATGTCAACGGAAACCACCATAAATTTTGTGAGGGGAACAGCTGAAAACTAGCAAGTTTAAATGTGACAGGGATATATATCTCTTTCGGCTCTGGGTTTCCAGGTACTTTTCCTGGTTGCAGATTATCTCAGTAGCTTTCTCTAGTTCTCCCAAGTATAGGAAATCTGGAATAAAGCCAAGCCTTGCAATCCACTATATTCCACCTCTGAGATGGTGGTGTTGATCTTCTACTGTAGGTAGATTTAACCACCTTCCGTTCCTCTTTGCATTTTCTAGCCTTTAGCTTAAATCCCAAGCTATCCATTTAAACAGTTTAGCAACGGAAATTTTTGGCTTAGTTGTGGTCATAACTTGAGGACTACCTGTGCTATATTTTTGTAAGATCTTATAATCTCTTCAGTGAGAAGACTGATGTCTTGTAAGGCTTGGTCCTCTTGTGTGATTTCAGCTATTTTTTTTTAAAGATCCTTTAAAAATCATTTTAATTTAATGTCAGGGTGTTGCATAACTCATCCCCTCCTAGCTGAAAAACTCAAAGGATGATAAGAATTCCCACCTTCTGCCATCCAGAATAAACAAGATAAGATTCCTAAATTCTTATTTATGCTTTCAACTTTCTGACAAAGCAGACAAATCAAACAGATTCCAAAACTGTAGCGTTGCGTTGTGCTGGTTGCAAAAATTTCAGTTTCTTTACTTTCTCTTTGCTTATCTCTGTTGTTGTTTTTTTATTGAGCATGTATGAAATCATAAAATATTAGGACAGTGAGGTTTCACATCCTATGTACATGCACAGAAGTAAAGCATGCTCCAAAATGAATCCTGCGATAATTTAAGATATAATCCTAGCAAATGTTCCTCTGCCTTAGCCATTCTTATGAGTGTCAATCATTTGGAGGGATTGTTTTGGGGTTTGGGGTTTTTTTGGGGGGAGGTTTGGGTGTTTTATCACACACAGAGAGAGAGAGAGAGAGAGAGAGAGAGAGAGAGAGAGAGAGAGAGCACAATGTCCATCTGCCGGGAAGGAAAGGAAAGGAAAGGAAAGGAAAAGGTTCTTAATCTGGGGAGTGTTTGAATGAGAGGAAGTGTGGAAATATTCCTAATTAAAACCTGAATCTTTTTAACATATATCTGAAGTTCTTGTGAATTTTCCTTGTTGTTAGGATTAAACACTTTTGAATACTAATGAAGTTTCCCTTTTGTATATCTTTCTCTTCCCCACTTCTCTCTCTTTCTCTCTCTTTCACATTTTCTCTCACTTTCTCTCTTTCTCTCACACTCTCTCTCTCTCACACACACATTCTCTCTCAATCTCTTGTTCTCTTTTTCTCTCACATTCTCTCTCACACACATTCTCTTTCTCACATTTTCTCTTTCACATTCTCTCCCTCTCTCTTTCACATTCTCTCTTTCACATTCTCTCTCTCTTTCTCACTCTCTCACTCACTCTCTCTCTCCTTCTGTTTTCTTGCAGTGAGACTGCCACAGAGTTATCTGGAATCTCACCAAGGTAAGCAAGCTGTTCTGCTAACCCAGATCTGTTTGTTGGAGCCAAAGAGCTGCCTCTCTAACTGATGCTTCCAAGACAGCCTGTCACAGGTTTGGAAGTTGGGGGGGGGGAGGATTGGGTGGGTGGGTGGGAGGGAAGAGGGACAGGCCATTTCTAAAAGAAACAGTCATTAAGAGAACCATGCCTTTGAGAGGCAGAGAAAATGTTTGCCATGTCAGACAGAAGCATCTGTGGAGTGGGCTCCTTCGACAGGAGATGATCTGTGCGCTTTTATTTTAATCGCTTCGTTTTAATTGCCACGATGTCGCGTTGAAAGAACATCTGAGGTGAAGTCTTCACAGGGAACTGGAGCTTGCTTTCAGATTTTCTGCTTGTAGTGTAGTTTCCTTCCTTCCTTCCTTCCTTCCTTCCTTCCTTCCTTCCTTCCTTCCTTCCTTCCTTCCTTCCTCCCTCCCTCCCTCCCTCCCTTCCTTTCTCCCTTCCTCTCTCCTTTCCTTCCTTCCTCTCTCCCTCTTTAACCCTTCCTCTCTCCTCTCCTTCCTTTCTCCCTCCCTCCCTCCTGTTTAACCCTTCCTCCATCCCTCCCTCCTTCCCTTCCTTCCTTCCTCCCTCTCTCCCTCCCTTTAACCGGTCCTCGTCTCTAACCATTCCTTTCTCCCTCTCTCCCTTCTCTCTAACCCTTCCTCCATCCCTCCTTCCCTTCCTTCCTCTCTCCCTCCTCTTTAGCCTTCCCTCCCTTCTCTCTAACCCTCCCTCCCTCCTTCCTTCCCTCCCTCCCACTCTCCCTCCTCTTTAACCCTCCCTTCCTCCTCTCTAATCTTTCCTTTCTCCTTCGCTTCTCTCTAATCCTTCCTCCATCCCTCCCTTCTTCCCTTCCTTCCTCTCTCCCTCCTCTTTAGCCTTCCCTCCCTCCTATCTAACCCTTCCTTCCTTCCTTCCTTCCTTCCTTCCTTCCTTCCTTCCTTCCTTCCTTCCTTCCTTCCTTCCTTTCTTTCTTTCTTCCTTTCCAGAAGTGTACTGAAAAGTTCATGTGGGTGTGAATCTCTTAAAATATTTTCCCAGCAGTTTGGAAATAGCAAGGTAGATTTGGCAACAATGCTTTTAAAGTGTGTAAGAAAGATCATTTCCTTATTATCTCTGCTGATTAAACCTGGGCTCCGTGTACTTCTGTGTTTCCAAAACAGGCACAAAATTTTTGACCAAGAGGACAGGGAGGCAAAAGAGGTGTGCATTTCCTTCATAAAGATTAAAAAAAAACCCTCTCCGTTTTGTAATTTTATGGATGCAGCCCCAGATAACATTTGGTGAAACCGGGCTTTGACTCAAACTGATAATTTAAGACATGGGAACAAATCCCAATTTGATGATCTATGGCCTACTTTAATCTTTCCCAACATGATCCCTCTAGATCAGGGGTAGGCAATCTTGGCTCTTTTATGACTCGTGGACTTCAACTCCCAGAATTCCTGAGCCAGCCATGCTGAGGGGAAAGGGAGAGGTTTCCATGCTGAGCCATGCTGGCTCAGGAATTCTGGGAGTTGAAGTCCACGAGTCATAAAGTGGCCTAGGCCTAGGCTAGAGGTAGGCCACCTTGGCTCTTTTATGACTGGTGGACTTCAACTCCCAGAATTCCTGAGCCAGCCATGCTGAGGGGAAAGGGAGAGCTTTCCATGCTTAGCCATGCTGGCTCAGGAATTCTGGGAGTTGAAGTCCACGAGTCATAAAAGAACCAAGGTTGCCTAACCCTGGTCTAGATATACGATTCAACCATTTTCCTACAAAAGGTTGGGCAAGTTGACTCTAAATTGTTTATAGCAAATTTCACATTCTTCCTATTCTGGATTTATATGATTTACCAAGCGAGGAAGAACTTTGGAGGTCTCTTATAGGTTTGTGCTAGTTAAGTCTGTGATGGCTCATAGCACTGTCTTCATCCTTCCTCTGTCTAATCAGTCTGAAACAGTATATTTTCAAAATCTACGTTTTGTAATTCTTCTTGTAAAAGGGTTGAGCTCCAAGGGGAAAATAGTTTGCTTGGGAAAAGCTGGCAGGTATTCTCAACAATCCAGAACTTCAACGAGCAGATAAAGGCAAAGTGTACATTCACACATTTTCACCAAAGCACTATTTACAAAGGTTTTCAGGCAGAGATAGTTAACCAATGAGAGAAATGCTCTCTTTTATAGAAGCAACTATAATGTGAACTGAAAAGATGCATTTGCTTTAAGGCAGGGGTCTTCAAACTTGGCGTGCCTGGCTGAGGAATTCTGAGAGTTGAAGTCCACAAGTCATAAAAGGGCCAAGTTTGAAGACCCCTGGACTTCAACTCCCAGAATTCCTCAGCCAGGCTCTTCTATGACTTGTGGACTTCAACTCCCAGAATTCCTGAGCCAGCATGGCTCAGCTTGGAAACCTTTCCCTTTCCCCTCAGCATGGCTGGCTGAGGAATTCTGGGAGTTGAAGTCCACAAGTCATAAAAGGGCCAAGTTTGAAGACCCCTGGACTTCAACTCCCAGAATTCCTCAGCCAGGCTCTTCTATGACTTGTGGACTTCAACTCCCAGAATTCCTGAGCCAGCATGGCTCAGCTTGGAAACCTTTCCCTTTCCCCTCAGCAGGGCTGGCTGAGGAATTCTGGGAGTTGAAGTCCACAAGTCATAAAAGGGCCAAATTTGAAGACCCCTGCTTTAAGGACTTGTAGGCAAGAAGAACCCACGTATACTTCAACACACCTTTTTCCTTTTGGCATCTGAAGTAACAATACAATGGAGATCTTAATACAAATAGTCCCTGACTTACAGCCTTTTATTTAGTGACTGTTCAAAGTTACAACAGCGTGGAAAAAAGTGACCATGATCGTTTTTCACACTTACGGCCTTTGCAGCATCCCTGTGGTCACATGATCAAAATTCAGGCAAAACTCATTTGACAACTGTCTCGTTTAGCAACATAAATTTTGTGCTCAATTCTGGTTGTAAGTCGAGGACTACCTGTATTAAGCAATTAAGTTGAGACCCAAACCATTATTGTATCAGCTAATATCTTGATGTGAATTGGAGTGGAGTTTTTTATGTCATACTTTGAATAAAAAAAAAAAATCTTGTGTCTGTAAATTTTGATACCCAATCCTTTTTCTGGCCAAGAAAACACAACCAACTTCCTGAACTCAGCTCATAAGTAGTACTTGTTTTTTTTTTTTTGACAAGCAGCTAGTTAAGCTTGGCAGTATCTATAGAGTCCAAAACCTCATTCCTGGCATTTCGGGGGTAAACTTGCTGTACTAAATGCAGAAGACATATCACCCTGCACAATGTGTGCCCCATCGCTGACCTTTAGGCTGGCAATTTAATAAAGATACATCAGTGAATGATATATTGGCAAAAGAGTTGACAAGCAGAAGCCAGTGGGTAGAAGATTCTGTAGCTTCCTTAGGCACTGCAATCTAATCTTGATTATTCTGTCAGCCTGGTTATTTGCTTTTTGCTGTTTTATTTATTTTCACATGATGAGCTCCTTAAGCCTGGCAAGTGGCAGAGGTGGAGAAGAAAAGGAGCTTTGTTGGATATGGCACACCAAGTTGATATTTGTTAAAAATGGCAATGGGCAGGCAACAATAGCAACCTCACAGTGGCAGCCCTGTTGCAATTATAATCTAGTTCAATGTTTCTCAGCCTTGGCATTTTTAAGATGTGTGGCCTTCAGATCCCATAATTCCCCTGTCAGCATTCATGGACTTCAGTTCCCATAATTCCTCAGCCAGCATTCATGGACTTCAAGACCCATAATTCCTCAGCCAGCATTCATGGACTTCAGTTCCCATAATTCCCCTGTCAGCTTTCATGGACTTCAGCTCCCATAATTCCCTTGTCAGCATTCATGGACTTCAATTCCCATAATTCCCCAGTCAGCATTCATGGACTTCAGTTCTCATAATTCCTTAGCCAGCATTCATGGACTTCAGTTCCCATAATTCCCCTGTCAGCATTCATGGACTTCAGCTCCCATAATTCCCCTGTCAGCATTCATGGACTTCAATTCCCATAATTCCCCAGTCAGCATTCATGGACTTCAGCTCCCATAATTCCCCAGTCAGCATTCAGGGAGTTCAGTTCTCATAATTCCTCAGCCAGCATTCATGGACGTCAGCTCCCATAATTCCCCTGTCAGCATTCATGGACTTCAGTTCCCATAATTCCCCAATCAGCATTCATGGACTTCAGTTCCCATAATTCCCCTGTCAGCATTCATGGACTTCAATTCCCATAATTCCCCAGTCAGCATTCATGGACTTCAGTTCCCATAATTCCCCAGTCAGCATTCATGGACTTCAATTCCCATAATTCCCCAGTCAGCATTCATGGACTTCAGCTCCCATAATTCCCCTGTCAGCATTCATGGACTTCAATTCCCATAATTCCCCAGTCAGCATTCATGGACTTCAGCTCCCATAATTCCTCTGTCAGCATTCATGGACTTCAATTCCCATAATTCCCCAGTCAGCATTCATGGACTTCAGTTCCCATAATTCCCCTGTCAGCATTCATGGACTTCAGCTCCCATAATTCCCCAGTCAGCATTCAGGGAGTTCAGTTCTCATAATTCCTCAGCCAGCATTCATGGACGTCAGCTCCCATAATTCCCCTGTCAGCATTCATGGACTTCAGTTCCCATAATTCCCCTGTCAGCATTCATGGACTTTAGCTCCCATAATTCCTCAGCCAGCATTCATGGACGTCAGCTCCCATAATTCCCCTGTCAGCATTCATGGGCTTCAACACCCAAAATTCCCATTGACTTTGTGCTTATCAGAAAGTCTCAAAATACAGTCATAAATACATGCCAATTGCCAAGTGTCTGAATTTTGATCACATGACTACAGGGCCAATAGTCATAAATGTGAAGAAAGGTCCTAAGTCGTTTTTTTTTTTCACTGCTATTGTAACTTCAAACAGTCACTAAACGAGTACTCATATGTCAAGGACTACTTGCGGTTAGACAATTGGGACCAGATTTTCCATTACTAAGCGAGACAGTTGTTAAGTCAGTCACACTCCATTTTATGACTATTTTTTCCCGTGGTTGTTAAGCAAATGATTGCCATTTTTAAGTGAATCACCCAGTCATTAAGCGAATCCAGCTTCTGCCATTGACTTTGCTTGTCAGAAGCAAGCCGGGAATGGCGCAAATGATGATCACATGACCTTGGGAGCCTGCCAGGGTTATAAATACATGGGGGTTGCCAGGCACCCAATTTTTGATCACAGGACCTTGGGGATGCTACAACAATTTTAAGTGTAAGGACTGATCATGAGTCATTTTTTTTCCCCAGTGCTGTATTCATTAGATGAATACAGTAGTTGTAAATTGAGGACTATTTTAGTTGTTGTAAATTGAGTACAGGTCTTTGTTTGCTAGCTTGTGACTCACATCTTGGGGGAAGGTGTCGGTGGAAGAATCCATCTGCAAGAGGCCTAAAAGCCTCTCCTAAGCATGGAATACTTTCTCCTCATTGGATACATCATTCCTACCCACCAAATTCTTTCCTTTGTGTTGCAGAACTGAGAAGGGATCACCTGGTGTCCTCCTTTCCACCTCACTTCTGTTCTATTCTTTTATGTCCATAAAAGAATTAAAGCTGGCATAATAAAGACGAATAATGCACTTTCTGAAGTCTTATTCATCACTCTCTCCCTCTTTTTCTCTCTGTCTCCTCCTCTCTCCTTCTCTTTCTCTCTCTTTCTCCCTCTCTCCCTCTCCCTCTCTCCTTCTCTCTCCCTCCCTCTCTCTCTCCTCTTTCTCTCTCCCTCTCTCTCTCCCTCTCTGTCTCTTTCTCTCTCCTGCTTCTTGCCTCCTTGATTTTAGGCCCAATTTGACAGTTAAATGTTTTGATATTTGTTTAATAAATAAACTTTAAGCTGTATTTATGCTGCTGAATTGTGCAATAGGTGTGCTTGTTCTGATATGAACTGAGGGGCTGACTGGGAATGAACTGGGTGCAAACTAAGTGGGAAATCAAATATAATTTTCCAGGACTCCTGCCCAGAAGACAACATGAAAGAATATATATTTTAGTGCTAGGCAGTATTGACAGAAGATGACACATCTATACAAAGAAGCAAAGTTGTTAAGACCTTTGTTTAAATTATTGAATAAGTGAAATTGTTCCTTATTGAATAAGTGAAATTGTCCCTTTATTTCTATCATAAGCAAGGGTTTCTGCTAGTCTGGGTCAGCCCATTTGCCATCCATAGCAGTGTTTCGCAACCTCAGCAATTGGATGTGTGGACGTCAACTCCCAAGAATCCCCCATGCTGGCTGGAGAATCCAGGGAGTTGAAGTCTGCACATCTTAAAGTTGCCAAAAGTTGAGAAAGAATTTCTAAACCAGAAAAAGAGGCTTAGCGGGGGCAGCGAAATGAGAAAACTAATAAAAGGAATTATTACTTCTCCCAACAAGGAACATCTGATGTTATTGTGTTTATTTGCTAGTGAATCATCTCTGGAGTATGAATGCTTTGCTGATCAGGTTTTTTTTTTTATTTATTCATATCGCAAAGATAGGCTTCTATTCAAAAACGGTTCTTGTGTTTTGGCAGAAAAGTTGCCGTATTTCCCCAATGTGGTTTCACCAGTATTTAGTGGCACAGGGGAGAAGCAAGTTTGAGGTTTAGATGATCCTTCTTAATTACACTGGCTATTGTTAATCTAATTTGGGATGACTATTAGCTGGCAATGGATATATTAAAAATAAACAGTCCTGTTTGCTCTAGAAATCAATTAGGGCTGTAATTGTAAAGCTCTGTTTTTGTTTTGCTTTTTTTAAAAAAAAAAACAAGATATCTTCACTCATCGCCCCAATCTTTTCTCCTTCCCGCTAATAATCGCTATTTAAAATTAAGATCTAGTTCAACAACCCTAGGGGGGAAAAAAACACAGATTTATACAAGTGGTGAAATGAGAAGTAATAAACATCTGAGAGGAACAGATATTTTTCCAGTGAGTCTAAAGATACCTTTTTGACAAGGCTTGTCACTTCACTGATTAAAGAAGAGCAAGATCTCTGGTGTGTTGGCTTTTTCCCCCCTGACTGATTGATCATTAACTTTACTTTTACGTTTAAACAGATTTAGCAGTGACTTCCTAATTTGTTAAAAAGCTCATTACTCCTGGATGCCTCCCATCCCAAAATAATTAAAGGGTCGAGAAAATTGGGAGTTTAAAAAGAGCATTCTGGATGGAGAAATCATCTGGTGTACCAACACAGCACTGTGGAAATAATTTTCAAAAGTTTATAGCAGGGGTCTTCAAACTTGGCCCTTTTATGACTTGTGGACTTCAACCCCCAGAATTCCTCAGTCAGCCATTTTGATGAAACTGCAGGCTTGGATCCAGACCAGGGGTCTTCAAACTTGGCCCTTTTATGACTTGTGGACTGCCTGGCTGAGGAATTCTGGGAGTTGAAGTCCACAAATCATAAAAGGGCCAAGTTTGAAGGCTCCTGGTTTATAGTAAAAGCAGGGGCAACATTGCAGGTCGCGCTTGCCTTACAACCCCAATTGAGCCCAAACATTTTGTTATTAAGTGAGATATTCGTTAAGTGAGTTTTGCCCCATTTTACAACCTTCTTGCCACACTTGTTAAGCGAATCACTGCAGCAGTTAGTTAACACAGTTGTTCAGTGAATTTTATCAGAAAGTTGCAAAAGCTGATCACATGACCCCAGGATACTGTAACTGGCATAAATATGAGTCAGGGGCCAAGAATCTGAATTTTTGGTTATGTGACCATGGGGATGCTGCAACGGTCATAAGAGTGAAAAACAATTGTACGTCACTTTTTTCAGTGCTATTGTAACTTTTAAGCAAGGCGAGACTTGGCTTAAAAACAGTAACTGTGAGAAGGACCACGGGGTCCTAAGTGGAGGATCACTTGACCATGAGCAGCAGCCAAAAAAGCTAATACAATCCTGGGTTGCATAAACAGAGGCATAGAATCAAGATCACGTGAAGTATTATTACCGCTTTATAAAGCCCTAGTACAGTGGTTCTCAACCTGTGGGTCGGGACCCCATTTGGGGTCGAATGACCATTTCACGGGGGTCACCAAACCATGGTGTCCGCCATTTTTTTCCCTTTTCCCTAGCTGTCCTACTCCCTCTTATTGGTGGCCACACCCATTTGGGGGTCACCACAACATGGGGAACTGTATTATGGGGTCACGGCATTAGAAAGGTTGAGAATCACTGCCCTAGTAAGACCACACCTGGAATACTGCAGCCAATTTTGGTCACCATATCAAGACGCTGAGAGTTTGGGAAAAGTTCAGAGAAGAGCAGCTAAGATGAGCCAAGGCCTGGAGACTAAAACATATGAAGAACAGCTACGGGACTTGCGTTTGGCTAATTTAAAGGAAATAAGAAATAGGGGAGACATGATAGCAGTGTTCCAGTAACTGAGGGTCTGCTACAAGGTAGAGGGGACCAGGTTGTTCACCAAAGCACCAGAGGGAAGGACGAGAAACAATGGTTGGAAACTGATCAAAGAGAGAAACCACCTGGAACTAAGGAGAAACTTCCTGACAGTGAGGACAATTAACCAGTGGAACAGCTTGCCTCCAGAAAACCTAGATGCTCCATCACTGGAGATTTTTAAGAAGAGACTGGAACGTTCCCCTGTCTGAAATGGTATAGGTTCTCCTGTTTGAATAGGAGGCTGGACTAGAAGACATCCAAGGTCCCTTCCAGCTCTATTCTATCCCAACTTCATTAAATCTTCTCTGACATGTGTAATATGTGTGCAGCAGTTTCTTTCATTCTATCACCCTCATTTGGTAACAGCTGCCTTCAACTTACAATGATTTAATTACAATGGCAAAGTGACTTACAACTGGTATTTGGACTTACTCCAGGTAGCCCTCAAGTTATAACCATTTGTTTGATGACTGTTCAGAGTCACAACGGCACTGAAACCTAGGACCATTTTTCACCCTTAGTGACCGTTGCGGCATCTCCAGGGTCACATGACCAAAATTTCAATGCTTGGCACCTAGCTCATATTTATGACGGTTGCAACATCCCGGATTCCGGTGATCTCCTTTGCTGACTTTTGGGGGAAGCCCGATTCACTTAAGGTGTGTAGCTCAACATCTACAGTGATTCACTTAACAACTGTGCCAAAAAAGGTCATAAATCAGGGCAAAATTCACTTAACAACTGTCTCGCTTAGCAACAGAAATTATTGGACTCAATTATGGCCGACACAGTTCTTGGCATTTTCCAATGTAGCTTCTAGGTCAGTGGTTCTCAACCTGTGGGTCGGGACCCCATTTGGGGTCGAATGACCATTTCACGGGGGTCGCCAAACAACACAGTCCGCCATTTTTCCCCTGTGCTACTCCCTTTTATTCTATTGGCTTTTGAAAGCCAATAGAATAGACTCTCTTGAATAGAGTCTAATTCTATTGGCTTTCAAAGGTCAATAGGAATTGTCCAGGCTGTCTCTGCCCTGCTGAGCCCGCCAAAAGTCCCATTCTGCAAACGGTGCTGCACCAGTTGAGTCCTCGACTTATGACTGGTTGAGTAGTCCTCGACTTACGACCAGTTGGGGGTCGCAGCATTAAAAAGGTTGAGAACCACTGTTCTACGTTAAACCACATGAGACCGTGTATATAAAAAGACATCTGTTAGCTTAAATGCAAATGTCAGAATACACCAGAGTTCCCCAATCCGGAGTGGGGGGAGGGGGGGAAAAAGGGATGGTTTTTATGGGGGAGTGAACACCCGTTGCTCACGCAAGTGGGACTGTGACCATTTACGCAAGTGGGGTTGCAAGTGTTCTGTCCCAGTCTATGTGAATCTTTATTATGCTCACAAGGAGAAACCCCTCTTCCAAGAAATAGGCAGGAACCGCAAGAAAAAAACAACCCCTTTTATTCTCACAGACCTGAGTTAATGTCCAAGGCAAACAAAACAGTCCAGGGAAACCCGATCCTCAACATGAATGGTTGCCTTTGGCAACCAGCACCTCCCACACCTCCCCTTTTATAATTGAGCCCAAGATGTGGCTTCCTAATGCCTTCTCCTTTGCCTTTGGAGCCACCCCATTGCATTCCTCTGTCCTACTTGCTTCTCTTACCTGCACTTTCGTGCATCCTGGATTTGTCCCAGCTGTTCTTCATCACTGTCCAACTCAGGCTCCCAGCACAGCTGTGTCTCAGCCTGAGCGCGAGTAGAGAGGCCACGCTCCTTGTCCGACTGTAAGTCTTGGAGCTTCTCAGAGGCTTCCTCTGACTCTGATGTCACTCCAGGCCCCTCTTCCTCATCTGATTCCTGAGACTCAGCTGTCGGATCCACAGCGAGTGCTCGCGTGTGGAGCCACAAACTCCTACAATGCTTGGGGCGACACTCACACAACTGGGACTCTGAACACCCACGACACTCACGGAGATACTCGAATGAGTGGGGCCATAGACACTCATGATACTTACATCATCACTTGTGCGAGTGGGACCCCAAACACATTTGATGCTTGTGGTGACGCTCACGCGAGTGGGGCCGCAAACACCCATGAGGCTTGTGGCAACACTCGCACAAGTGGGGCTGTGCATGAGCGTGCAAATGCACGAACTGGCCAGCCACAGACATAGCCTGGTGACGAATAAGCCGCAGCCCAGTAATGGGCTGTGGGCCACAGGTTGGGGCTCCTGGAATACAGTATATGTAAAAAACAGAGGTAGAAAATAGAAAACACAATAATGTGTTCTTTATTACTCATCAGCTGGCAGCCGTCTCTTTCCCCTGTTCAAAAAATATGGCATTTTCAACATACAGACCGCTGTGATAAGAGCTGTGACTTCTCTAGCTTATTTTGGCTACCCTCACTTTCCAATGGTATTTTTTTTTCTGTGCCTTTTTTCTGGAGTTTACAAAAGAGAAACAGGTGAGAATGCCTGAGTTAAGGTTGCATTTATGAGCAAAAATGCAGGTAAAGCAGACTTTCCCCCTTGCACCTTTAAAATATTTGCAAATCAGGGCCAGCGAAGGTCAGAAGCGGTATAAAATGGGGGGAAATCGAAAAACTGAATGAAGCTGAATTTTTTTTTACCTTCTTGAGGTTTCCTTTCGGTGAGCAATCCTCCCTGCCCTTGTAAATAGTGTAGAAATGAAGAAGAGAAAGAATGATTTCACATTTTAATTCTTTACTATACACGCTGGTGCCTGCAGCCTTGATTTGGGGCCAGCTTTTTTCACCATTCGCCATTCACATCAATCAATCTCGTCCTTCTCATACCGAGACATCAAAGAAAGTATCCCCCGTCTAGCAGATCCTCAGAACATTGTTAAGATGTTCGCTGCCTGACCTACTTTTAGCTCTCAGATTTCCTCTTGTTGTAGATGACATAATTAAATTTTAAATGGAACATGATAAAGAAATTATACTGGGGATCTCTAGAGATTTGTACACCCTACTTGGCTCTTTGTGAGAGAGTAACAAAGACATACTTTAGAATTTCATACCCATCTGGCCTATTTTCCTCCAGATTCCCTGCTTTTTTCTGTGCTTGATGCTTTTATCTTCTGAATCTGTTTTCAACGGCCCACCCGAAAGCAAACAAACGGGCTGAAATAAAATGGTTAGAGCAGCAATAGAGTAAAACTCAGTGTAGACTTGCAAGAAGACAAGCGAGCGGCCACACGAGGAGACCTGAACTCATTGGTAGCCTCACATTACAATGAACGAGGACATATAATTTCACAGCTACTAAGATTGTTGGCTGCGCAGGTACAAAAACAGCCAGAGAAATGATTGATCTGAGAAACAGGCTGCTTGTCAGTCAACAGGAGTGCTGATTTACCACCAGCTTATCAGGTACTTAGGAGTCAAGGGCTAGACAGCACAAGGAAACAACAGCCAATCAACAGCCATCAATACACCAATCAACCAATAGGAAGGCACTACATAAATATGATTCATAGAATAGCCCAAAGCTATTCCTGTAGAGCAGGCATGTCAAACTCGCAATGTCAAATGACGTCACGCAACATATCGGGCCAGTTTTGCAATTGCTGGCAATGTGGTAGGCGTGTGATACATCCAGCCCCCGGGCCAGCAGTTTGACACCCCTGCTGTAGAGAGAAGTTCCCTGAGGATGGGCTCCAGCACAAGTGCAAAAACTCAGTGTAGATTTGTTTATGGGTTGCAGTCATCAGGCATATCAAAAGCTCTGGCATCCAAACAAATCCGAGTGTTTGTCACCAAGGAAAAGACATCATGCTGGAATCAAAAGGAAGCATTTGGAGAATTGGGGCTTAAGAAGAAGAAGAAGAAGAAGAAGAAGAAGAAGAAGAAGAAGAAGAAGAAGAAGAAGAAGAAGAAGAAGAAGAAGAAGAAGAAGAAGAAGAAGACGAAGAAGAAGAAGAAGAAGAAGAAGAAGAAGAAGAAGAAGAAGAAGAAGAAGAAGAAGAAGAAGAAGAAGAAGAAGAAGAAGAAGAAGAAGAAGAAGAAGAAGAAGATGATGATGATGATGATGATGATGATGATGATGTGATATAGTTTTGTGCTTTCCTGAAACCAGATGGAGATTCTAGCTTTGGAGTGCACTGCACACTCTTGGAATTAACATCTGCCAAGAATGATATGGTCATAAAGTTGATGAGTTTTTATTAACTCCAGCTGCAGTCAGAAGGACCAAGAGTTAGAGCTAAGACAGAGAAAAGCTAGGAACTCACAGCCCAGTTTGAACATGAAAGAATTTGGAAGTCTCACTTCTCCGTCTCCATCTCTTCCTCCTCCTCCTTCTCCTCCTCCTTCTCCTCCTTCTCCTCCTCCTCCTCCTCCTCCTCCCTCTACCACTCATTCAGCTTTCCATCCTTCTGAGGTGGGTAAAATGAGGACCCAGATTGTTGGGGGGAACAATAGGCTGACTCTGTAAACTGCTTAGAGAGGGCTGTAAAGCACTGTGAAGCGGTATATAAGCAAGGCAGCTCTTAAGCGAGTCGTGATCGATTTTGGAACCCTTTTTTGCCACAGTTGTTAAGTGAATCACAGCGGTTAAGTAAATCACATGTTCCTTACATGAATCCAACTTCCTCCACTGCTTGTTGGAAGCCAGTTAGGAAGGCCCCGACCGGTGATCACATGACCCTGGGACACGGCAACCATCATAAATACCTGCAGGTTGCCAAGCGCCCAAATATTGATCACGTAATCATGGGGATGCTGCAAGGGTCGTGAGCGAGAAGACCAGATGTAAATCACTTCTTTTCAGTGCTATTGTAACTTCAAGCAATCGCTACCAGGGGTCTTCAAACTTGGCCCTTTTATGACTTGTGGACTTCAACTCCCAGAATTCCTCAGTCGGCCATTTTGATGAAACTGCAGGCTTGGATCCAGACCAGGGGTCTTCAGACCTGGCCCTGTTATGACTTGTGGACTTCAACTCCCAGAATTCCTCAGCCAGCGTGACTGGCTGAGGAATTCTGGGAGTTGAAGTCCACAAGTCATAAAAGGGCCAGGTTTGAAGACCCCTGTGCTAAACAAAGACTCCAGTTGATTTATTTAGCCTGCAGAATATTTAATTAAGAGGAAGCAGTGAGTGGCTTTGAACCAAACTAGCCCTGGGAAGGCATGAGGTCTTTACATTTATGAATGAATTGACGGAGACATTAATTGATCTGATAGCAAAGTGATTTTGGTTATTTTGGGGAAAATCTGTGGAGCCGTAGAACTGGAGGCAGTCTGGAAAGAGCTTTTCTTTTGGGAAAAGAGAGCTTTTTTCATCGTTTTTAACTTTTATCCATTCCCCACTTGCATTCGGAAGCTCATTCTTAGCAATATAAGAGGGAAGGCATCAAGCTGCCCATTCGAATTTGAAACATCTGGAGACGCCTAACTTTATTCTTACTGTACATGTTCAGCTCTGAGAGGTCTGCAGGAACAGAGCCTCTAATTTTAATAAGCTGCATAATTATCCTATCAAATTACCTGGCGTTCAGATTGGCAGCCATTTTAACCACCTGCGGATGACTATTAGAATTCCTTTACAAACGCTAATGAATTTAGCCTCACGCCATCTCGGTGAAGGAAGAAAGTTTGGTTTTTATTTGACAGCTGGAGGTTCAAAAAGCCTTTGTGTGTGTGAGATGACTGCATGTGCACACCCATGTGCATCAGAAAGTAAGGCATGTATGTGTAAATGATCATACTTTTTAAAAAAACTGAATGCAAATTCTCTGAAACAATACAGCCGGCTCAATGCACAGAAGGATCTGGTGGAAACATCTTCAAAAACTTCCTAATCTGTGCATATGCAAAGTCAGAACTGATTCTTGATTATATGAAAAGAGATTACTGGAGAAAAAAACATGGACTGGATGTTTATCAAATTTGTAATCCATACAGCTAGGAGAGTTAGCTGAGACAACAGATTCAAATTCAAAACAATTTACATAGAGGACAATATTGGTATAAAACCAAGATAAATATTGGTGACTTCCTAGATTCTGTAGCCTAAGAAATAACTGTATGGAATTGATTTGGTCTTCTGTGAGATTTTTTTTTTCCAACTTCCCAATTTGGCTTCAACTCTGGGGTGTCCAAGTTTTAAACCAATATAACCTTGCTTAGATTCCATGCCTGTTGAGGTCAGCCACGTTCTACAAACTGTTAAGTGAAACCAGGTTTAATAGCAATAACTGTGAGAGGGATCTTGGAGTCTTAGTAGACAATCAATTAGATATGAGCCAACAGGGTGCCGTGGCAGCCAAAAAAGCCAATGTCATCCTAAGTTGCATTAACAGGTAATTGAGGACTACCTGAAATTTTGAGAACGATAAAAACACCATGCCACTACAATTTAACCCCTTTGCTTCATGAGTCATATTCATGATATGATCTTGGATTACCGAGGTGAAGAAACTATGTGATCCCACAAATTGCTCACTCATACAATCCTGAATTGTGTTTTGGAAGTGTGTATTTAGGTACAAAAATCTGAAAATCACAACAATAAGGTTGGGAAGCCTGGTCTGGGAGTAAAGTACATGAAAAAGACCTACTGTGCGTGTCTTGTGGTTCACAAATGGAATATGGGACAGACAAGAGTGGAGTGGAGTGCAATGGAGAATAGAATAGAATAGAATAGAATAGAATAGAATAGAATAGAATAGAATAGAATAGAATAGAATAGAATATTAATATGAAACAGAAGGGAATAGAATAGAATAGAATAGAATAGAATAGAATAGAATAGAATATTAATATGAAACAGAAGGGAATAGAATAGAATAGAATAGAATAGAATAGAATAGAATAGAATAGAATAGAATAGAATAGAATAGAATAGAATAGAAGATATGGAGTGGAGTGGAGTAGAGTAGAGTAGAGTAGAGTAGAGTAGAGTAGAGTAGAGTAGAGTAGAGTAGAACAGAATAGAAAATATGGAGTGGAGTGGAGCAGAGCGGAGTGGAACAGAACAGAACAGAATAGAATGAGTTAGAAGGGACCTTGGAGGTCTTCAAGTCCAACCCCCTTTTCAAGCAGGAAACCCTATGCCATTTTAGACAAGTGCTTGTCCAATCTCTTCGTAAAAACATTCAGTGATGGAACATACTCTACAACTTCTGAAGGCAAACCATGCCACTGATCAATTCTTCTCATTGTCAGGAAAATTCTCCTTCTACATTGGATCCCTCCTTCGTAACTGAAGCTTACGTAGTCTTTAAGTTACATTTTTTAAAAAAGCATAATACCAACATTTTAGGAGGTAATACCTTCTGCTATATTCTACATTTGGATGCTGGTGTCCAATTATGCTGCCATTTAAGGGCAACACTATGAAACTGGATCATATCCAGCAAAGAGGCTAAGAGGGTGAAAGAGAAGGAAAGTGAAACCTAAAAAGGTATGGTTGGGAAACTTGGATATATGTTTAGTAGGACTGTGTTAATATTCAGGTCTAGCATCCCGTTTTAGGACAATTAAATCACCCCATCAGATAGTCTCTGAATTGTCAGATCAATTTGATGGTTCCAATCAGATATTCTTTATCAGCTTGACATTTTGATGAGTGTTTGCAGTTACACAGTTGTGCTTTTTTTTTTCTTCCTGAATTGAATCGACTGTTCAGACTGATGAATTGAGTCAAATCTACGTGGCTCATCAAATTTGACTGACATTTCAAATCTGGTTGCAGCTGTTTCACCCATACTTAATGATTGGGCTGGAGAAGTAAGAAGTAGCCTGTCAGTAAGCATCAGATGGGCTATGCAGAAGAGGACCTGAATTGTTCTTTCTGGCTCCAGAAGACTAGAACCAGCCTACAAACATTTGCAAAGAAGCAAATATTGATCAAATATTAGAGAATCTTCCTATTGATAGTAACAGATTGGCATCCAATAAAGGAGAATATTGGTAGCTCGGAGTTAAAAAGAGGGTCTCAACTAGTTTGGGTAATGAAATATCTGCAAGAAAACAGATAGCATGAAGGACCTTCAGACTGTCCCAAAGGTGCTTTTTTTCAAAAGACAATTGGACTTTGTTTTTTCTTGAAGACATTTTGCTTCTCATCCAAAAAGCTTCTTAAGTTCTGATTGAGTGGTGGAGGATGGAAGGATTTATATTCCTTGCAGTCATCTGGTCATTAGTACTCTTTCTAAGAGACGTTGAGGCCACTTGAAGGTTTATCTGTTCCGTTAGATCACCTAAATAGTGCAAATGGGTGTGGAACCTTCTTGGAACTACTGAAAAGACTGTGTTGTAAACAGGACATAGGTGGTGTTGTATCCCTCACCCTCTGTTGAGGGAGGGCTGTTCAATTTTGACCCAGGTACAGTGGTGGGATTCAGCCTGTTCGCACTGGTTTGGTAGAACTGGTAGCTAAATTTTGTTGACTTTGGAGAACCGGCTGAACCCATGCTGCTTCTGGAAGACCTTCTAGGCCTTGGAGGCCTGGAGGAGGTTTCCCTGGCCTAGAATGGCCCACCGGAAGTCTGTTGATGTCACTTCCGGAAGTCCATTCTAGGCTCGGAGGCCTGGAGGAGGCATCCCAGGCCTAGAAGAGTCCACAGGAAGTGCATGGATGTCACTTCCGGAAGTCCATTCTAGGCCTCGGAGGCCCAGGCCTGCATCCATGCAGAGAACAGGATGTTCAGGTATTTGAATCCTACCACTGCCTAGGTGGCTCTTTGATCCCACTTTCAAACCAGCGGTCCTCTCTCTCCAGAATGTGGATGAGAAGCGAAACGTCTTCAAGGAAAAATAAAAAAAAATCCAGTTACCTTTTGAAAAAACACCTTTGGGACAAACATAACCTGGATGACTGAGAATCTCCATAAACCAGTGGTGGGTTTCCAATATGTGAACAACCGGTTCTCTGTGTGGATGCCACTTCCGGAAGTCCATTCTGGGCCTGGGCAACAAAAAAATAGCTACCGGTTCTGCCGAAGTGGTGCGAACTGGCTGAATCACACCATTGCCATAAACTCCTCAGACTGGCATCCATCCTTGAGAGGTTGTCAACTTTTTTAAAAAAGACAATTAAACAGAGTTTGAGAGTGTTGAATTTGCATTTTGCAGCTGAAGAATCTGCAACAAGCATCACCTGGCTCCATGGAGTCATTCACCCTTCCAGCTGTTCTGATTCTAGAATATTCTATAAAACCTTCGAAATCTGTTACGCCTTCCTTGGTATAATTTTGGAGAATGATTTTTAAAATGATTCCAAAACGAAGCAGGCAGACAGAACTGGTTGTAATCTTTCCTTCTGAAATCATCCTGTTGGTGATATCTAAAGAAGGCCATTGCTAAGCCAACATTTGCTAACTTAACGTATCTCTTTTCTTAAGCCAGGTTGTTTTTGTAAACTAGCGTCTTTTCTTTCATATCTTGATTAGCTTGGATGGCATAACCCTACTTCTCTTTCAGAAGACTCTGTTACAGACTTCTAAGCCAATTCTAGAAATAGGCTGCCAGTTGGGTGTGCTGCCATCAAATGTTGGAGTTTTATTGTAACTGATATATTGATCAGTGGCATAGTTTTGATTTGGCGGCATACTTTCATGAAAGAGATAAAGCAAGCCTCTTTGTAGTGAAATTGTACCATTTATCTCACAGTATTGTAAGGTGACCAACCTTTTTACAATGAAAAGGAGGACACAAATAAATTGAAGAAAAAAATATCATAAATAAAAGAAACATTTTATTCATTGCAACAATAATACAGAATACACTATAATATGACAAATGCAGAGTAGGCCCCGCGGCTGCCAAAACACCAGCTGCGCTGGCTCCAGCCCTGGGGAGCAGCCTGCCATCAACACACCCCGCTGCAGCCACCCCGCCAGCACCACCAACCAGCCTGTGCAGCCCTGTGTAGAGCGGGCCCCATGGCTCCCACAGCACAGGGGGCAGCCGGCCGCTGTCGCCCCTCACACTTCTGCCCACAGCAGCCCTGCCGCCCCTGCCTCTTGTGCCCACAGCCATTATTGCCCTAGCAGGGCCAAAGATCAAGAGAAAGTTACTGTGGTGTCGCCGCCGCTCCAGTCTCCTCCAGATATCTTCGGGACTAACTAGGAGAAGGTGTAGTTGGGTAGCAGGGAGGGGTGCAAAGTTCCTGCCAATTTGCCTTCGCTGCAGACAACTTGCATGTGCAAAGTTTGCCGGCCGCGCTCAGCAGCAATTCCTATTGGCTTTCAAAAGCCAATAGGGGGAATAGCACAGCTCATGCAAAAGTTGAAAAAAAAACATCAAAAAAAGGTGCTGGAACACCATTCTGAGCGTTCTATGAGAAAAAAAAAAAAGCCCTGCAGATTAGTCTTCAAATATCGAAAAGGAGGACATGTAAGAGGACACTTTTCGAGGGAGGACAGAACTTACGAAAGGAGAACTGTCCTCCTTAAAGGAGGACAGTTGGTCACCTTAAGTATTGTTAGTTCAAAGCATTTCTTGGTTAAAAAAACAACAACATTAAAATACTGTTGAAAGAAAAATCATCAGGTCCAGTTCCAAGCTGGGAGTAAATAAAATAGAGGCTACAATGCTGGAAATAAAAATGGAGGCCCAGACGCTGGAAATAAAAAATGAAGGCTGCTTAGAAAGAAGGTTCCAGTTTATTGATGAGCAGAACCACAAGCAGCCTGTGGTTCTGGGACAGCTGACTCAATGGATTTGAGAGTGGGTGGATCTTTATAGGGCTCTGAGACTTTGAAGTGGAAATGTTTTGGGGTTGTGCAATTGAGGTGGGCTTTTGTGTCTCTTGCTAGTCTGAAGAGGGTGTAGGATTAATCCTATTATATCCTAAAGCTCATGTTCTTTAGATTTTGGTTGGGGGAATGTAAATTCTTAATCCCATCAGCTGTTGGGGCCAAAAGCATGTTGCTTATGAATAGTGTGCCCCAGTTTTTCTGAATGGATTATCAAATCTGCATTTGTAAAGGGCAGCCTCCTTAGGTTTCTGCCTAAGATTTTTCTTCATTTCTCCTTCAGGGAAAATATGCCTTTTTCAATATTCCCCAAAATATTTCATTCTCTGGGGGGATGGGGGGGGGCTGCTGACTTCCTACAACAGGAATACTTCTATGTACTTCATTTTTCTCCCAGCTGATGCTCTTCGGTTGTGTTGGACTACAGCCAGCAACATTCCCAGTTTCTTGGGGCCTTCTTCCAGCAAAATCTGGGAAGTGCAATCCAACACATATCGTAGACCAGTAGAAATGGCTGATGGATATTTTTGGTTTCTCAGCTTAGACAGAGACTTGCTTACTGTTTTCCTTTCCTTTCTATCTGTCTTTTAAAAGCTTGCTTACAAGACAGTGACATTATAAACGATATGGCTCTAAATAAGAGCATTTTTTTCCCTGAATACTTAAACTCTTCCACAAACTATATCTCTTACTTTCCTTCCATAACTGCCAAAAAGAAACCCGATGCCAGGAAAGTCTTGGAAAGTATGCAACAATCAAGTTTGGGAAGACAATCCCTCCCAAGAGTTATTTTTTTTCTATTATTGTCAAAGATGTTGAACGCAATAACAGTTTCTTTTTAAAAAAAAAAAAATCGTATCTTTTAGCAAACAACCAGCTGTTTATACCCCAGAGTGTTCTCCTTTGCAGCCCCTCATGCTTGCAACTGGTTCCAAAAACAGCTGTGTGATAAAAATCTTTCCACACACAAACATCCTTCCTCTCTTCCTGCAAAAATAAAATAAAATAAAATAGGAAAAGCTACAACCTCCACACATTTTTTATTACGTCTTTGGCTTAACTCTTCCATCTACACTCAGATTCAACCTAAGTGCTGAATTATACAAGATAGTGTGGTTTTCTCCCTCTCCCTTCTATTTTGAACCAAGAACAACGTTAGATGATTTGAAAGAAATCTGGATTTAAAATCAGGTAATGGATTAATATTACTATTTGGGACATTTTGATCTGATTGGTTCATCTCAAACTTCTCAGATATTGTTCTTGTTATTAGTTGTGAAGTCGTGTCTGACCCATCACGACCTTCCTGTCCTCCACCATCATCTAGAGGCCATTTAAGCTCATGCCTACTGCTTCAGTGACTCCATCCAGCCACCTCATTCTCTGTCATCCCGTTCTTCTATTGCCCTCCATCTTTCCCAGCATCAGGCTCTTCTCCAGTGAGTCCTTCCTTCTCATTAGGTGGCCAAAGTATTTGAGTTTGAACTTCAGGATCTGGCCTTCTAAAGAGCAGTCGGGGTTGATCTCCTCTAGGACTGACTGGTTGGATCACCTTGCAGTCCAGGAGACTTGCAGGAGACTTCTCCAGCACCCTAGTTCAAAGGCCTCCGTTCTTTGGTGCTCAGCCTTTCTTATGGTCCAACTTTCACAGCCATACATTGCAACTGGGAAAACCATAGCCTTGATTATACGCACTTTTGTTGGCAGGGTGATGTCTCTTTAAGCAGATATTGCTTAAATTTAATTAACTTTATTGGGTTGTTCTAATGTCCCTTTACTCATTCTTTTATTTCCCATACCTGATTTATACATTCTGATGTTAGGGTTTGGATGAATGCTATAGCTGATGAATCTCTGTGCTTTCCACATGCGTTCCCTTTCATGAATGTTCCTAATGTATCTTCCCTGTGTCCACCACCACCACCGCCAAAATCAAGAAACTAGTAGTTTTAAAGTTGTGCAAATACTGTATGTGTTCAAAAGGAATGGAATTGCTGCTGGTAGCAACAATTTGAAGGACAGTGTAGACTTCATTTCTTGAGTCACGCAAGAGTCCTAGGCTGCAGGCTGCATTAACAGAGGGATAGAATCAAGATCACGTGAGATGTTAATACCACTTTATAATGCCACGGTAAGACCACCTTTGGAATACTGCATCCAGTTTTGGTCTCTCTCAACCCAGCCTGCTACACAGGCTTGTTGTTGTGAAGATAAATCGGAGGGAACACTAAGTAACCACCTCAAGGTGGGATACAAAGCTGATAAATAAGACTGTGTGTTAGGAGAATATAGAAAAGATGTTGAGACTCTGGAAAGAGTGCAGAGCAGAGCAACAAAGATGATCAGGAGACTGGAGGCTAAAACGTATGAAGAACGGTTGCTGGAATTGGGTATGTTTGGTTTAATGAAGAGAAGGATGAGGGGTGACGTGACAGCAGTGTTCCAATATCCAAGGGGTTGCCACAAAGAAGAGGGAGTCAAGCTATTCTCCAAAGTGCCTGAAGGCAGGACAAGAAGCAACCCCCTGGGGGTTCAAGAGGGAAACTGTATGCCATTTCAGACAAATCATTGTCCAATCTCTTCTTTAAAACCTCCAGTGTTGAAGCACCCACAACTTCTGGAGGCAAGCTGTTCCACTGATTAATTATTCTTGGTGTCAGAAAATTCCTCCTTAGTTCTAGGTTGATTAGTTTCCATCTATTGCTTCTTGTCCTGCCTTCAAATGTTTTCGAGAATAGGTTGACTCTTTCTCCTTCATATCAGCCCCTCAAATATCCTGTCACCCCTCATCCTTCTTTTCATTAAACTAGACGTACTTAATTCCACCAACCATTCTTCATATGTTTTAGCCTCCAATCCCCTAATCATCTTTGTTGCTCTTCTCTGCTCTCTTTCCAGAGTCTCAACATCCTTTTTTACATTCTCCTATTTATTTATCAGATCTGTATCCTACCTTGAGGTGGTTACTTAGCGTTCCCTCCGATTTATCTTCACAACAACAAGCCTGTGTAGCAGGCTGCATTTCCTCAATGACAGTCTTGACCTTAACCATTTTATAAGACTGCCCATGACCGGTTGTCAAAGGGCCTGTCAAGCTCTCCTCTTTCCTCTGAACTATTTTTATTTTTGAGCCTTTTAAAAAAAAATTGGGAAACATGGATTCTGCAATGCAACTTCTAGCATCATTTCCCCCCCCCCAAAAAAAATATACCACTTGGCTTATAGATTTTCTAAGAAAAATAAGAAAACATTACATTCTGTATTCTCTTGCTTTGTCTGGAAGAGAGAAAAAAGATTTAAGGTAAGCCACAGAACAGGGGTCTTCAAACTTGGCTGGCTGAGGAATTCTGGGAGTTGAAGTCCACAAGTCATAAAAGGGCCAAGTTTGAAGACCCCTGTCTTAAATCTAACAAACAAAATGGAGGCTGGCTGAGGAATTCTGGGAGTTGAAGTTCACAAGTCATAAAAGGGCCAAGTTGGAAGACCCCTATCTTAAATCTAACAAACAAAATGGAGGCTGGCTGAGGAATTCTGGGAGTTGAAGTCCACAAGTCATAAAAGGGCCAGGTTTGAAGACCCCTGTCTTAAATCTAACAAACAAAATGGAGGCTGGCTGAGGAATCCTGGGAGTTGAAGTCCACAAGTCATAAAAGGGCCAAGTTTGAAGACCCCTGTTTTAAATCTAACAAACAAAATGGAGGCTGACTGAGGAATTCTGGGAGTTAAAGTTCACAAGTCATAAAAGGGCCAAGTTGGAAGACCCCTATCTTAAATCTAACAAACAAAATGGAGGCTGGCTGAGGAATTCTGGGAGTTGAAGTCCACAAGTCATAAAAGGGCCAAGTTTGAAGAGCCCTGCCACAGAACTTGCAAGCAAGCTAATGAAGAGGGATGGGGTTGGAGAAGAACTTAATTGATTTGTCTGGGGGGCGGGATTAATCTTTTGTTTCTACAGGTGCCCTACAGGATTATTTCATAATTCTAAGGGTATCTATTAACTAGAGTTGTCTGTAGACAAGCTATCAAAAGATAAGATATCAGTCATGAGTGGGCAATCAAAATGCATCCCTTAACATGCTGTCAGGCTTCAAAGAAACTTTATGCTGCTTCAGCCTTTGCTGTTTCTTGACTTGCCTGCAGTGGGGGGGGGGAGGAGGGATGAATGGAATGTGCATCACAGGTGTGGAGCTGGTCAGCCTGGGAATCAAGGTCATCCGAGAACTATTGGCTGGGAATGGAAGATTTTTCTCATAATAATTGTCAAGCTTAATTGGGGAATGTGAACTGCACTGTCAGGGGGAAGGGGAGTTTCTATACTTTTCTGGCTCCAGTTTAGCTAGAGCAGAGGTCTTCAAACTTGCCTCTTTTATGACTTGTGGACTTCAACTCCCAGAATTCCTCAGCCAGCCGCCATTTGGTTTGTTAGATTTCAGACAGGGGTCTTCAAACTTGGCCCTTTTATGACATGTGGATTTCAACTCCCAGAATTCCTCAGCCAGTGTGACTAATAATAATAATAATGTGATGATTAATAATAATAATAAATAAATAAATAAATAAATAAATAAAGTTGGAAGGGACCTTGGAGGTCATCTAGTCCAACCCCCTACTCAGGCAGGAAACCCTATACCATCTCGGACAAATGGCTGTCCAGTCTCTTCTTAAAAACTTCAGTGTTGAAGCATTCACCGCTTCTGGAGGCAGGTTGTTCCACTGGTCAATTGTTTTAACTGTCAGGAAGTTTCTCCTTTGTTCTAGGTTGCTTCTCTCCTTGATGAGTTTCCATCCGTTGCTTCTTGTCCTGCCTTGAGGCCCCTTGGAAAATAGCTTCACTCATTCTTTTTTGTGGCAGCCCCTCAAATATTGGAATACTGCTGTCATGTCACTCCTAGTCCTTCTCTTCATTAAACTAGAAATTCCCAGTTCCAGCAGCCATTCCTTATATGCTTTAGCCTCCAGTTCCCTAATCATCTTTGTTGCTCTTCTCTGTACTCTTTCTAGAGCCTCAACATCTTTTTTACATCGTGGTGACCAAAACTGGATGCAGTATTCCAAGTGTGGCCTTACCAAGGCATTGTAAAGTAGTATCAACCCTTCAGGTGATCTTGATTCTATCCCTCTGTTAATGCAGCCTAGCACTGTGTTGGCCTTTTTGGCAGCTACAGCACACTGCTGGCTAATATTTAAGTGATTGTCCACTAGGACTTCGAGGTCCCTCTTACAGTTACTACTATTGAGCAAGGTTCCCCCTATACTACACCTGTACATTTGGTTTTTCTTGCCTAAATGTAGAACCTTGCTTTTTTCACCATTGAATTCATCGACGTCGATATAGTATGCTCAATAAAGCTTTGCACTAGAGATTGGAATGTCTCAGCTTCCTTCGTTGGGATCATCAGTCGGAATCTGGACATATGCATTTGTGACACGTATGAGAAAAGGGTGGGGCCTTGATCACATGGTTGCAACCAACATCTTGACCTTTTTCCCCATCCTGCTGCAGATGACCTGGGATTGGCCAACAATTGCCCATCAGCGCTTGATACGAATGTTTCAATTTTATAGAATGTAGAATAATAGGGTTAGAAGAGATCTTGGAGGTCATCTAATCCAACCCCCTGCTCAAGCAGGAGACCCTCTATCATTCTGGACAAATGACACTATGGAGAGACCCATCTTCTAAAAGGTGAACTTCTTACTTTGCTTTCCCTCTTCTTCAAAACACGGTTAAGATGTCCAAACATGCCCGACAGTTTTGTAGACTCACAAGCTATTCGTGCATCAGGTCTTTACAGCCGTGGAAACTGTTTATGCTTAAACGTCATGAGTTTGGAGGAAATGGAGCAGGAATATGTCCCTTGGGACTTAAATTCACAATGAAACTGTGTTTGAATTTTCCAATATGTGCTCATCCAGCCCAGTGAAATGTGTGTGCATGCTGGAGGGAGATATATCGCTTGCTTGTCTTTCCCTTAAACAACATTTGAGGTTGATGGTGGACTGAACCATCGTTTTAGCAAAATGTAATGACCTCGAGTGACCAGATAAACCTATGTCCAAGGAGAGATATAGCATAGACTTTATAGGTTGCCTGTATCTGGATTTGCAAGATAATTGGCCAGGCCATGTATTACTAAGTTTGTTTTGTTTTGTTTTTTCTTTTCAAACAACAACTAATTAGTAGCACAAAGCCACTGGCACTCTCTTAATATCTACCTTCTTCCCAAATTGGATGTAATAATGGTCACGTCGAAGCTCCCCTTACCGCAAACCAATTTGGTGGGCTCGTTCTTACACATGTTCTAATTTTGGCTCTGAAATAAATGACATTTTATTAATTCGTTGCACATCCTGCCAAGCTTTGCTTGGGTGTTTGGTGGCAGATGCTTCACAGTGGGAAGTCAATGGCAGAAGCTGCAGATGTTTCTCCAGATTGTCAGACCAAATTGGGCAAGGAGCATGTCCCTCTTCCTAACCAAAGACTTGGAGTTATGTTTGGGGCTACTCTTAAGGGAACTAATACAGTCAACTGCTATGAGACCATTCCTGTTGGTACATTTTGGGTTCTGTTGAATAAACAGAGATGCACCCTGGAAACACACATTCTCCATAATGGCAACTACCCTCTGGAATGAAATTCTAACCTGAAATGGGAATGCTAATGTTTCAAAGGAGCTTAATTACCTGGTTCTTACCCTAGGCCAGGGGTCTGCAAACTTGGCAACTTTAAGACTTGTGGACTTCAATTCTCAGAATTCTTCAGCCAGCCATGCTTGCTTTGGAATTCTGGGAATTGAAGTCTACAAGTCTTAAAGTTGCCAAGTTTGGGAGATGCCTTCCCTAGACCTTTGGAGAAGACAGTTGATGTCCCTATCTTTCCTTCTGTTCCCTTCTGGATTAATTTTATTGGACATCCTTGTTCTTTTTTTTTTCTTCAATTTTCTGGTGTACTTGAAACATTCCATGTCCATCTATGCCCATGGGGGCGAATCTATGGCACATCATGTCCCCCCTCGTCCTTCTCTTTGTTAAACTCTCTCCTTTATAGTTGTAGGTTCTCTGAATGACATACCTGCCTTGTTTCAATATTGAGTTAGGGATTTATCTCCAAGGCCGAGTATCTGGCTCCAGGGACTCCTTTGCTATTATTGACAAAAAAAAAAAAAATTAACATTGTTTTCTCTCGAAAGGAAGAAAGCGTTAATATACTACCTGGCGACAAAGCACAATATGTCAGTATATTTGTGCGGTGCACCTGTACGTTTCCTCTGGGGAGTTTTCATTATAAAATCACATCTCAACTTTATCAGATTTCAACAATCGTGGAAGGTGTCCTGAATATTTTTAGTCACTGCCAGAAAGGGCCGTTAACAAAGACAACTTTTAGGGAATAGAACAAGATTATACCCAAATAGATAAGATGTGTATTTTGAATATTAGAATCTGTTATGAATTGAGATAAAGGAAACTTTGGTTACCTAAAACCTGGACATTATAAATATCAAATGTTAAATTTGAATATTGATGGGAAACTAAAAATTGGGAAAAATTAATAACAGGACATTGATTGAATGTAAAGACTGAACGTAAAAGTAATTAAGATATGTATAAGCTAAAAATGTATTCATAAATGTAATAATGATGTTTTTATTTAGTTGATATAATAAGAGCTGTATTAGCTTAAATATGAGATAGTAGATATTAAGGAGAAAAGAGAGGAAATATTTGAGATTGTAGTTTGAGATTTGTATTAAAAAAATTTGTATGTTACGGAACGATTGATTAAGCCAGCCACCATGTTGCTTTTTAAATATCTAAATGTAAAATTAGAAAATTAATAACAATTTTATTTTTTTTAAAAAAACAAAGAGAAGTGCAGTACTTTCCTGAGACATCTCAAAGATGGTTTTTCACAAGACAATTGGACTTTCTTGTTTTTCATTTTCCTTGAAGATGTTTCTCTTCTCATCCAAGAAGCTTCTTTAGCATTCTTGAGACCTGTTTGGATTTTTTTCTGTTTGCCTTGCCTTCTGGTTCTTTTCTCCCCAAATTCCAGAAATCTACCTAGGAAAGTGCAGGTATTAGTGGTGGAAGAGATAGTGATGGATTATTTCAAGTATCAGGATAATTTTTTTTAGCATTGGAAATGTTGTGTCTTTCGGTATCCCTATAGAAAATGGATTCCCTGGATATTATTTTGGCTAAGAAGAAAAATGGCAGATTTGTACGATCAGACTTGCAAGATTGATGTCAGGCTTTCCAGGAACACCAGACAGGAATCAGACCTGATTAACTTATTTCTGAATCATAGAATCCATCGTAGAATCCTAAAACTAGAAGGGAACTTAGAGGTCTTCTAGTCCAACCCCCTGCTCAAGGCAGGAGCCTTATATCAGTGATGGCGAACTTTTTAGAGACCCAGTGCCCAAACTGATACCCAAAACCCACTTATGCATTGTTGGGTGCCGGGTGGGTGTGGCCCATTGGTTGGGTGTGGCCCATTGGATGGCCCATTGGATGGGCGTGGCTGCGGTGGTAACGGCAAACTGGGTGGGACTAAAAAGGTCAATCAATCAATTCCAACTTTTCAAGATCTTTTTTTTTTATCGCGAGAAGTTGAAATTGATTGATTGATTGAACCTTTTTTCTTTTTGCACACAGCGGCGGAGGCCTAAAGCAAAAAGGTTTTATAAAACCCAGCTGAAGGCCTAGAACTGGGGCAATGGTGCGCGTGCCACAGAGAGGGTTCTGAGTGCCGCCTCTGGCACCTCTGCCATAGGTTCGCCACCGCTGCCTTATATCATCCTGGTCAAATAGCTGTCCAGTCTCTTCTTGAAAACCTCCAGTGATGGAGCATCCATAATCCCATAATCCCATAATTCCATTGATTAATTGTTCTCACTGTCAGGAAATTTCTCCATATTTCTAGGCTAGATCTTCCTTTGATAAGTTTCCATCCGTTACTTCTTATCCTGCCATCAGGTGCTCTAGAGAATGTCAATCTCCTCTTCTTTGTGACAGCCCCTCAAGTGGTGGAAGATAGCTATGGAGTCCCCCTTCTCTTCTCTTCTTCTACTTTATGGTAAGGCTGCATTAATAGAAGCTGGGTAAATAAATGACCTAATGAGAAGGAAGGATTCACTGGAGAAGAGCCCAATGCTGGGAAAGATTGAGGGCAATAGAAGGATGGGATGACAGAGAATGAGGTGGCTGGATGGAGTCACTGAAGCAATAGGCGTGAGCTTAAATGGACTCCAGAAGAAGGTAGAGGACAGGAAGGCCTGGAGGAACATTATCCATGGGGTCGCGATGGGTCGGACACGACTTTGTAACTAACAACAACAAATAAATGAAGCGGGAAAAGTTATCCTGTGACTTTTTTCAGTGACGTTGTCTCTTTGAACAGTCGCTAAACAAACTGTTGGAATTGTTGGGACGCTAAACGAACACCTGGAATGCTGCATCCAGTTTTGGTCACTACATTACAAAAAAGATGTTGAGACTTTGGAAAAAGTGCAAAGAAGAGCAACTAAGAAGATTTAAAGATCTGGAGACCAAAACTTATGAGGAACGGTTGTAGGAATTGGATGTAGCCAGTCTAGAGAAAAGAAGAACTAGGGGAGACATGACAGCAGTCTTCCAGTATTTGAAGGCCTGCCACAAAGAAGACGGGATCAAGTTATTTTCCTAAGCACCTGAAGGCAGGACAAGAAACAATGGATGGAAACTGATCAAGGAGAGAAGCCACCTGGATTTAAGGAGCAACTTCCTAACAGTGAGGACAATTAACCAGTGGAACAGCTTGCCTTCAGAAGTTGTGGGTGCTTCCATCACTAGAGGCTTTTAAGAAGAGACTGGACAGCTAGTATAAAGTCTCCTGCTTGAGCAGGGGGTTGGACTAGAAGACCTCCAAGGTCCCTTCCAGCTCTGTTCTGATTGATTGATGGAGGACAACTTGTAGATAGTCCCTACTGATGCCAAAAGTACTTGAAATGCTTAGGAGAGACAAGATTTATAAACGTACGATTGGTTGTTCAATAACTTGAAAGTTAGCACCTATATACAAGAAACATATTCAGACCTCAGGCCCCCAGCACATCTAAGCTTTAAGAATATTATGAGAAAAGGATTATGGTAAATGTTATCTTCAGGCCTGTAGGAAACGAGAGATTACTGTGCTTGACCCCCATCACTTTGCAGCTGTCAAATATATGTACAAGGTCTCTGCGACGACCAGCTGTAATCTATTACGGCAAAGAAGATGCTTTATTCGGAAGATTTTTGAAAACGCGCAGACACACAAACACGGTTGCCATAAACAGGTCATGACCTCTTACGATACAGGATTTGTTTTAAATTGTAGCACCATCTGGCTGATTCTCTTAAAAGCATTTATGGCTTGTGGACTGAAAGGGCTGAAACGTTTTCGTGTACATGGGCCCATCCTTATCTTCAACAGTTGCTTAGTGTCATTTTGTGAGTTCAAGGCTTGATTCAGACAGAAAGCATCGATGTAAATCGCGAAGAGGCTTTTTTCCAAAGGGCAACTGAAGACATTTCACTTCTCATCCAAGAAGCTTCTTCGCTTCTGACTGAACGGTGGGAGGACGGAAGGATTTGTATTCCTTGTGGTCATCTGGTTATTAGTACTCTTTCTGAGAGACGTTGAGTCCACTTGGAGGTATATCTGTGCACTCAGGGTCACTTGAATGGTGCAAATGTGCAAAAGGGCAAATGGGTGTGCAAATAGTGCGACTCCACATCTATCTGCACTTTTCAGTGAGTCTCTCTTATTTCCAGGCCCAATGTTGGAGATAATGGCTCACATCTTCAGCCTTAGATTATGTTTTAATTCAACCCATAGCCCTTGTTATTCTTATGTTATTTTCTTTATTTATATCTTGTCTTCCTTATTTTTTACAAACAACTCAAGGTTGTTAGTGTGTCCAACACACCTTCCTCCTCCTATTTTCCCCACAATAACAACCGTTTGAGGCGGGTTGGGCTGAGAGAGTGGCTGGCCCAAAGTGACCCACTTGGCCTTCATGCCAAAGGCGGGACTAGAACTCACCGTCTCCTGGTGATTGGCCCAAAGTTACTCAGCTGGCTTTCATGCCTAAGGTGGGACTAGAACTCACTGTCTCCTGGTGATTGGCTCAAAGTTACTCAGCTGGCTTTCATGCCTAAGGCGGGACTAGAACTCACTGTCTCCTGGTGATTGGCCCAAAGTTACTCAGCTGGCTTTCATGCCTAAGGTGGGACTAGAACTCACTGTCTCCTGGTGATTGGCTCAAAGTTACTCAGCTGGCTTTCATGCCTAAGGTGGGACTAGAACTCACTGTCTCCTGGTGATTGGCCCAAAGTTACTCAGCTGGCTTTCATGCCTAAGGCGGGACTAGAACTCACTGTCTCCTGGTGATTGGCCCAAAGTTACTCAACTGGCTTTCATGCCTAAGGTGGGACTAGAACTCACTGTCTCCTGGTGATTGGCTCAAAGTTACTCAGCTGGCTTTCATGCCTAAGGCGGGACTAGAACTCACTGTCTCCTGGTGATTGGTTCAAAGTTACTCAGCTGGCTTTCATGCCTAAGGCGGGACTAGAACTCACTGTCTCCTGGTGATTGGCCCAAAGTTACTTAGCTGGCTTTCATGCCTAAGGCAGGACTAGAACTCACAATCTCCTGGTGACTGGCCCAAAGTCAACCAGCTGGCTTCATGCCTAAGGTGGAACTAGAACTCACTGTCTCCTAGTGATTAGCCCTAAGTCACCCAGCTGCCTTTCATGGCCAATTCAAGGCAAGACTTGAATTCACAGCCTCCCGCTTTCTAGTCTGGTGCTTTAACCACTAGACCAGGTTTAATAGATGAACCATCCCTTCCCATCAAATAGTTTTATAATGGTGCAGGACACAGGAGGGATCACCTGGTCTCCTCCTTTCTAACTCTATTCTGCTTCTCTAATGTACAAAGAGCTCAAGAGAGAATAACCAAAGGGAAAAAAAGAGTTTTTCCATGAGATTGTCCATACTAATTACCTACCGTATTATGTCAAGCTGCTCCAAAATAATCTCTTTTTGAGATAGATAGATAGATATAAGCGCAGAAAATGTAGACTGCTGACATTAAGCTCACTGCCCTTTTTCATCTCCTGCCTGCTGTTCACGCTAAATGGGCTTGATGTTTGCTGATGTTTAATAAATAAACATCAAGCTACTTTTCCCCCTCTTTTTATGTCTTTCTTTCATTGCGCTGGAAATTCGATTAGTTAACTGTGTACTTCTCTGGGCAGTGCCTGTGAGAAAGAGGTTCTGTTTGTCTACCCCAGTGTTTCTCAACCTTGACAATTTTAAGGCATGTGGACTTCAACTACCAGAATTCCACAGCCAGTCAAGGTTGAGAAACACTGGTCTAGCCACTCTGATCTGTAAACTAGGGTTTATTGTCATAACGTTGGTGCAATGTTGTGGTTAAAAAGATTCCCAACTCCAATTCCCTCCTCAGCTACAAAGCTCAGTCGGTGTTTTGGGGCCAGACAATCTCACTCTTCCCCCCCCCCAACCCATCTCCAAGGACTAGTGTTTGAATATGTGGAAAGAAAAATCTTCATCTGGGTCCAGTCCGAGCCGGGAATAAACAAAATGGAGACTGCTTTAGAAAGAAGGTTGTAGTTTATTGAAGAGGAGAGCCAGACAGAAAGATGGCTCTGGAAAAAAGTGACCACATGTAATATTTGGAGTTCTTCCTGTTTGAAGCTTTATATTTTCTGTGTCATGTACTTTGACCTGAGTCTGAGTGTGCCCTTTTGGTATTGATGGGTTAATCCTCTTATGTCTCCTGTCCTTAGAATTTGGATGGAGGTATGTAGATTTTAGGTGTCCTTGTCTTCCTAATTTCTTCAGTTTCTAGTTGGAAGGCTCCAACCTTCCTAAATGGATTATTACATCTGCATTTCTAAAAACTGGCTTCTGCCTAGGGCAGGGGTAGGCAATCTTGGCTCTTTTATGATTTGTGTACTTCAACTCCCAGAATTCCTGAGCCAGCATGGCTCAGCATGGAAACCTCTCCCTTTCCCCTCAGCATGGCTGGCTCAGGAATTCTGGGAGTTGAAGTCTATGTGTCATAAAAGAGCCAAGGTGGCCTACCCCTGGGCTAGGGGCTGGTTTCTGTCTTTTTTTAAAGATCTTCTCCATTATTCCTTTGGGGAAATATATTCTGCCTTTTTAATATTTCCCAAAATATTTATTTCTCTGTATTCTTTCCACAGATAAGGATTTGGGACATATAGGTAGTCCTCAACTCACAATTGCACCCCAAATTTCCATCGCTAAAAAAGACAGTGGTTAAGTGAGCTTTGCCCCTATTTTACGACCTTTCTTGCCACCGTTGTTAAGTGAATCCCTGCAGTTGTTAAGTTAGTGACATGGTTCTAAAGTGAATCTGGCCTCTCTACTGAGTTTGCTTGACACAAAAAGTGATCCCATGACTCTGGTGGTGGTGGTGGACTAGATGACCTCCAAGGTCCATTCCAACTCTGTTATGCTGATATTATTAAAATAACCCAATTACTTACCAGGTCTGATAGCCAGTCATTTTTTTTTCACCCAGTTTTTTTTTCTTTTCTCTCCTTCTCGAAGGGTCACCCTAATATATTAGCCATTATTTTCATCATTTTAGCACCGTTCAGAAAAGAGGAAAGACGCCATTACTTGTAAAGGAAAATTGAGATCAAAGTGAAAAACGTATCATTTGACTTGAGATGAAAAAGCTTGCGTGAAGATCAAGGGAACTGGATGGCAACGATGCTTCGTAATGTTAGAATTGCCAGTTTAAGGGGACTAAATCTCCAGTCACTCAGGGATCTTCAAACTTGGCCCTTTTATGACTTGTGGCCTTCAACTCCCAGAATTCCTCAGCCAGGCACTGTTTTCAAACAATTTATATTATCTTAAATACTGATGGTATGTGTAATTGGGGGGGGATGATTCACAATGCACATTAGACAAGATTGAAGTGTGATTGGGTATACTCAGTGGTGGGATTCAAATATGTGAACAACCAGTTCTCTGTGTGGTTGCCGCTTCCGGAAGTCCATTCTGGGCCTGGGCAACAAAAAATTAGCTACCAGTCCTGCCAAACTGGTGTAAACTGGCTGAATCCCACCACTGGACACAGGGTCTCCTGCTTGAGCAGGGGGTTGGACTAGAAGACCCTCAGGGTCCCTTCCACTCTATTCTGATATTTATTCCAGATTCTCAACCCTTGTAGGCAATGGTGGGGTTCAAATATGTGAACAACTGGTTCTCTGTGTGGGTGCCGCTTCCGGAAGTCCTTTCTGGGCCTGGGCAACAAAACATTAGCTACTGGTTCTGCCGAAATGGTGTGAACTGGCTGAATCCCACCACTGGGTACACTGGGATTTACAGTTGTGGTAGTTCTAGTTGTTGCCTTTGCATACAGTATTCTAGGAATTGGCCTATTATAGTTAGCAATCAAACAGTGCTTCCCAACTTTGGCCAATTTAAAATGGGTGGACTTCAGCTCCCAGAATTCCTCAGTCAGCTAAGGCTGACTGGGGAATTCTGGGAACTGAAGTCCACCCATCTTAAGTGGCCAAGGTTGAGAAACACTAGTTTATAACGTGTGAAGCCAAGAGTTGGTTTTTGTGAAGTGTAAAGATCTGAGTAATATAGCATCTAATGAGTAAGGTCAATATTACTTTCACCATCCACTTGTTTAACAGCTGTTTCTTGTTTCTCCACAATTTAACTTAGAATAGTGCGGGGAAGATCAATGGAATTGCCAGTACTTTAAATATTCAGTTCACTTCCATTGTCGTACCCGAATTTTAAGTAAGAAAGATTGAACATAATGTCAGGACAAATCTCTACCTTGTATATTGCCCATGGTTAGAAATCTGACACTGAAAGAATTTCAATAGTTTTGTCCTAATTCTCTACTCAGGATGAATGGATTGCTTCTTTCAGTTTCCATTATCGTTGTACCATATATTTCCTTTAAAATCCAGTTCTTGTAATGCTCTACCTTGAGCCCATATATCTTGCTTGTTTCTTACTGTCTTTGGATAAAACCCAGCAGGCTAAATCAACAAGCCCTTTTAGTACAAATGTTGGGTTAAACTGGGAAATCCATTCCAGATCTGATTAGTGCACATTAACCTCCCAGATAAAGGCCTGAGGTAATTTAGCTAAAGACTTACTATACAGTTTCTGAATAGAACTGAGGACAACAAATGTCTAGCCGTAGACTGTATCTGTGGATTTTGTTGGGAAAACCTTAAGAAGATTTTCTCCTAAATCAAGAGCTGGAGTCAGCTAACCTGAGAGATCAAAAGGAAAAGAGGAAGGAATTGTTGAAGGAAAAGTCTTCATCGTGGTTCAGTCCAAGCCAGGAATAAACAACATGGCGACTGCTTTAGAAAGAAGGTTGCAGTTTATTGAAGAGGAGAGCCAGACAGAAAGATGGCTCTGGCAGAAAAGAGAGAGAGAGAGAGAGCGCATGTAGGGAGTGGGTTTTTATACCCTCTGGGGCTTTTGTTTGGAGTTGTTTCCTTTTCCTGTTTGAGGCTTTGTATTTCCTGTGTCATGTATTCTGAGTCTGGGTGTGCCCTTTGGCATCTGTGGGTTAATCCTATTATGTCCTGTCTTAGAGTTTGGGTGGGGTATGTAGATTTTAAGGGTCTTTGGCTTCCTAAGCTTCTAGCTTCAACCTTCCTGAATGGATTATTTACATCTGCATTTCTACAGAGCTGGTTTCTGCTTGGAGGAGGGAGACTTGGGGCTATTAAGAAAACTGGGCATGCTTTTCTGCCTCTTTAAGATCCTTTGAGAAAATATATTTTTCTGCCCTTTTAATATTTTCTTCTCTGGGGAGGCTGACTTCCCACAGAATAATACAGGTAAATCTTTGGCTTGCAACCATTTGTTTAGCGATTGTTTGAAATTACACTGGCACTGAAAAAAGGGACAGGACCATTTTTCACTCTTACTACCATTGCTACCTCTCCCATGGTCATGTGATCTAAATTCGGATACAATAGAATTTATCTTATTATAAAGTATCTTATTCTGTTCTCAATATAAGAGGAATTTGGCTGTGGAATCAGTTGCTCAGAGTTGGGGTAAGCTTCTATGACTGGATGGTTCATTCTGGGTTACATAATTAACTGTTGGGGTTAATTAAACCAGTTTTTGTGCTAAGGAGGGGAGTCAATTCAATGTCTAAGCCATTGTTTATCAACTTTCACGGCTTTCAGATAGATGGACCTCAACTCCCAGAATTCACGGCTTTCAAATAGGTGGACCCAACTCCCAGAATTCCCCAGCTCGCCAGGATTCTGGGAGTTGAAGTCCACACATCTGAAAGCTGCCAGGGTTGTGAATACTGGTCTTACAATGTTGTGACTCTTTGTAAAAGAAAAAAAAATACTTAGTTAAGTTTCAAAGAGAGGTAAAGTGCAAAATGACAGAAATGGAAAAATTGAGGGGAGGGGATCGAAAAGGAGGGGAATTAAAAAGTGATGAGAAAAAATGTTGACCTCCATCTTTTTTCAATACCCATATGTAGAAAACTAACCCCTGAAACAAAAAAAACAGAAATTCATATAAAATATACAAATTAAAACAAAATAACATTAGATGTATATAACAAAATAACCTCTTAATCTAAGTTTAAACATAAACATAAACTATATATATATGTTTTCTGAGGTTTTTGCGGGTGTTTGTATGTAGGTCTTTGGTTGTTCGGGTTTTCTCCCGCGTAAAATTGGAAGTGTCTTTGCGACGTTTCGACGAAGTCCCATTTGTCATCTTCAGGCTGGTGTTTTCATCTTCGTGCTTTGAGCAGCAAGAGTGGTTAAGGCAGGGGTCTTCAAACTTGGCCCCTTTATGACTTATGGACCAACTCCCAGGATTCTTCAGCCAGCGTGCCTGGCTGAGGAATTCTGGAGTTGAAGTCCACAAGTCATAAAAGGGCCAAGTTTGAAGACCCCCTGGGTTAAGGCATTAGGCTAGAAACCAGGAGACTGTGAGTTTTAGTCTCACCTTAAGCATGAGAGCTGGCTGGTTGACCTTGAGCCAATTAGCAGGAGATGGTGAATTCTAATCCCACTTTAGGCATGAGTGCCAGGTGGTGACTTTGGGCCAATCTCAAGAAAATTGAGTTCTAGTTCCACCTTAGTCATGAAAGCCATTTGGACGACTTTGGGCCAACCACCAAGGGACTATAAATTCTAGTCCTGCCTTAGGCATGTCAACCAGTTGGGTGACTTTGGGCCAATCATTCATTCTTCCCCACTTCATAGGGTTGTTGTAGAGAAATAGAAGGAAGAAGGAGCATTGAATAAGTTCACTGCCTTGTTTATAAGAACATAATGCTTGGAAGGAAGATAGATAGATAGATAGATAGATAGATAGATAGATAGATAGATAGATAGATAGATAGATAGAGTGTGACAATAACAGTAAAAATGTACAACATTTCTGTAATTGTTAGCGATCTAGTCATCACAATGCTGTAACTCCTGAATTCTGTGTTCCTACGTATGGGGCACAGAATAAATAAGAATCGACCAATGGAACAATTTGCCTTTAGAAATTGTGGGAGCTTCATCACTGGCGCTTTCAAGAAGAGACTGGACTGCCATCTGTCAGAAATGGTGCAGGGTCTTCTGCTTGGGCGGGGGGGTTGGACTAGATGACCTACAAGGTCCCTTCCAACACTGTTACTCTGTTCTATTCTCCCAGGTACCCCCTCCCCTCACTTTGCAGCTATATGTGCAGGTGGCTTTTAATGTACGAGGTCAACTTTCCAAAACAGAGAAAAATATACATGTTCGGCTCAAACTCATCTCATTATCCCTGTTTGCAATATTATAAATTTTGCAGCTTGTAGAGCCTTCATTTCTTTGTTACAAACATCGGAGTTTCTTTACAAATTCCCAAAAGAAAGTTTGGATACAGGGAGGTTTATTAGAAGCAGATGCCAGGGAAAACTTGACAGCAGAAAGCTGGTAAGAGCAACATTATCACGAAGAGGAGTCCATGAAAATGTCACTTGCTGTTTGGTGCTTTTGTCATTAATACACACCACACAGAGCATGAAATATGATGTCTGTGATGGATGGAAGAGTTAACGGTATTGCTATAGCCTCCAGGTATAATCAGTTTCTCCTTATTAACATAAAGCTAATTAGTAAAGATTTTCGGTGATCAAATAGCCACCCTGAGAATCGTTTTGAAAGTAGTCATATTAAGCTGAATGTGGGCTGGGTAACTGGGAATTATGGAAATAAGTTACTAGTGACTGGGTTATTGGCCCAGATTAGGAGAAAATTGAAAATAATTTAGAAGAGCAAGGGAGGGGAGGGGAGGGAGGGAGGGAGGGGGAGGAAAGAAGAGGCATGAGATTTAGGGAAGGAAGGAAGGTATGGAGGAAAGGAAAGGAAAGATAATAGAAGAAAGGGAAGGGAAGGAAAGGAAAGGAAAGGAAAGGAAAGGAAAGGAAAGGAAAAGATAATGGTTTGCAATCAGACTGATAAAAAGTCAAGAGCTGAAAGAACTTTCAGTGAAAAGACCCACCACAGAAAGGAAGTTGAGAAGATCATAAAGATGTCTCCACTTTAAGGTACTTTGAAATATGTTGGTTGTAGATGGAAAGTGGTTCCGTTGCTTGTAACCCCATTCCTTTCTTTTCCACAAATCTGCTTAGTCATCTAGAACAAGGCTTTTCAACCAGTGGTACGGGTACCACCTGTGGTATATTGGCACCTGGCAGGTGCTACGTGACCATCCTAGAAAAGTGGTAGCGGGGAGGGCGGAAATGAGCTGAACCGGTGGCAGCACCGCACAAGCCTGAGCGAGAGATGGCTGGAGCTGCAGGGCTGTCGGGGCTCAGCAGAAGCACCAGGATCAGCACCAGGCTCCAGCTGGAAAGCAGCACTGATCCTGGCGCTTCTGCTGAGCCCAGAAGAAGCGCCGATCAGCTGGAATGTTGCAGCATCTCCAGGATCTTGTGATTTACATTCAGATGCTTGGTAACTGATTCATATTTATGACGGTCACAGTGTCCCAGGGTCATGTGAAGTGACCAAAACCTGCTGCAACCACCCAGCAGACGGGGGGAATAAAAACCAAACACCCTCCCCACCCCACCTCCGCTGCCAATCCTCACAACAATGAAAACCTCGGACAGGAGGAAGAGCGCTGCCGTGTGGGCAGGCAGGTGTCTTGCTCAGCTGTGGCTTGGGGGGCACTTTTTTCAGTGCCATTGTAACTTCAAACAGTCACTAAGCGAACTGTTGTAAGTCGAGGGCTACCTGTATTTCATCACTTTTTTTCTTTTACTTTTTTCTTTTTTTTCTTTTCTTTTCTTTTCTTTCTTTTTTTTTTTTTGGTCATCAAGTTTTTGACACCTTGCTAGGCGACTGGTGGTCCTCGGATGTTGCCATATCCTAAAAGTGGTACAATGGGTAAAAAGGTTGAAAAGCCCTGATCTAGAACTGTCTTTTTTCCCCTTTGTCATTTTCAGTTTCAGGTACATGCCAAAGGGAGGAAATACAGGAAAGCTTTATATTTTGATATTTCCCATCCAGAAAGAGAATTCTTGAATCCTTAGGATGAGGGAAGAGCTCACCTTTCAGGTCCAAAAGACTGACAATCCATTCCACATAGGTGTGGATATGTGATGTGTCCCTCGTTTCCAGATAGAGCAGCGGTTCTCAACCTGTGGGTCGGGACCCCATTTGGGGTCGAACGACCATTTCACGGGGGTCGCCAAACAACGCAGTCCACCATTTTTTCCCCCTTTTCCTTAGCTGTGCTACTCCCTTTTATTCTATTGGCTTTTGAAAGCCAATAGAATAGACTCTCTTGAATAGAGTCTAATTCTATTGGCTTTCAAAATCCAATAGGAATTGTCCAGGCTGTCTCTGCCCTGCTGAGCCCGCCAAAAGTCCCATTCTGCAAACGGTGCTGCACCAGTTGAGTAGTCCTCGACTTACGACCGGTTGAGTAGTCCTCGACTTACGACCGGTTGAGTAGTCCTCGACTTACGACTGGTTGGGTAGTCCTTGACTTACGACCGGTTGGGGTCACGGCATTAAAAAGGTTGAGAACCACTGAGATAGAGACAAGAAGAACCTATGCTTTTGAATCAGCTTAAAAATTCCTGCCTTTTTTTTTTTTTTAAAAAAAAGAAAAGTGTGTTGAACAAATCTACATTCCGATACTTCAGATATTTTAAATACAGGTAGCCCTTGTCCTACAACAGTTTGTTTAGTGCCTGTTCCCAATTACAACAGCAACTGAAAAAGGTAACTTATGACTGTTTTTCACACTTACGACCGTTGCGGCATCCTCAGGGTCACGTGATCAAAATTCAGAGGCTTGGCCATTGGCTCATATTTATGACAGTCGTGGTGTCCCGGGGTCATGTGACCCCCTTTTGCGAACTTCTGACAAGCGAAGTCAATGGGGGGGGGGAAGCCAGATTCACTTAACAACCAGGTCACTAACTTAAAAACTGCTGTGATTCACATAGCAACTGTGGCCAAAATGGTTGTAAAGTGAGGCCACTTAACGACTGCCTTGCTTAGCAACAGAAATGTTGGGCTCCAAATTGATCCCAGGACATCATAAATACATGCCGGTTGCCAAGCATCTAAATTTTGATCACGTGACCATGGGGATGCTGTTAAACATACGGTTGTAAGTTTAAGATTACCTGCATTGCACAGAATTCCCAAGTACATAGAAACTGGCACAGCTAAAGTGCTGCTGTGTCCTTCGTTTTTAATCTCTGCTTAATACATGGTTCTTACAGCTGGAGTTGTTACAGTCCACAGTGTTAGAAGCCGTGCTGAAAAAAATCCAATGGGACAATTTGCTTCAGATGTTGTGGGTGTTTCATCACTGAAGGATTTTAATAATAATAATAATAACAACGATATAATGATGATGATGATAATGATAACAACATCAATAATAATAATAATAATAATAATAATAATAATAATAATAATAATAATAATAATAAAGTTGGAAGGGACCTTGGAGGTCACCTAGTTCAACCCCCTGCTCATGCAAGAAACCCTATACCAGGGGTAGGCAACCTTTGTTCTTTTATGACTCGTGGACTTCAACTCCCAGAATTCTTGAATCAGCTATGCTGACTAAGGAATTCTGGGAGTTGAAGTCCACGAGTCATAAGAGAGCCGAGGTTGCCTACCCCTGCCCTATACCATTTCAGACAAATGGTTGTCCAGTCTCTTCTTAAAAACTTCCAGTGTTGGAGCATTCACAGCTTCTGTAGGCAGGTTGGAAGGTACCTTGAAGGTCATCTAGTCCAACCCCCTGCTCAGGCAAGAAACCCCATACCAGTGATAGCGAACTTTTTAGAGACTGAGTGCCCAAACTGCAACCCAAAACCCACTTATGCATCGTTGAGTGCTGGGTGGGTGTGGCCCATTGGCTGGGCGTGGTCAATTGGGTGGGTGTGGCTGCGGTGATAACGGCAGACTGGGTGGGATTAAAAAGTTCAATCAATCAATTCCAACTTTGCAAGATCTTTTTTTTCCCTGCAAGAAGTTGAAATTGACTGATTGAACCTTTCTTTTTTTTGCGCATGGCGGCGGAGGCCTAAAGCAAACAGGATTTATAAAACCCAGCTGAAGACCTAGGACTGGAGCGATGGCGCCCATGCCCACAGAGAAGGCTCTGAGTGCCACCTCTTGCACACATGCCACAGGTTCACCACCACTGCCCTATACCATTTCAGACTAGTGGTTGTCCAGTTTTTCTTCTTAAAAACTTCCAGTGTTGGAGCATTCACCGCTTCTGGAGGCAGGTTGTTCCACTGGTTAATTGTTCTCACTGTCAGGAACTTTCTCCTTAGTTCTAGGTTGCTTCTCTCCTTGATTAGTTTCCATCCGTTGCTTCTTGTCCTTCCTTCAGGCGCTTTGGAGAATAGCTTCACTCCCTCTTTTTTGTGGCAGCCCCTGAGATATTGGAACATGGCTATCATTTCACCCCCTCGTCCTTCTCTTCATTAGACTAGACATACCCAATTCCAGCAATTGGGTAGCCAGTTGTCTCAAATTGTATAGGATCTCCTGCTTGAACAGGGGGTTGGACTAGAAGACCTCCAAGGGCCCTTCCAGTTTTATCCAGATTGATTGAAAGCAGGGTCTTTCTTTGTTCCATGTTTACTTTCCTGTGAAGATGATCTGCATTGGACTAAAGTATATGTTGACTCCATGGCTGTTTCTACCTGTTTGAAATCTTGAATAGCTTGAGCTCTGTTGCTAGGGAGCAACAGTGTAATAACGAGTTGTGAGTTGTGTGTGGGTTTGCCAGTATATCAATCTGGATGTCCCCAAATGGCATAGAATAGCAGATAAGATAGACCAGTGTTTCCCAAACTTGACAATTTTAAGGCATGTGGACTTCAACTCCCAGAATTCCACAGCCAGCATTGCTGGCTGTGGAATTCTGGGAGTTGAAGTCCTCATGCCTTAAAATTGTCAAGTTTGGGAAACACTGAGATAGATCTTTGGCCTGATTGGAAGAATTCGTCTTAAATTCTTATCAACAGGATCTTCTCCTGTCTCTTGTTTGACATTGCCTTGAGAGTCTTCTCAGGTCATTGTACGTTGTGAATTGACAACCAAAGAACGGCTGTTTACAGCAATGGTCAACAAATGGTAGAAGCCCATCTCTAAGCATTAACTTCCGGCATTTTTTTTTTTTATCGCAAGTAGTTCTCAATTTGCAACAAGCCCCAAATATCCATTGCCAAGTAAGGTGGTTGTTAAGAGAATTTTGCCCCATTTTCTGGCTACTGAATCTCTGAGTTGTTAGTAACACAGTTGTTAATTGAATCTGGAGAAATTTCCTGACCACTAAAACAATTAATCAGTGGAAAGACTTGCCTCCAGAAGTTGTGGATGCTCCAGCATTGGAGGTTTTTAATAAGAGATTAGAGTTTCAGTCTCTCAGGGACTGCCCCAGAGAAGAGGGAGTCAAGCTGTTCTCCAAAGCGTCTGAAGGCAGGACAAGAAGCAATGGATGGAAACTCACCAAGGAAAGAAGCAACCTAGAACTAAGGAGAAACTTCCTGACAGTGAGAACAATTAATCAGTGGAACAGTCTGCCTCCAGAAGCAGTAAATGCTCCAACACTGGAAGTTTTTAAGAAGAGACTGGACAGCCATTTGTCTGAAATGGTATAGGGTTTCCTGCCTGAGCAGGGGGTTGGACTAGAAGACCTCCAAGGTCCCTTCCAACTTTTTTGTTTTTCTGTTCTTCTTTCATTTCTCTGAAAAAGTCCAAACAGATTTGGCCTAGAAATTTGCTTTTCTTTTTAAAAGCCCATATTCTTGATTCTTCTTCCATATTTCATTGAAGATGATTGCAAACTGTCCTATAAAATCAGGTGAGGTGTAACTGAAAGGGAAATTAATTCATTGCGATGGGGAAAGTTTGCTGCTATCGATAAATAAGATTTCAAGAGGAAGAGTCAAGAAATATATATATATAGAATTTTGGGTGGTCCAGAGCGCAAGATGTACGTTCATCTTGGCTGAGATCCACCAAGAACATTCTAGACTTCATGTCTGTGGAGATTCTCAATCATCTAGGTCATGGTTGTCCCAAAGACACTTTCTCAAAAAGGCCATTAGACTTTGTTTTTTTCCTTGAAGACGTTTCGCTTCTCATACAAGAGGGTTCTTCAGTTCTGACTGAAGTCAGTTTGAGAAAAAGCACCTTTGGGACGACCATGACCTGATTGGCTGAGAATCTCCATAGATATCTAGACAAGGCTGCTTTAGGAGAACAAGGATTGCTGCAAGAGGACCTCTGCACACTGTGTGAAGCAGCTTTCTCCTTTTCGAATCCAAAAAGTGACCCAGATTGAGTTAGCGTTTACACTTTCTGCTTCCCCTTTGCGAGATCCAATCATTAAATCAATAGTTAAACAAGAAGCAGAGCCAGGATTGAAAAGACAGCAAGTAGACAGCAAGTGCTGCCGCTGCAAAGAAGCTAAAGAAAAAGGGGAACCACCTGGAGATTGCGCAGGCGGACTCCGAACGACGGCATGACAAAGAAGCAACAATGGTGCACTGGAAGATCTGCATGAAAAGTTTGGCAGTTCTGAAGGTCCTCAAATGACTTCAAGGAAAAACAAAAAAACAAAGGAAGTCCAGTTGCCTTTTGAGAAAAAGCATCTTTGGGACGTTCTAGATTTCACTCAGAAAGTTGGACCCTCAGAAAGGCTGAGCGCCAAAGAATTGAGGCCTTTGAACTACAGTGCTGGAGAAGACTCCTGCGAGTCTCCTGGACTGCAAGGCGATCAAACCGGTCAGTCCTAGAGGAGATCAACCCCGACTGCTCTTTAGAAGGCCAGATCCTGAAGTTGAAACTCAGATACTTTGGCCACCTAATGAGAAGGAAGGACTCACTGGAGAAGAGCCTGATGCTGGGGAAGATGGAGGGCAAGAGAAAAAGGGGACGACAGAGAATGAGGTGGCTGGATGGAGTCACTGAAGCAGCAGGCGTGAGCTTAAATGGACTCCAGAAGATGGTAGAGGACAGGAAGGTCTGGAGGAACGTTGTCCATGGGGTCGCGATGGGTCGGACACGACTTCGCAACTAACAACAACAGCAAGAAGATTTCACTGAACTTCACTGCCTCTCTTAAAACCTACCAGCAGGAACCGACTAACTAGTTTGTTTTTGAGATAATGTTTTCCTAGAGGCTGATTTATATATTGGGAGGAAAGGCGTGGAGTGTAAATTAATGTTTCTTCCAGGCCCAGCAATCTCATAAAAGCTGTTGATAAGAGGCAAAAAGCAGACACATCTTGATTTGACATCAGCCTTTCCCTGTCCCTACCAAGTGCTATGTTTTTAATCAAATGTGAAATACAGTCTTGGCAGGTTGAAAAGGATTAGCCTCCCTTGTAAGTAACTCTGTCTGTTTTAGTCAACAGGGGTAGCAATGTTTCCTGAAATTTCACACTTAACAGAGTCATTTTTTTTAACTTCATCAGTTTAATGGGCTTTTTGCAAGGCTGCCCTGTCTATTGTGACGGATGTTTTTAAACATTGCCATTGAAACCCAAGAGAATGCTGTCTTGGTTGAATTTCCAGTGAAGATGTTCACTGGATCGGTTCAAGAAGAGGGCAAGCAAGAGGGCAAATCTAGAAACACAGGCGATGGGGTGGAATGTGGTCTGGATTCCGAGGAGGGAGGGGCTGCATTCCAAAGAACAAAGAGACAGCAAACTTTAGATACCAGTAGTAGAGGGTATTTTTAGCTCGAGGTTGAACTGTGGGGGTCCTTGGTGCTCTCTGAGCTTGGTTGTTTTCTTGCAGATCTTTCACTACCCAGTTAGGTAACATCTTCAGTGCTAGAAGGGAGTGGAGTTTGCTTATTCTATTCTATTCTATTCTATTCTATTCTATTCTATTCCATTCCATTCCATTCCATTCCATTCCATTCCATTCCATTCCATATATTCTATTCTGTTCTGTTCTGTTCTGTTCTGTTCTATTCTATTCTATTCTATTCTACAATCTATTCTACATTCTATTCTATTCCATTCCATATTCCTATTCTATTCTATTCTATTCTATTATATTGCATTCCATTCCGTTCCATATTTTCTATTCTATTCTATTCTATTCTATTCTATTCTATTCTATTCTATTCTATTCTATTCTATTCTATTCTATTCTATTCTAGTTCTAGTTCTAGTTCTAGTTCTAGTTCTAATTCTAATTCTAATTCTATTCTAGTTTGTAGCTCAGGATTGAACTGTGGGGTCCTTGGTGCTCTCTGAGCTTGGTTGTTTTCTTGCAGACATTTCATTACCTAACTAGGTAACATAATCAGTGCTAGAAAGGAATGGGGTTTGCTTATTCTACTCTACTCTTCTTATCCTGCCTTCAGGTGCTTTGGAGAAGAGGTTGACCCCCCCCCTTCTTTATGTTAGCCCTTCAAATATATTGGAAAACTGCTACTGTGTCTCCCCTAGTCCTTATTGTTAGACCAGACATATCCAGTTAGAACACAGAGAATAGAATAATAGGTTGGGGGGGACCTTGGAGGTCTTCTAGTCCAACCCCCTGCTCAGGCAGGAAACCCTACACCATTTCGGACAAATGGCTGTCCAGTATCTTCTTAAAAATCCTCCAGTGTTGGAGCACTCACAACTTTTGAAGGCAAGCTGTTCCACTGATTTTAATTGTTCTCACCGTCAGGAAATTCCTCCTTAGTTCTAGGTTGCTTCTTTCCTTCAGGGGCTTTGGAAAATAATAATCTTCGTGGCATTTTCAGCAAGCAAATAAAGTGTTTCAGAGATTCCCTCCCACACAACACAGAGTTCAAAGCGCCTCCCCCAAAAAACCTTTCTCTTCTTTAGATTACATTTTCTTTCCATGCTATCTTTGCAGCCCAATCAATAAATGTCTATAAACCCATTCCAGTATGGGTTTGGCCATGCGTTGGCCCTTTTCACACTTCAGATGGATTTCGTTGAAAATCCCCTGTGCCCATTAGTGTATTTTAAAAGTTAATGGGTGTACTTTCTCTATAATGTTGTGCTCAAGATTGCCCTAATTCAAGTTTGAGACACTCCGCCTGTCAAGTATTGTGGCTTCGTTGCTAGCTACACATGTGGCATATTGTAATTATGGCCTATTTTTAAATGTTAGGCAGGCATATTTAGAGGCTCCACTGTGAAGGTTTAATATTTATCAACCCTCTCTTCCTTCTAATTACAAAGGAGTGTAAATGGCCTTCCAAACAGCTCCCTCAAATTGATGAGCTGAGAAATGGATTGGAGGATGCTTCCAACGTTAAGGAGTAAGTCTCCAAAGGAAGGGCTTCTTCTTAGCACTGGTAGTTGAAAAACAACCATGGGAAAAAAATTCTCTGCTGGATTTGGGGGTTCAGTGAAAGCACCCCAAACCAGGGGAGACCGCAGAATTTTGAACAGGTGATTTTTTTTATAGGAAGACCTCGACTTACAACAGCGTGCAAGACTGGCAAATATCTGTAGCTCAGGTGTAGGATGAGGGTGAAGCTTCGTTCTCTGAGCTTGTGAGTCGGTTTCCAAATGTTTGGTTACCAGGCTAGGTAGCATCTTCAGCGGAGTTTAGGGGGTGTTAAACTTGCCACATCGTGTGACATGTTGCGACGTAGCGCGACTTTTTTTCCCCTTGCCGGACGTAGGGTGGGCCCAGCTTCCGCGTGACGCATCCGGCCTGCAGGCTGGCAGTTTGCCACCCCTGGTTTAGGGGATGTCAGTATCAATATTCTTCTACTTGCTGGAATTGGTTATGTCTAGTTTAATGAAGAGAAGGATGAGGGGGGACATGAAAGCAGTCTTCCAATATCTCAGGGGATACCCCAAAGAAGAGGGAGTCAAGCTATTCTCCAAAGCGCCCGAAGGCAGGACAAGAAGCAATGGATGGAAACTAACCAAAGAGAGAAGCAACCTAGAACTAAGGAGAAACTTCCTGATAGTTAGAACAATTAACCAGTGGAATAACCTGCCTCCAGAAGCGGTGAATGCTCCAACACTGGAAGTTTTCAAGAAGAGATTGGACAGCCATTTGTCTGAAATGGTACAGGGTTTCCTGCCTGAGCAGGGGGTTGGACCAGATGACCTCCAAGATCCCTTCCTACTTTATTATTATTATTACTTATAAGGGCTTCAGGTGCGGGTATAGTGAGGATCTTGTGATGGGTCTTGTGATGGGGAGGTTACATCAGGTTGGGGTCCTTAGGAGGTGAACTGCTAGTGGGGGAGAGGGGGCTTCCATGGAATGGTAGGGGGTCACTGCTGTCTCTGGTTGGCTGTGTGGTTGATTTGGATCCTGAGGGGTTCATAGGCTGGTTGATGAGTCAATGAGTCTGTTGATGGAATTGTCTGTGTATATCTTGTATATCTGCTGGGAAATCTTGAGGGCAATAGAAGAAGGGGATGACAGAGAATGAGGTGGCTGGATGGAGTCACTGAAGCAGTAGGTGTGAGCTTAAATGGACTCCGGAAGATGGTAGAGGACATGGGGTCGCGATGGGTCGGACACGACTTCGCAACTAACAACAACCATCTTGTATATCGGAGGCGGTTACCCTTTGAGAGCTGTATGCAATGAAATTTCATTTCGATGTGTGCTGATTGGTGTACATTCAAAGTGATAATAAAGTTGTTGTTGTTGTTGCTATTATTATTGTGAAGTGCCAGGCTTCAATGAACTCACGAGCATGGCGGTTTTTAGAACAGTTTGTTTAGGGACTGTTTGAAGCAACAACAGCACTGAAAAAAAAGGGACTCATGGCCCTTTTTCACACTTACGACCATTGCCACAGCTCCATGGCCACGTGATCAAAATTCAGACAACTTGGCCACCGATTCATATTTACGACAATTGCACAGTCCTGGGGTCACGTGATCCCCTTTGATGACCTTCTGATAAGCAAAATCAATGGGGGAAGCCAGATTCACTTAACGACCGTGTTACTAACTTAACGGCAGCAATTAACAATGGTGGCAAGAAAGGTCGTAAAATGGGGCAAAGCTCACTTTGCAACTGTCTCGCTTAGCAACGGAAATGCTGGGGCCCAATCGTGGCCATAGGTGGGGGACTGCCTGTAGAATGGAAAACGCAACATTCGCACATCCATGTTAATAAAACAAGAACGCCGCGCTTCACCCGTTGTAATTTCCCTGGAATCTTGTTCTGCTTCTGAACTATTTTTTGCTCTCTTTCGCCAGCTGGAATGAGAACTCGTAGGAAACCATTGGGAAATGAAATTTAGCCTAACAATAATGATTAAGAGTAACTTATACAAAAGCTAAGAAGCCATATCAAGCGTGACTTGATTAATTGATGAGAGGAATAAGCTCCTATCGTATTTTTAAGAGCCATCCAGAATGATCGCAGGCAAACTCTGCCCACTGCCAGGAGTTTGATCTTGACTGGCTCACAGTTGACTCAGCCTTCCATCCTTCCGAAGTCGGTAAAATGAGGACCAAGATTGTTGGGGGGGGGCAGTATGCTGACATTGTAAACTCTTAGAGAGGGCTGTAAAGCACTATGAAGCTGTATCTAAGTCTAAGTGCTATTGCTAAGTGAGAAGGAAGGAAGGAAGGAAGGAAGGAAGGAAGGAAGGAAGGAAGGAAGGAAGGAAGGAAGGAAGGAAGGAAGGAAGGCGGGGCCTCGTGGCGCAGTGGTTAGAATGCAGTATTGCAGGTTAATTCTGCCCACTGCCAGGAGTTCAATCCTGACCGGCTCAAGGTTAGCCTTCCATCCTTCTGAGGTCAGTAAAACTGAGGATTGAGATTGTTGGGGGGGGGGGCAGTATGCTGACATTATAAATTGCTTAGAGAGGGCTGTAAAGCACTATGACATGGTATCTAAGTCTAAGAGCTATTGCTAACTGCTGTGTGCTTTCTAATGGAGTGTGTGAAACGTACCAATGAGAGGTAATGAATATGGAGTGGTAATCGGAGAATTGGATTAGAACCGGAGAGATGAACCAAATGATAGAATCATGGAGTCGAGAGATTCATTTAGGCTACTGAATCCAACTGCTTGTTTTGGGCAGGAATCCAAATTAAACAATTCCAGGCAGATGGTGTGTGCTTGAATATCTCCGATACTTCTCCAGTTTATTGGTCCCACAGCTCTTACCACTAGAAAGCCTTTCCTAACATTGAGTCAGAATCTTCCTTGCTGTGATTTAATTGATTATTCCATATCTGGCACTCTGGTTCAAGAAGGAACCAATCTTGATCTTCTTCCATGTAAAATTATATCTAGGTAGTTGAAGAGTGATTTCATGTCATTCTCCAAGGCAGGGGTCTTCAAACTTGCCTCTTTTATGACTTGTGGACTTCAACTCCCAGAATTCCTCAGCCAGCCTCCATTTTGTTTGTTAGATTTAAGACAGGGGTTTTCAAACTTGCCTCTTTTAGGACTTGTGGACTTCAACTCCCAGAATTCCTCAGCCAGACTCCATTTTGTTTGTTAGATTTAAGACAAGGGTCTTCAAACTTGCCTCTTTTATGACTTGTGGACTTCAACTCACAGAATTCCTTAGCCAGGCATGCTGGCTGAGGAATTCTGGGAGTTGAAGTCCACAAGTCATAAAAGGGCCAAGTTTGAAGAGCCCTGCTCCAAGGGATCTCCAGTACCTTTCTCAAGGCAAGCATCCCTAACTCATTCCGTCTCTCTTTAGAACAGTGGTTCTCAACCTATGGGTCGCGACCCCATTTGGGGTCGAATGACCATTTCACGGGGGTCGCCAAACAACGCAGTCCGCCATTTTTCCCCCTTTTCCTTAGCTGTGCTACTCCCTTTTATTCTATTGGCTTTTGAAAGCCAATAGAATAGACTCTCTTGAATAGAGTCTAATTCTATTGGCTTTCAAAAGCCAATAATAATAATAGTAGTAAAGTTGGAAGGGACCTTGGAGGTTATCTAGTCCAACCCCCTACTCGGGCAGGAAACCCTACACCATTTCGGACAAATGGCTGTCCAGTCTCTTCTTAAAAACTTCCAGTGTTGGAGCATTTACTGCTTCTGGAGGCAGGCTGTTCCACTGATTAATTGTTCTCACTGTCAGGAAGTTTCTCCTTAGTTCTAGGTTGCTTCTCTCTTGATTAGTTTCCACCCGTTGCTTCTTGTCCTGCCTTCAGGTGCTTTGGAAAATAGCTTAATTACCTCTTCTTTATGGCAGCCCCTGAGATATTGGAATACTGCTATCATGTCCCCCCTTGTCCTTCTCTTCGTTAAACTAGACATACCCAATTCTCGCAACCGTTCCTTATATGTTTTAGCCGCCAGTCCCCTAATCATCTTTGTTGCTCTTCTCTGTACTCTTTCTAGAGTCTCAACATCTTTTTTACATCGTGGGGACCAAAACTGGATGCAGTATTCCAAGTGTGGCCTTACCAAGGCATTGAAGAGTGGTATTAATACTTCACGTGATCTTGATTCTATCCTCTGTTAATGCAGCCTAGCACTGTGTTGGCCTTTTTGGCAGCTGCAGCACACTGCTGGCTCATATTTAGGTGATTGTCTACTAGGACTCCGAGGTCCCTCTCACAGTTACTACTATTGAGCATGGTGCCACCTATGCTGTATTTGTGCATTTGGTTTTTCTTGCCTAAATGTAGAACCTTGCTTTTTTCACCATTGAATTTCATTTTGTTAGTTAGTGCCCAGTGTTCAAGTCTGTCCAGATCCTTCTGTACCTGAAGCCTGTCTTCTGGAGTGTTGGCTATTCCTGCCAGCTTGGTGTCATCTGCAAATTTGATGAGTTCCCCATCTATCCCTTCATCCAAATCGTTGATGAAGATGTTGAAGAGCACTGGGCCCAGAACAGAGCCCTGGGGCACCCCACTACACACTTCCCTCTATATAGATGCAGTTCCATTGAGGACCATTCACTGACAATAGGAATTGTCCAGGCTGTCTCTGCCCTGCTGAGCCCGCCAAAAGTCCCATTCTGCAAACGGTGCTGCACCAGTTGAGTAGTCCTCAACTTACGACCAGTTGGGGATCGTGGCATTAAAAAGGTTGAGAACCACTGCTTTAGAACATTTATCCAGATCTAAACCTTCCCAATTATAAAGCCCAAAAGTGATTTCTGAACTTAACTCAGCATCCAGCACAAAGATGTGTTGATAAAACCAAAGAGTATGTATCCTTTTTTTCTGGAAGACAAAAAAAAAGTCCCCTTACCTTTAGAGCAGGCATGTCAAACTTGTGACGTCACGTGACATCGCACAACGTATCGCCATTTTTTTGCCATTGCCAGCAATGGAATGGGCGCAGCTCCGGTATGATGAAACCGGCCCGCGGGCCGGCAGTTTGACACCCCTGCTTTAGAGACAGACTGGAAAGTAATGGCAAAGTACATACCAAAAATATTCTCTATCTCCTAAGGCAGTGGTTCTCAACCTGTGGGTCGGGACCCCATTTGGGGTCGAACGACCATTTCACGGGGGTCGCCAAACAATGCAGTCCACCATTTTTTCCCCCTTTTCCTTAGCTGTGCTACTCCCTTTTATTCTATTGGCTTTTGAAAGCAATAGAATAGACTCTCTTGAATAGAGTCTAATTCTATTGGCTTTCAAAAGCCAATAGGAATTGTCCAGGCTGTCTCTGCCCTGCTGAGCCCGCCAAAAGTCCCATTCTGCAAACGGTGTTGCACCAATTGAGTAGTCCTCGACTTACGACCGGTTGAGTAGTCCTCGATTTATGACTGGTTGGGGGTCATGACATTAAAAAGGTTGAGAACCACTGTCCTAAGGACAGTTCTCAGTTTCAGCTGCAGTGCATCATATGTGCTGCTGGCACTACTGTTGAACAACAGCTCCACTGATAAATCCATCTGTGTATGGAAAGGTATTGACTGTCATCTTGCTTTTGACTTTTAGCACTGAGATCTTTAATCAGCCCTACATAAATTAGAATTTTTATCAGATCAAATCAAAAACAACTTTTGAACATATCTGAACAGATATGGAGGTGTTTGCTCCAGGTTTTAAGATACATTTTTTTGACCTCTCATGGAAGTTTTCGCACATTTGCACGCCTGAGTTGTGGATTGGGGAAGGAGAAGGGAGAAGAAGGAAGGAAAGGGAAAGGAAAGGAAAAAGAAGAGAGAAAAGGAAAAATAAAGGAAAAAAGGAAATAGAAGGAAAAGGAGAGGAAAGGAAGAAAGGAAAGGAAATAGAAGGAAAAGGAGAGGAAAGAGAAAAAGAAAGGAAGAAAGGAAATAGAAGGAAAAGGAGAGGAAAGGAAGAAAGGAAAGGAAAGAGAAGGAAAAGGAGAGGAAAGGAAAAAGGAAAGGAAGAAGGGAAATAGAAGGAAAAGGAGAGGAAAGGAAGAAAGTAAAGGAAATAGAAGGAAAAGGAGAGGAAAGGAAGAAGGGAAATAGAAGGAGAGGAAAGGAAGAAAGGAAAGGAAATAGAAGGAAAGGGAGAGGAAAGGAAGAAAGGAAAGAGAAGGAAAAGGAAAGGAAAGGAAATAGAAGGAAAAGGAGAGGAAAGGAAAAAGGAAAGGAAGAAGGGAAATAGAAGGAAAAGGAGAGGAAAGGAAGAAAGGAAAGGAAAGAGAAGGAAAAGGAGAGGAAAGGAAGAAAGAAAATAGAAGGAAAAGGAGAGGAAAGGAAGAAAGGAAAGGAAAGAGAAGAGAAGAAAAAGTAAGAGAGGAAAGGAAAAAGGAAAGGAAAGAAAGGAGAGGAAGAGGAAAGGGTGTTATATTTCAAAAGCTGCCAATCATGAGTAACAATCTCCAAATATTTGGCGTTTGGGAAGGAAAAGTGGGAAGTTGATGGGTTTTTACATTGAACACTCTGGACTGCAATTAGTTGTGAGAAGGGTATGCGGTTTAACGGAAAGAAAGCTTATTTCCACCGCTCCATTGTTCCACCAAGGCCAAAAAGAGGTAGAAAGAGGGTCTGGCAGAAGAGGCTAATGATTATCGGCATTCCAGTAAGATGCTGAAGGGGTTGGCAAATAGAAGTAGCCATTTTCTAATGGGATATTTTATGTGCTTTTCTTTTTTTAAAAAAAAATAAAATACATGGGATTCAAGTCAACAGGAACTTTTTCAGCGTCTACAAGAAGCAAGCGATTTCCTCTAGGCAGCCTCGCCGTTCCCAAGCAAGTCACATTATTAGTTTTATCTTTCCAACTCCGAGCAGCCGTTTGAGTTTTGAAGTCAAGGTTGAGAAGATTTACTGATGGTAATTGCTCTGCTCGGTCTCTAATGTGCAGCAACTAGAAAAAATTAACAGAATCCCAAGCAGCTTGTGGAATTACCTACTGCTTTAATTTATCAAACAGCACGGAAGTCGTCGCTTGCTAGACTACCAAGCCTCAGTGAAAATATTTGGGTTTTTTGGAGGCTCCAATAAATTAGTCCAATAAAAGGAAATGACCAGGAAAATATGCTATGAGGAGAAAAAAAAGTAAAATAAACCCACAACTGTGTCATTTGAAGAAAAGGAAGCTTTAAAAAAAAAAAAGAACCATTCACCTTTTCCTTTCAGAGTTTTTCAATCTGGGGAACTTGTGTGGACTTCAACTCCCAGAATTCTCCAGCCGGCTATGGGGAAATCTGGGAATTGAAGTCCACTCATCTTCAAGTTCCACAGGTTGAGAGAAATCCTGCTCTAAATGATGGCACAGGTGGTTCTTGACTTATAACGGTTCCCTTAGTGCAGGGGTAGGCAACCCAAAACACTCAAAGAGCCACTTGGACCCGTTTCCCACCAAAAACAAAACACCGGGAGCCGCAAAATCCTTTTGATATCTAAAATGAAGATAACACTGCATATATCCTTTTTTACCTTTATTATAGGTGTGTGTGTGTTTGTGTGTGTGTATATATGTGTGTGTGTGTGTATGTATGTATACACACACACACACACATATATATATAGACACATACATACACATACAAGTAAAAAAAGGATATATGCAGTGTTATCTTCATTTTAGATGTTAAAAGGGTCTCTCTCTCTCTCTCTCTCTGTCTCTCTCTCTCCCTCCCTCTCTATCTGCCCTTGGTCTGCCTGTCACTCCTCTTCCCCCACTCTCTTTCTCTCTCTCTCTTTCCTCTCTCTCTCTCCCTCCCTCCCTCTCTCTCTCTCTTTCTCTCTCTCTCTCCTATCTGCTGCTCACCTGGCAAGCTTCAAGCTGTTGTCCAACAAGCTCAGGGTAAGCAACCTCGTCTCTTTTATGACTCATGGACTTCAACTCCCAGAATTCCTGAGTCAGCCTAGCTGGGCTAGCTAGCTCTCTCCTGCCCTTCCTGCTTCCTGCTTCCTGCAGAGACGCAGCAAAGGGAGGAGCTCCGTCCAGAAAGCTTTTCAGCTCCTCGGAGAACACTGTGAGTGCAATCTTTTACACACACACACACACAGAGAGAGAGAGAGAGAGAGAGAGAGAGAGAGAGAGAGAGAGAGAGAGAGAGAGAAGGAAGCAGGGAAGCGCAATTGCCTCTCTCTGTCTCTGTCTCTCTCTGCAAAGGCAGAGGAGGCTGGGAGCCACAGGAGAAGGTTCAAAGAGCCGCATGCGGCTCCAGAGCCGCAGGTTGCCGACCTGTGCCTTAGTGACTGTTCAAAGTTACAATGGCCCTGAAAAATGTGACCTATGACCATTTTTCACACTTAACGACCGTTGAAGCATCCCATGGTCACGTGATCAAAATTCAGAGGCTTGGCAACTGACTTGTATTTATGACGGTTGCAGCGTTCCGAGGTCACATGATCCTCTTTTGTGACCTTCTGACAAGCAAAGTCAATGGGGGAAGCCAGATTCACTTAACAACTGTGTTATTAACCTAACAACGGCAATGACTCACTTAACAACTGTGGCAAGAAAGGTCATAAAATGAGGCAAATTCACTGGACACGTGTCTCCCTTAGCCACAGAAATGTTGACCTCAATTGTGGTCGTAAATCGAGGACTGCCTGTTACCGAATGGGGAAAAATAAACCACCAACTGTCATTTGCAGAAAAGAAATATTTTTTTTCCCCTAAATTGGCCATTCACCTTTCCCTCAAATTCTAAATCCATGTTTCTCAGTTCAGGGTGAGGGTTAGGTGGGGGACTTGTGTGGACTTCAACTTCCAGAATTCCCCAGCCAGCAAGTGCACACAGCTTCAAGTTCCTCCTGGTTGGGAATCACTACTCTATGCACAAACGTGGAAGAATGCCTCGATTCCTACCATGGACAAATGTTTATAAAAGCTGATGGAATTAGCAAAGATGGCCAAATTGACAGTGCAGATAAAAGAAAAGAACACAAGTTCCTTTGTTTCTACTCGGAAACTGTTTCTGGACTTTGTGCTTGAGGTGGCAAAAAATATATAATAATAATAATAATAATAATAATAATCATCGTTGGAAGGGACCTTGGAGGTCATCTAGTCCAACCCCCTGCTCAGGCAGGAAACCCTATACCATTTCAAACAAATGGCTGTCCAGTCTCTTCTTAAAAACTTTCAGTGTTGGAGCAGTCACCGCTTCTGGAGGCAGGTTGTTCCACTGGTTAATTGTTTAACTGTCAGGAAGTTCCTCCTTAGTTCTAGGTTGAGATCCTTGATTAGTTTCCATCTGTTGTTTCTTGTCCTGCCTTCAGGCGCTTTGGAGAATAGCTTGGACTCCCTCTTCTTTGTGGCAGCCCCTGAGATATTGGAACTCTGCTATCATGTCCCCCCTCGTCCTTCCCTTTGTTAAACTAGACATACCCAATTCCAGCAACCGTTCTTTATATTTTAGCCTCCAGTCCCTTGATCATCTTTGTTGCTCTTCTCTGCACTCTTTCTAAGTCTCAACAACTGTTTTACATCGTGTTGACCAAAACTGGATGCAATATTTCAAGTGTGGCCTTACCAAGGCTTTGTAAAGTGGCATTAACACTTCACTATGATTTTGGGTTTTACCGATTAGACTGATTTGCCGATACAGAAATGGCAAGTGCAGGGGTAGGCAACCTTGGCTCTTTTATGACCGGTGGACTTCAACTCCCAGAATTCCTGAGCCAGCCATGCTGAGGGGAAAGGGAGAGGTTTCCAAACTGAGCCATGCTGGCTCAGGAATTCTGGGAGTTGAAGTCCACGAGTCATAAAAGAGCCAAGGTTGCTAACCCTGGGCTAGTGCATACTACTATAGAAATGTAAAAAGTTGAGATCTGATTTTAATGTCTGATTTTACTGCAACAGAGAGAGAGTGCCTTTTTTTTCTCCCCCCCCTCCTTTTTCAGACCTTTTTCATTTTCCTTTTTCTTACTGTCGGCCCCTAGTATTTGCTTTTGTACTTTCACATTTTATGTTATAAATGAATAAAACTAATTTAAAAAAAGAGAGGGAGAATCACTGCTCTAGATGACTGTAATTGAATTTGGCTTGAATGAGTTTGCTGCCTAGTGTACCTCTGATGGAATTCCGGTTTTGTGAAGTTAATGGTTTCTTTACCAAGACCTGCTCAGGTCTCTTGTTTTCTAGTCAAAAGAGGCTAAAGGCAGGTTAAGAGCATCAGAAGGGGGGGGCTATAATTAAAGGCCCCTCTATAATAGCCCTAAAGTGAGCAGATGAGAGAAAAAAAAGATCTTCCCCCTCACTTCCACTTTTGTATTATTTATCCCTCTCGTAATTGGATTCTGAGGGAATTCCAGTCAGGAACGTTCAACGGAGGAGCTCAGTTAATAACCATCGACAGTTCTGCCCATAAATTTGTCTAAGCTGGGTTGTTTTTTTTAAAAACCTTCTCAACTAATGGACGTCTTTGAACTAGAATCTCCCGCTTAATCTCTGGGATGGCGGGAAGCAGTTTGTCCTTTTGCCAGCCTTGAGAGTCCCTTGGTTTCGGAGCACGGAAAGTTTCACTGATCCAGGCCACTTTGCAAATGCTAAGCTAACCTATGTTAAACAGGGAACGTAGAATAATAATAATAATAATAATAATAATAATAATAATAATAATAGTAATGCGATTAGTCAATTGCAAAAGGCGGCCTTACTAGGAACTGCTTCCATCCTGCGACGATATCTGTAATACCATCAAACATCCACATCTGCCTATCCCAGGTCCTTGGGAAGGACTCAATAGGTAGACAAATATGCCAAATCCAGTCTGAACATCTGGCTGACTGTGCCATGATCAGTAATAATAATAGTAATAAAGTTGGAAGGGACCTTGAAGGTCATCTAGTCCAACCCCCTGCTCAAGCAGGAAACCCTATGATCCAGGGGTAGGCAACCTCGGCTCTTTTATGACTCATGGACTTCAACTAAAAAGATATTTTTATATATAAACTTGGAAAGGAGAGGAAGGGAAGGGAAAAAGGAAAAAGGAAAGGAAGAGTGGGAAGGAAGAAGAAAAGGAAGAGATAATGGAATGGAAAGGGAAGGGAAGGAAAGGAAAGGAAAGATAATAGAAGAAAGGAAAGGAAAGGAAAGGAAAGGAATAAAATTTATCTGAGTTTTGAGTTCTTGTTCTCGGTTATGTGTGTATCTGTTTAAGTCCAGTGCCAACAGTGGATGGCTGATCAATAAAACACAACTGCAAAGCACAAGGTCAGAGCTGAAATATGTATATGACACAAAAGAAACAAGGAATCCCAGCAGGATATTTGCCTTCTAACAACAAGCCACAAAAAGCAAAAGTACTTTGCCATTGCTTTCCCAGCGGCCACTGACTCTTAACAGCCCACCCTTGCCATTGTTCCTTGCACCTCCAGCTCTTACTCAAAGACAGGGGTGGGTGAGAAGTCACAAACAGGGGAATTTATCCTCCTTCCATAAATATAAAACCAGGAGGATGCTTTCAAGAACTGTTGTTGCGTACTGGTTAGGGTGTGGGAAGGAGAGTGGGGAAACCCAGGCTGAAAATTGCCCTGGGCACAGAATTCATCCACTACGAGATGAGCTTTTCTATCTAATGGTCTTGTTGAAATAACCTTAGAAGTGATTTAATATGAATCCTCAAAAGGGACACACGCGCGCACACACACACACACACACACACGGGGGGGGGGAGAGAGAGAGAGGGAGGGAGGGAGGGAGAGAGAGAGAGAGAGAGAGAGAGAGAGAGAGAGAGAGAGAGAGAGAGATTACATGCTTACACCCAAACTGGATAGTGTCTGCTATCTAGTGCCTGTGAAACTGGCTATATTGGGAGTCTCCTCCCATAACCACATTTTGGGTGTTTGGCAACCGGCTCACATTGACAACTGATTACAGCATCCTGAGGTTATGTTATCACAATGTGTGATGTTTTTTTACCGGTTTCTTTTGTTTTGTTTTGTATTATTTCTGGCGGGGGAAAAAAACAACCAGCAAATCAACAGAATGGATTCAGACTTGCAAAGGCAAGATTCATTTAATCGCCGCCACAAAATAAGGTTGCAAAATTGGGTCTGGTCACGTGAGCGCCTCGACTTATGACCGTCATGACTTACGACCGAAATACTGATTCCAATTGTGGTCGTAACTCGATGACCAGCTGTGTCTGCTAGTTCCTGCTGACATGTGAACGTGATAAGACTAAGGTGGTATGGCCCTCAGCACATTAAAATAATAAAATCCATACCTTCTAGATTAGCCTTCATTCAAGATGACATTTAGCCTATTAAATAAAACACAATCTGTGCCTGGAAGCCGTTTTGCTGGTTTGTGTGTCGGGACCAAGGAATGGAGTTTTATGAAGCTTAGTTTTGATTATCGTGAAATATTGATTTGGCTGCCTTTATGTTAAAACAAACAAGCCTTTTTCTGCTTCCTGCACCAAAGCCACAATAAAAAAAAGGCTTCGTTTCTTTGCTGAACGTTGTGCATTAATTCAGATTTTTTTTTCCATTGTATTAAATATTTAGTATCTTGATGTTTACTGGAATGTCATTCATGAGGTCATTGTTACTTTTTGCGTTAACTTTCTCTGGTTGGTTGAGCTAAACCTGTGTTTGCTTGAAAGGACTAAAGCAGGGGTAGGCAACCTTGGCTCTTTTATGACTCATGGACTCCAATTCCCAGAATTCCTGAGCCAGCCATGCTGAAGGGAAAGGGAGAGGTTTCCAAGCTGAGCCATGCTGGCTCAGGAATTCTGGGAGTTGAAGTCCATGAGTCATAAAAGAGCCAAGGTTGCCTACCCCTGGACTAAAGAAACGTGCCTGAAAACCCCATTTAGCCCTTGTTTGGCACAGGTGAATGCAGAGATCTGAGGACAATGGAGATTAATCTATCATTTGGGTGTTGTACTCTGCATTAATTGGTTATTTGAATTTTGGATCCTGTGTTTATTAGACTCCGGGAGAGTAAAAGAAGCTCAAGTGATAAAAGTGTTTTCAGTTCTGTAGAGATGCTAAACCAAATCCGTTCTACTGAGCTAACCTATTTGCAATATTTTCCCACACCATGTTAAACTTAGCCAGTGTTATATGTGGTTTGATTGGGTTTTACAACACAGAACAGAAAACGTCTCAGCGGCTTTCGATACCATCGACCATGGTATCCTTCTGCGTCGTATCGGAGAGGTGGGGGTGGGTGGCACCATATTGCGGTGGTTCTCCTCCTACCTCTCTCACAGGTCACAGTCGGTGTTGGCGGGTGGACAGAGATCGACCCCTAGGTGCCTCAATTATGGGTTGCCTCAGGGCTCGGTCCTGTCCCCCCTCCTTTTCAATATCTACATGAAAGCGCTGGGTGAGATCATTCGGCGACACGGGATGAGGTATCATCAGTATGCGGATGATACCCATTTGTATATCTCCACCCCGTGTCCTTTCAGTGAAGCAGTCGACGTGATGTGCCGGTGTCTGGAAGATGTGAGGGTCTGGATGGGGTGAACATGCTTAGACTCAACCCTGACAAGACCAAGTGGCTCTGGGTCTTGCCCCCCAAGGGTCATCCTGATGGTCCATCATTAGTCCTGGGGGGGGGGTAAATTTACCTCCCTCAGTGCAGGCACGCAACTTGGGTATCCCCCTGGACTCACAGCTAAATCTGGAACAACATCTATCGGCTGTGGCCAGGGGGACCTTTGCCCAGGTTCGCCTGGTGCACCAGTTGCGGCCTTATTTAGACCGGGAGGCTCTACTCAGGGTTACTCATGCCCTTGTCACCTCAAGACTGGATTACTGTAATGCGCTCTACATGGGGATGCCCTTGAAGAGCGTTCGGAGGCTGCAGTTGGTCCAGAATGCAGCCGCGAGAGAGATTGTGGGTGCACCAAGGTACACTCACGTGTCACCTAGCCTCCGCAAGCTGCACTGGCTTCCTGTGGGTCTCCGGACGCAATTCAAGGTGTTGGTTATCACCTTTAAAGCCCTTCATGGCTTAGGACCAGGTTACTTACAGGACCACATACTGCGGCATAGTTCCCAGAGACCGGTGAGGTCCCACAGATTGGGCCTCCTTCAGGTCCCGTCGGCCAGACAATGTCAGCTTGTGGGCCATCGGGAAAGGGCCTTTTCTGTTGTGGCTCCAACGTGATCGAATCAACTTTCCCCCGAGATTCAAACTACTCCCAACTTGCCGGCCTTTAAGAAAGCCATTAAAATTCTCCTATTCTGGCAGGCCTGGGGTTGATGTCCCCGGGGGGGGGGGGGCGGGATACGATTGGGACATGCTGTATGAATGCACTTATTTTTATTGTTATATTTATTGTTTTAATTTTGTACGCCGCCCTGAGTCCCTAGGGATTTGTCAGCATATAAATTTTATTAATAAATAATAAATAAATAAATAAATGTAAAATAGGGTTTCAAGGGACCTTGGAGGTCTTCTAGTCTAACCTCCTGCTCAAATAGGAAACCTAAGCGGAATTTTCCTCCAAAGGGATTTTCCCATGTATTTTACCAGGAAACATAGATAGGGCAGCCTAGAAAAGAAAGGGACCTCCTAACCATACCCAAGCACTCCGAGTTTGTTGGTGGTGTCCATTTTGCTCTATGAGTTCATAGTGACCTAACCCTAACCCTATATGGAATTTTCCTCCAAAGGGATTTTCCCATGTATTTTACAAGGAAACATAGATAGGGCAACCTAGAAAGGCAAGCGCCCTCCTAACCAAACCAAAGCACTCCGAGTTTGTTGGCGGTGTCCATTTTGCTCTATGAGTTCATACTGACCTAACCCTAACCCTATATGGAATTTTCCTCCAATGTGATTTTCCCATGTACTTTACAAGGAAACATAGAAAGGGCAGCCTAGAAAGTAAGCGCCCTCGTAACCATACCCAAGCACTCCGAGTTTGTTGGCGATGTCCATTTTGCTCTATGAGTTCATGGTGACCTAACCCTAACCCTATATGGAATTTTCCTCCGATTTATTTATTTATTTATGAGACTTATATACCGCTTTAACTGCAAGCACTCTCTAAGCGGTTTACACCAGTAAGCAATATATATATATATATATTTACATTGCCCGCAAAAATCTGGATCCTCATTTTACCTAAGGCTGAGTCAACCTTAAACCGGTGAGATTTGAACCGCTGACCTGCTGAACACAGTCTGCTAAAGTGGCCTGCAGTACTGCACTCTAACTGCTACGCCACCTCGGCTCATTTATTGGCAGTGTCCATTTTGCTCTATGAGTTCATGGTGACCTAACCTTAACCCTAAGTGGAATATTCCTCCTATGGGATTTTTCCATATATTTTACCAGGAAACATAGATAGGGCTGCCTAGAACAGTAAGTGCCCTCCTAAACATACCCAAGCACTCCGAGTTTCTTGGCGGTGTCCATTTTGCTCTATGAGTTCATGGTGACTTAACCCTAACCCTATATGGAATTTTCCTCCAATGGGATTTTCCCATGTATTTTACAAGGAAACATAGATAGGGCAGCCTGGAAAGGTAAGCGCCCTCCTAGCCATACCCTAGCACTCTGAGTATTTTGGCCGTGTCCATTTTGCTCTATGAGTTCATGGTAACCTAACCCTAACCCTATATGGAATTTTCCTCCAATGGGATTTTCCCGTGTATTTTACAAGGAAACACAGATAGGGCAGCCTAGAAAGGTAAGCGCCCTCCTAACCATACCCTAGCACTCCGAGTTTTTTGGCCGTGTCCATTTTGCTCTATGAGTTCATACTGACCTAACCCTAACCCTATATGGAATTTTCCTCCAATGGGATTTTCCCATGTATTTTACAAGGAAACAGAGATACGGCAACCTAGAAAGGTAAGCGCCCTCGTAATCATACCCAAACACTCCGAGTTTGTTGGCAGTGTCCATTTTGCTCTATGAGTTCATATTGACCTATCCCTAACCCTGTATGGAATTTTCCTCCAAAGGGATTTTCCCATGTATTTTACAAGGAAACATAGATAGGGCAGCCTAGAAAGGTAAGCGCCCTCCTAACCAAACCCAAGCACTCCGAGTTTGTTGGCGGTGTCCATTTTGCTCTATGAGTTCATACTGACCTAACCCTAACCCTATATGGAATTTTCCTCCAATGTGATTTTCCCATGTACTTTACAAGGAAACATAGAAAGGGCAGCCTAGAAAGTAAGCGCCCTCGTAACCATACCCAAGCACTCCGAGTTTGTTCGCGATGTCCATTATGCTCTATGAGTTCATGGTGACCTAACCCTAACCCTATTTGGAATTTTCCTCCTATAGTATTTTCCCATGTATTTTACCAACAAACATAGATAGGGCAGCCTAGAAAGGTAAGCGCCCTCCTAACCAAACCCAAGCACTTCGAGTTTGTTGGCGGTGTCCATTTTGCTCTATGAGTTCATACTGACCTAACCCTAACCCTATATGGAATTTTCCTCCAATGGGATTTTCCCATGTATTTTACAAGGAAATTTAGATAGGGCAGCCTAGAAAGGTAAGCGCCCTCGTAATCATACCCAAACACTCCGAGTTTGTTGGCAGTGTCCATTTTGCTCTATGAGTTCATATTGACCTATCCCTAACCCTGTATGGAATTTTCCTCCAAAGGGATTTTCCCATGTATTTTACAAGGAAACATAGATAGGGCAGCCTAGAAAGGTAAGCGCCCTCCTAACCAAACCCAAGCACTCCGAGTTTGTTGGCGGTGTCCATTTTGCTCTATGAGTTCATACTGACCTAACCCTAACCCTATATGGAATTTTCCTCCAATGTGATTTTCCCATGTACTTTACAAGGAAACATAGAAAGGGCAGCCTAGAAAGTAAGCGCCCTCGTAACCATACCCAAGCACTCCGAGTTTGTTGGCGATGTCCATTTTGCTCTATGAGTTCATGGTGACCTAACCCTAACCCTATATGGAATTTTCCTCCGATTTATTTATTTATTTATGAGACTTATATACCGCTTTAACTGCAAGCACTCTCTAAGCGGTTTACACCAGTAAGCAATATATATATATATATATTTACATTGCCCGCAAAAATCTGGATCCTCATTTTACCTAAGGCTGAGTCAACCTTAAACCGGTGAGATTTGAACCGCTGACCTGCTGAACACAGTCTGCTAAAGTGGCCTGCAGTACTGCACTCTAACTGCTACGCCACCTCGGCTCATTTATTGGCAGTGTCCATTTTGCTCTATGAGTTCATGGTGACCTAACCTTAACCCTAAGTGGAATATTCCTCCTATGGGATTTTTCCATATATTTTACCAGGAAACATAGATAGGGCTGCCTAGAAAAGTAAGTGCCCTCCAAAACATACCCAAGCACTCCGAGTTTCTTGGCGGTGTCCATTTTGCTCTATGAGTTCATGGTGACTTAACCCTAACCCTATATGGAATTTTCCTCCAATGGGATTTTCCCATGTATTTTACAAGGAAACATAGATAGGGCAGCCTGGAAAGGTAAGCGCCCTCCTAGCCATACCCTAGCACTCTGAGTATTTTGGCCGTGTCCATTTTGCTCTATGAGTTCATGGTAACCTAACCCTAACCCTATATGGAATTTTCCTCCAATGGGATTTTCCTATGTATTTTACAAGGAAACAGAGATAGGGCAGCCTAGAAAGGTAAGCGCCCTCCTAACCATACCCTAGCACTCCGAGTTTTTTGGCCGTGTCCATTTTGCTCTATGAGTTCATACTGACCTAACCCTAACTCTATATGGAATTTTCCTCCAATGGGATTTTCCCATGTATTTTACCAGGAAACATAGATAGGGCTGCCTAGAAAAGTAAGTGCCCTCCTAACCATACCCAACCACTCTGAGTTTGTTGGCGGTGTCCATTTTGCTCTATAAGTTCATGGTGACCTAAGCCTAATCCTATGTGGAATTTTCCTCCAATAGGATTTTCCCATCTATTTTACCAGAAAACATAGATAGGGCTGCCTAGAAAACTAAGTGCCTTCCTAACCATACCCAAGCACCCGGAGTTTCTTGGCGGTGTCCATTTTGCTCTATGAGTTCATGGTGACCTAACACAAACCCTATATGCAATTTTCCTACAATGGGATATTCCTATGTATTTTATGAGGAAAAATAGATAGGGCAGACTAGAAAGGTAAGCGCCCTCGTAATCATACCCAAACACTCCGAGTTTGTTGGCGGTGTCCATTTTGCTCTATGAGTTCATACTGACGTAAACCTAACCCTATATGGAATTTTCCTCCAATGGGATTTTCCCATGTATTTTACAAGGAAACATAGATAGGGCAGCCTAGAAAGGTAAGCGCCCTTGTAACCATACCCAAGCACTCCGAGTTTGTTGGCGGTGTCCATTTTGCTCTATAATTTCATGATGACCTAACCCTAACCCTATATGAAATTTTCCTCCAATGGGATTTTCCCATGTATTTTACCAGGTAACATAGATACGGCAGGCTAGAAAGGTAAGCGGCCTCGTAACCATACCCAATGACTCCAAGTTTGTTGGCGGTGTCCATTTTGCTCTATGAGTTCATGGTAACCTAACCCTAACCCTATATGGAATTTCCCCCCAATGGGATTTTCCCATGTATTTTACAAGGAAACTTAAAGAGGGCAGCCTAGAAAGGCAAGCGCCCTCGTAATCATACCCAAACACTCCACGTTTGTTGGCAGTGTCCATTTTGCTCTATGAGTTCATAGTGACCTAACCCTAACCCTATATGGAATTTTCCTAGAATGGGATTTTCCCATGTATTTTACCAGGAAACATAAATAGGGCAGACTAGAAAGGCAAGCGCCCTCGTAACCATACCCAAGCACTCCATGTTTGTTGGCGGTGTCCATTTTGCTCTATGAGTTCATGGTGACCTAACCCTAACCCTATATGGAATTTTCCTCCTATAGTATTTTCCCATGTATTTTGCCAACAAACATAGATAGGGCTGCCTAGAAAAGTAAGTTCCCTCCTAACAATACACAAGCACTCTGAGTTTGTTGGCGGTGTTCATTTTGCTCTATGAGTTCATAGTGACCTAACCCTAACCCTATATGGAATTTTCCTCCAATGGGATTTTCCCATGTATTTTACAACGAAACATAGATACGGCAGCCCAGAAAGGCAAGCGCCCTCGTAATCATACCCAAATACTCCACGTTTTTTGGCGGTGTCCATTTTGCTCTATGAAATCATAGTGACCTAACCCTAACCCTATATGTAATTTTCCTCCAATGGGATTTTCCCATGTATTTTACAACGAAACATAGATACGGCAGCCCAGAAAGGTAAGCGCCCTCGTAACCATACCCAAGCACTCCATGTTTGTTGGCGGTGTCCATTTTGCTCTATGAGTTCATGGTGACCTAACCCTAACCCTATATGGAATTTTCCTCCTATAGTATTTTCCCATGTATTTTGCCAACAAACATAGATAGGGCTGCCTAGAAAAGTAAGTTCCCTCCTAACAATACACAAGCACTCTGAGTTTGTTGGCGGTGTTCATTTTGCTCTATGAGTTCATAGTGACCTAACCCTAACCCTATATGGAATTTTCCTCCAATGGGATTTTCCCATGTATTTTACAACGAAACATAGATACGGCAGCCCAGAAAGGTAAGCGCCCTCGTAACCATACCCAAGCTCTCCAAGTTTGTTGGCGGTGTCCATTTTGCTCTATGAGTTCATGGTGACCTAACCCTAACCCTATATGGAATTTTCCTCCTATAGTATTTTCCCATTTATTTTGCCAACAAACATAGATAGGGCTGCCTAGAAAAGTAAGTTCCCTCCTAACCATACACAAGCACTCTGAGTTTGTTGGCGGTGTTCATTTTGCTCTATGAGTTCATAGTGACCTAACCCTAACCATATATGGAATTTTCCTCCAATGGGATTTTCCCATGTATTTTACAACGAAACATAGATACGGCAGCCCAGAAAGGTAAGCGCCCTCGTAACCATACCCAAGCACTCCATGTTTGTTGGCGGTGTCCATTTTGCTCTATGAGTTCATGGTGACCTAACCCTAACCCTATATGGAATTTTCCTCCTATAGTATTTTCCCATGTATTTTGCCAACAAACATAGATAGGGCTGCCTAGAAAAGTAAGTTCCCTCCTAACCATGCACAAGCACTCTGAGTTTGTTGGCAGTGTTCATTTTGCTCTATGAGTTCATAGTGACCTAACCCTAACCCTATATGGAATTTTCCTCCAATGGGATTTTCCCATGTATTTTACAACGAAACATAGATACGGCAGCCCAGAAAGGCAAGCGCCCTCGTAATCATACCCAAATACTCCACGTTTTTTGGCGGTGTCCATTTTGCTCCATGAGATCATAGTGACCTAACCCTAACCCTATATGTAATTTTCCTAGAATGGGATTTTCCCATGTATTTTACCAGGAAACATAGATAGGGCAGCCCAGAAAGGTAAGCGCCCTCGTAACCATACCCAAGCACTCCGAGTTTGTTGGCGGTGTCCATTTTGCTCTATGAGTTCATAGTGACCTAACCCTAACCCTATATGGAATTTTCCTACAATGGGATTTTCCCATGTATTTTACCAGGAAACATAGATAGGGCAGCCCAGAAAGGTAAGTGCCCTCGTAACCATACCCAAGCACTCCGAGTTTGTTGGCGGTGTCCATTTTGCTCTATGAGTTCATAGTGACCTAACCCTAACCCTATATGGAATTTTCCTCCAATAGGATTTTCCCATGTATTTTACCAGGAAACATAGATAGGGCAGCCTAGAAAGGTAAGTGCCCTCGTAACCATACCCAAGCACTCCGAGTTTGTTGGCGGTGTCCATTTTGCTCTCTGAGTTCATGGTGACCTAACCCTAACCCTATATGGAATTTTCCCCCAATGGGATTTTCCCATGTATTTTACCAGGAAACATAGATAGGGCTGCCTAGAAAAGTTAGTATCCTCCAAACCATACTCAAGCACCTCGAGTTTGTTGGCGGTGTCCATTTTGCTCTATGAGTTCATACTGACCTAACCTTAACCCTATATGGAATTTTTCTCCAATGGGATTTTCCCATGTAGTTTACCAGGAAGCATAGATAGGGCAGCCTAGAAAGGTAAGCACCCTCGTAACCATACCCAAGGACTCTGAGTTTGTTGGCGGTGTCCATTTTGCTCTATGAGTTCATGGTGACCTAACCCTAACCTTATATGGAATTTTCCTCCTATAGTATTTTCCCATGTATTTTACCAACAAACATAGATAGGGCTGCCTAGAAAAGTAAGTGCCCTCCTAACCATACCCAAGCACTCCGGGTTTGTTGGCAGTGTCCATTTTGCTCTATAGGTTCATGGTGACCTAACCCTAACCCTATATGTTATTTTCCCCCAATGGGATTTTCCCATGTATTTTACAAGGAAACATAGATAGGGCAGACTAGAAAGGTAAGCGCCCTCATAATCATACCCAAACAGTCCGAGTTTGTTTGCGGTGTCCATTTTGCTCTATGCGTTCATGGTGAACTAATCTTAACCCTAAGTGGAATATTCCTCCTATGGGTATTTCCCATGTATTTTACCAGGAAACATAGATAGGGCTGCCTAGAAAAGTAAGTGCCCTCCTAACCATACCCAACCACTCTGAGTTTGTTGGCGGTGTCCATTTTGCTCTATAAGTTCCTGGTGACCTAAGCCTAATCCTATAGGGAATTTTCCTCCAATGGGATTTTCCCATCTATTTTACCAGAAAACATAGATAGGGCTGCCTAGAAAACTAAGTGCCTTCCTAACCATACCCAAGCACCCGGAGTTTTTTGGCGGTGTCCATTTTGCTCTATGAGTTCATGGTGACCTAACACAAACCCTATATGCAATTTTCCTACAATGGGATATTCCTATGTATTTTATGAGGAAAAATAGATAGGGCAGACTAGAAAGGTAAGCGCCCTCATAATCATACCCAAACACTCCGAGTTTGTTGGCGGTGTTCATTTTGCTCTATGAGTTCATAGTGACCTAACCCTAACCCTATATGGAATTTTCCTCCAATGGGATTTTCCCATGTATTTTACAACGAAACATAGATACGGCAGCCCAGAAAGGTAAGCGCCCTCGTAACCATACCCAAGCTCTCCAAGTTTGTTGGCGGTGTCCATTTTGCTCTATGAGTTCATGGTGACCTAACCCTAACCCTATATGGAATTTTTCTCCTATAGTATTTTCCCATGTATTTTGCCAACAAACATAGATAGGGCTGCCTAGAAAAGTAAGTTCCCTCCTAACCATACACAAGCACTCTGAGTTTGTTGGCGGTGTTCATTTTGCTCTATGAGTTCATAGTGACCTAACCCTAACCCTATATGGAATTTTCCTCCAATGGGATTTTCCCATGTATTTTACAACGAAACATAGATACGGCAGCCCCGAAAGGTAAGCGCCCTCGTAACCATACCCAAGCACTCCGAGTTTGTTGGCGTTGTCCATTTTGCTCTCTGAGTTCATGGTGACCTAACCCTAACCCTATATGGAATTTTCCCCCAATGGGATTTTCCCATGTATTTTACCAGGAAACATAGATAGGGCTGCCTAGAAAAGTTAGTATCCTCCAAACCATACTCAAGCACCTCGAGTTTGTTGGCGGTGTCCATTTTGCTCTATGAGTTCATACTGACCTAACCTTAACCCTATGTGGAATTTTTCTCCAATGGGATTTTCCCATGTAGTTTACCAGGAAGCATAGATAGGGCAGCCTAGAAAGGTAAGCACCCTCGCAACCATACCCAAGGACTCTGAGTTTGTTGGCGGTGTCCATTTTGCTCTATGAGTTCATGGTGACCTAACTTTAACCCTATATGGAATTTTCCTACAATGGGATTTTCCCATGTATATTAAAAGGAAACAGAGATAGGGCAGCCTAGAAAGGTAAACACCCTCGTAACCATACCCAAGAACTCCGAGTTTGTTAGCGGTATCCATTTTGCTCTATGAGTTCATATTCACCTATCCCTAACCCTGTATGTAATTTTCCTCCAATAGGATTTTCCCATGTATTTTACCAAGAAACATAGATAGGGCTGCCTAGAAAAGTAAGTGCCTTCCTAACCATACCCAAGCACCCCGAGTTTCTTGGCGGTGTCCATTTTGCTCAATGAGTTCATGGTGACCTAACCTTAACCCTAAGTGCAATATTCCTCCTATGGGATTTTCCCATGTATTTTACCAGGTAACATAGATAGGGCTGCCTAGAAAAGTAAGTGCCCTACTAACCAAACCCAAGCACTTCGAGTTTGTTGGCGGTGTCCATTTTGCTCTATGAGTTCATGGTGACCTAACCCTAACCCTATATGGAATTTTCCTCCAATGGGATTTTCCCATGTATTTTACAAGGAAATATAGATAGAGCAGACTAGAAAGATAAGCGGCCTCGTAACCATACCCAAGCACTCCGAGTTTGTTGGCGGTGTCCATTATGCTCTATGAGTTCATGGTGACCTAACCCTAACCCTATTTGGAATTTTCCTCCTATAGTATTTTCGCATGTATTTTACCAACAAACATAGATAGGGCAGCCTAGAAAGGTAAGCGCCCTCCTAACCAAACCCAAGCACTTCGAGTTTGTTGGCGGTGTCCATTTTGCTCTATGAGTTCATACTGACCTAACCCTAACCCTATATTGAATTTTCCTCCAATGGGATTTTCCCATGTATTTTACAAGGAAATTTAGATAGGGCAGCCTAGAAAGGTAAGCACCCTCGTCATCATACCCAAACACTCCGAGTTTGTTGGCAGTGTCCATTTTGCTCTATGAGTTCATATTGACCTATCCCTAACCCTGTATGGAATTTATCTCCAATGAGATTTTCCCATGTATTTTACCAGGAGACATAGATCGGGCTGCCTACAAAAGTAAGTGCCCTCCTAACCATAGCCAATAACTCTGAGTTTGTTGGCGGTGTCCATTTTGCTCTATGCGTTCATGGTGACCTAATCTTAACCCTAAGTGGAATATTCCTCCTATGGGATTTTCCCATGTATTTTACCAGGAAACATAGATAGGGCTGCCTAGAAAAGTAAGTGCCCTCCGAACCATACCCAACCACTCTGAGTTTGTTGGCGGTGTCCATTTTGCTCTATAAGTTCATGGTGACCTAAGCCTAATCCTATATGGAATTTTCCTCCAATAGGATTTTCCCATCTATTTTACCAGAAAACATAGATAGGGCTGCCTAGAAAACTAAGTGCCTTCCTAACCATACCCAAGCACCCGGAGTTTCTTGGCGGTGTCCATTTTGCTCTATGAATTCATGGTGACCTAACCCAAACTCTATATGCAATTGTCCTACAATGGGATATTCCTATGTATTTTATGAGGAAAAATAGATAGGGCAGACTAGAAAGGTAAGCGCCCTCGTAACCATACCCAAGCACTCCAAGTTTGTTAGCGGTGTCCCTTTTCGTCTATCAGTTCATGATGACCTAACCCTAACCCTATTTGGAATTTTCCTCCAATGGGATTTTCCCATGTATTTCACAAGGAAACTTAGATAGGGCAGCCTAGAAAGATAAGCGCCCTCGTAATCATACCCAAACACTCCGAGTTTGTTGGCGGTGTCCATTTTGCTCTATGAGTTCATGGTGATCTAACCCTAACCCTATATTGAATTTTCCACCAATGTGATTTTCCCATGTATTTTACCAGGAAACATGGATAGGGCAGCCTAGAAAGGTAAGCACCCTCCTAACCAAACCCAAGCACTTCAAGTTTGTTGGTGGTGTCCATTTTGCTCTATGAGTTCATACGGACCTAACCCTAACCCTATATGGAATTTTCCTCCAATGGGATTTTCCCATGTATTTTATAAGGAAACATAGATAGGGCTGCCTAGAAAAGAAAGTGCCCTCCTAACCATACCCAAGCACTCCGAGTTTGTTGGTAGTGTTCATTTTGCTCTATGAGTTCATAGTGACCTAACCCTAACCCTATATGGAATTTTCCTCCAATGGGATTTTCCCATGTATTTTACAAGGAAATTTAGATAGGTCAGCCTAGAAAGGTAAGCGCCCTCATAATCATACCCAAACACTCCGAGTTTGTTTGCGGTGTCCATTTTGCTCTATGCGTTCATGGTGACCTAATCTTAACCCTAAGTGGAATATTCCTCCTATGGGATTTTCCCATGTATTTTACCAGGAGACATAGATCGGGCTGCCTACAAAAGTAAGTGCCCTCCTAACCATAGCCAATAACTCTGAGTTTGTTGGCGGTGTCCATTTTGCTCTATGCGTTCATGGTGACCTAATCTTAACCCTAAGTGGAATATTCCTCCTATGGGATTTTCCCATGTATTTTACAAGGAAATTTAGATAGGGCAGCCTAGAAAGGTAAGCGCCCTCATAATCATACCCAAACACTCCGAGTTTGTTTGTGGTGTCCATTTTGCTCTATGAGTTCATGGTGACCTAATCTTAACCCTAAGTGGAATATTCCTCCTATGGGATTTTCCCATGTATTTTACCAGGAAACATAGATAGGGCTGCCTACAAAAGTAAGTGCCCTCCTAACCATACCCAACCACTCTGAGTTTGTTGGCGGTGTCCATTTTGCTCTATAAGTTCATGGTGACCTAAGCCCAATCCTATATGGAATTTTCCTCCAATAGGATTTTCCCATCTATTTTACCAGAAAACATAGATAGGGCTGCCTAGAAAACTAAGTGCCTTCCTAACCATACCCAAGCACCCGGAGTTTCTTGGCGGTGTCCATTTTGCTCTATGAGTTCATGGTGACCTAACACAAACCCTATATGCAATTTTCCTACAATGGGATATTCCTATGTATTTTATGAGGAAAAATAGATAGGGCAGACTAGAAAGGTAAGCGCCCTCGTAATCATACCCAAACACTCCGAGTTTGTTGGCGGTGTCCATTTTGCTCTATGAGTTCATACTGACCTAAACCTAACCCTATATGGAATTTTCCTCCAATGGGATTTTCCCATGTATTTTACAAGGAAACATAGATAGGGCTGCCTAGAAAAGTAAGTGCCCTCCTAACCATACCCAAGCACTCCGAGTTTGTTGGTAGTGTCCATTTTGCTCTATGAGTTCATAGTGACCTTACCCTAACCCTATATGGAATTTTCCTCCAACAGGATTTTCCCATGTATTATACAAGGAAACATAGATAGGGCAGCCTAGAAAGGTAAGCGCCCTTGTTACCATACCCAAGCACTCCGAGTTTGTTGGCGGTGTCCATTTTGCTCTATAATTTCATGGTGACCTAAACCTAACCCTATATGGAATTTTCCTCCAATGGGATTTTCCCATGTATTTTACCAGGAAACATAGATACGGCAGACTAGTAAGGTAAGCGGCCTCGTAACCATACCCAATGACTCCAAGTTTGTTGGCGGTGTCCATTTTGCTCTATGAGTTCATGGTAACCTAACCCTAACCCTATATGGAATTTCCCCCCAATGGGATTTTCCCATGTATTTTACAAGGAAACTTAGATAGGGCAGCCTAGAAATGTAAGCGCTCTGGTAATCATACCCAAACACTCCACGTTTGTTGGCAGTGTCCATTTTGCTCTATGAGTTCATAGTGACCTAACCCTAACCCTATATGGAATTATCCTAGAATGGGATTTTCCCATGTATTTTACCAGGAAACATAAATAGGGCAGACTAGAAAGGCAAGCGCCCTCGTAATCATACCCAAACACTCCAAGTTTTTTGGCGGTGTCCATTTTGCTCTATGAGATCATAGTGACCTAACCCTAACCCTATATGTAATTTTCCTAGAATGGGATTTTCCCATGTATTTTACCAGGAAACATAGATAGGGCAGACTAGAAAGGTAAGCGCCCTCGTAACCATACCCAAGCACTCTGAGTTTGTTCGCGGTGTCCATTTTGCTCTATGAGTTCATGGTGACCTAACCCTAACCCTATATGGAATTTTCCTCCTATAGTATTTTCCCGTGTATTTTACCAACAAACATAGATAGGGCTGCCTAAAAAAGTAAGTGCCCTCCTAACCATACCCAAGCACTCCGCGTTTGTTGGCGGTGTCCATTTTGCTCTATGAGTTCATAGTGACCTAACCCTAACCCTATATGGAATTTTCCTCCAATGGGATTTTCCCATGTATTTTACAAGGAAACATAGATAGGGCAGCCTAGAAAGGTAAGCGCCCTCGTAACCATACCCAAGGACTCCGAGTTTGTTGGCGGTGTCCATTTTGCTCTATGAGTTCATGGTGACCTAACCCTAACCCTATATGGAATTTTCCTCCTATAGTATTTTCCCATGTATTCTGCCAACAAACATAGATAGGGCTGCCTAGAAAAGTAAGTTCCCTCCTAACCATACACAAACACTCTGAGTTTGTTGGTGGTGTTCATTTTCCTCTATGAGTTCATAGTGACCTAACCCTAACCCTATATGTAATTTTCCTAGAATGGGATTTTCCCATGTATTTTACCAGGAAACATAAATAGGGCAGACTAGAAAGGCAAGCGCCCTCGTAATCATACCCAAACACTCCAAGTTTTTTGGCGGTGTCCATTTTGCTCTATGAGATCATAGTGACCTAACCCTAACCCTATATGTAATTTTCCTCCTATGGGATTTTCCCATGTATTTTACCAGGAAACATAGATAGGGCAGACTAGAAAGGTAAGCGGCCTCGTAACCATACCCAAGGACTCTGAGTTTGTTCGCGGTGTCCATTTTGCTCTATGAGTTCATGGTGACCTAACCCTAACCCTATATGGAATTTTCATCCTATAGTATTTTCCCGTGTATTTTACCAACAAACATAGATAGGGCTGCCTAGAAAAGTAAGTGCCCTCCTAACCATACCCAAGCACTCCGCGTTTGTTGGCGGTGTCCATTTTGCTCTATGAGTTCATAGTGACCTAACCCTAACCCTATATGGAATTTTCCTCCAATGGGATTTTCCCATGTATTTTACAAGGAAACATAGATAGGGCACCCTAGAAAGTTAAGCGCCCTCGTAACCATACCCAAGGACTCCGAGTTTGTTGGCGGTGTCCATTTTGCTCTATGAGTTCATGGTGACATAACCCTAACCCTATATGGAATTTTCCTCCTATAGTATTTTCCCATGTATTTTGCCAACAAACATAGATAGGGCTGCCTAGAAAAGTAAGTTCCCTCCTAACCATACACAAGCACTCTGAGTTTGTTGGCGGTGTTCATTTTGCTCTATGAGTTCATAGTGACCTAACCCTAACCCTATATGGAATTTCCTCCAATGGGATTTTCCCATGTTTTTTACAACGAAACATAGATACGGCAGACCAGAAAGGTAAGTGCCCTCGTAACCATACCCAAGCACTCCAAGTTCGTTGGCGGTGTCCATTTTGCTCTATGAGTTCATGGTGACCTAACCCTAACCCTATATGGAATTTTCCTCCTATAGTATTTTCCCATGTATTTTGCCAACAAACATAGATAGGGCTGCCTAGAAAAGTAAGTTCCCTCCTAACAATACACAAGCACTCTGAGTTTGTTGGCGGTGTTCATTTTGCTCTATGAGTTCATAGTGACCTAACCCTAACCCTATATGGAATTTTCCTCCAATGGGATTTTCCCATGTATTTTACAACGAAACATAGATACGGCAGCCCAGAAAGGCAAGCGCCCTCGTAATCATACCCAAATACTCCACGTTTTTGGGCGGTGTCCATTTTGCTCTATGAGATCATAGAGACCTAACCCTATATGTAATTTTCCTAGAATGGGATTTTCCCATGTATTTTACCAGGAAACATAGATAGGGCAGACTAGAAAGGTAAGTACCCTCATAACCATACCCAAGGACTCTGAGTTTGTTGGCGGTGTCCATTTTGCTGTATGAGTTCATAGTGACCTAACCCTAACCCTATATGGAATTTTCCTACAATGGGATTTTCCCATGTATTTTACCAGGAAACATAGATAGGGCTGCCTACAAAAGTAAGTGCCCTCCTAACCATACCCAAGCACTCCGAGTTTGTTGGCGGTGTCCATTTTGCTCTATGAGTTCATAGTGACCTAACCCTAACCCTATATGGAATTTTCCTCCAATAGGATTTTCCCATGTATTTTACCAGGAAACATAGATAGGGCTGCCTAGAAAAGTTATTATCCTCCAAACCATACTCAAGCACCTCGAATTTGTTGGCGGTGTCCATTTTGCTCTATGAGTTCATACTGACCTAAACTTAACCCTATATGGAATTTTTCTCCAATGGGATTTTTCCATGTAGTTTACCAGGAAGCATAGATAGGGCAGCCTAGAAAGGTAAGCACCCTCGTAACCATACCCAAGGACTCTGAGTTTGTTGGCGTGTCCATTTTGCTCTATGAGTTCATGGTGACCTAACCCTAACCTTATATGGAATTTTCCTCCAATGGGATTTTCCCATGTATTTTACCAACAAACATAGATACCTCTGCCTACAAAAGTAAGTTCCCTCCTAACCATACCCAAGCACTCCGGGTTTGTTGGCAGTGTCCATTTTGCTCTATAGGTTCATGGTGACCTAACCCTAACCCTATATGGTATTTTCCCCCAATGGGTTTTTCCCATGTATTTTACAACGAAACATAGATACGGCAGCCCAGAAAGTCAAGCGCCCTCGTAATCATACCCAAATACTCCACGTTTTTTGGAGGTGTCCATTTTGCTCTATGAGATCATAGAGACCTAACCCTAACCCTATATGTAATTTTCCTAGAATGGGATTTTCCCATGTATTTTACCAGGAAACATAGATAGGGCAGACTAGAAAGGTAAGTACCCTCATAACCATACCCAAGGACTCTGAGTTTGTTGGCGGTGTCCATTTTGCTCTATGAGTTCATAGTGACCTAACCCTAACCCTATATGGAATTTTCCTACAATGGGATTTTCCCATGTATTTTACCAGGAAACATAGATAGTGCTGCCTACAAAAGTAAGTGCCCTCCTAACCATACCCAAGCACTCCGAGTTTGTTGGCGGTGTCCATTTTGCTCTATGAGTTCATAGTGACCTAACCCTAACCCTATATGGAATTTTCCTCCAATAGGATTTTCCCATGTATTTTACCAGGAAACATAGATAGGGCTGCCTAGAAAAGTTAGTATCCTCCAAACCATACTCAAGCACCTCGAATTTGTTGGCGGTGTCCATTTTGCTCTATGAGTTCATGGTGACCTACGCCTAACCCTATATGAAATTTTCCTAAAATAGGATTTTCCCATGTATTTTACCAGGAAACATAGATAGGGCAGCCTAGAAAGGTAAGCACCCTCGTAACCATACCCAAGGACTCTGAGTTTGTTGGCGGTGTCCATTTTGCTCTATGAGTTCATGGTGACCTAACCCTAACCTTATATGGAATTTTCCTCCTATAGTATTTTCCTATGTATTTTACCAACAAACATAGATACCTCTGCCTACAAAAGTAAGTGCCCTCCTAACCATACCCAAGCACTCCGGGTTTGTTGGCAGTGTCCATTTTGCTCTATATGTTCATGGTGACCTAACCCTAACCCTATATGGTATTTTCCCCCAATGGGAATTTCCCATGTATTTTACAAGGAAACTTAGATAGGGCAGACTAGAAAGGTAAGCGCCCTCGTTACCATGCCCAAGGACTCCGAGTTTGTTGGCGGTGTCCATTTTGCTCTATGAGTTCATACTGACCTAACCCTAACCCTATATGGAATTTTCCTCCAATGAGATTTTCCCATGTATTTTACCAGCAAACATAGATCGGGCTGCCTACAAAAGTAAGTGCCCCCCTAACCAAAGCCAAGAACTCTGAGTTTGTTGGCTGTGTCCATTTTGCTCTATGATTTCATGGTGACCTACGCCTAACCCTATATGAAATTTTCCTAAAATAGGATTTTCCCATGTATTTTACCAGGAAACATAGATAGGGCTGCCTAGAAAAGTAATTGCCCTCCTAACCATACCCAAGCACTGTGAGTTTGTTGGCAGTGTCCATTTTGCTCTCTGAGTTCATGATGACCTAAGCCTAACCCTATATGGAATTTTCCTCCAATATGATTTTCCCATGTATTTTACCAGGAAACATAGATAGGGCTGCCTAGAAAAATAAGTGCCCTCCTAACCATAGCCAAGAACTCTCAGTTTGTTGGCGGAGTCCAATTTGCTCTATGAGTTCATGGTGACCTAACCCTAACCCTATACGGAATTTTCCTCCAAGGGATTTTCCCATGTATTTTACCAGGAAACATAGATCGGGCTGCCTACAAAAGTAAGTGCCCTCCTAACCATAGCCAAGAACTCTGAGATTGTTGGCGCTGTCCATTTTGCTCTATGAGTTCATAGTGACCTAATCTTAACCCTAAGTGGAATATTCCTCCTATGGGATTTTCCCATGTATTTTACCAGGAAACAGAGATAGGGCAGCCTAGAAAAGTAACTTCCTTCCTAACCATACCCAAGCACCCAGAGTTTGTTTGCGGTGTCCATTTTGCTCTGTGAGTTAATGGTGACCTTACCCATACCCTATATGGAATTTTCCTATAATGGGATATTCCCATGTATAGATAGGGCACCCTGGAAAGGTAAGCACCCTCGTAACCATACCCAAGCACTCCGAGTTTGTTGGCGGTGTCCATTTTGCTCTATGAGTTCATGGTGACCTAACCCTAAGCCTATATGGAATTTTCCTCCAATGGGATTTTCCCATGTATTTTACCAGGAAACATAGAAAGGGCGCCATAGAAAAGTAAGTGCCCTCCTAACCATACTCAAGCACCTCATGTTTTTTGGCGGTGTCCATTTTGCTCTATGAGTTCATGGTGACCTAACCCTAAGCCTATATGGAATTTTCCTCCAATGGGATTTTCCCGTATATTTTACCAGGAAACATAGATAGGGCTGCCTAGAAAAGTCAGTACCCTCCAAACCATACTCAAGCACCTCGAGTTTGTTGGCGGTGTCCATTTTGCTCTATGAGTTCATACTGACCTAACCCTAACCCTATATGGAATTTTTCTCCAATGGGATTTTCCCATGTATTTTACCAGGAAACATAGATAGGGCTTCCTAGAAAAGTCAGTACCCTCCAAACCATACTCAAGCACCTCGAGTTTGTTGGCGGTGTCCATTTTGCTCTATGAGTTCATAGTGACCTAACCCTAACCCTATATGGAATTTTTCTCCAAAGGGATTTTCCCATGTAGTTTACAAGGAAACATAGATAGGGCAGCCTAGAAAGGTAAGCGCCCTCGTAACCATACCCAAGCACTTTGAGTTTCTTGCCGGTGTCCATTTTGCTCTGTGACTTCATGGTGACCTAACATTAAGCCTAAGTGGAATATTCCTCCTATGGGATTTTCCCATGTATTTTACCAGGAAACATAGATAGGGCTGCCTAGAAAAGTAAGTGCCCTACTAACCATACCCAAGCATCCCGAGTTTGTTTGTGGTGTCTATTTTGCTCTATGAGTTCATACTGACCTAACCCTACTCCTATATGGAATTTTTCTCCAATGGGATTTTCCCATGTATTTTACCAGGAAACATAGATAGGGCTTCCTAGAAAAGTCAGTACCCTCCAAACCATACTCAAGCACCTCGAGTTTGTTGGCGGTGTCCATTTTGCTCTATGATTCATAGTGACCTAACCCTAACCCTATATGGAATTTTTCTCCAAAGGGATTTTCCCATGTAGTTTACCAGGAAGCATAGATAGGGCAGCCTAGAAAGGTAAGCGCCCTCGTAACCATACCCAAGCACTCTGAGTTTGTTGCCAGTATCCATTTTGCTCTATGAGTTCATGTTGACCTAACCTTAACCCTAAGTGGAATATTCCTCCTTTGGGATTTTCCCATGAAGTTTACCAGGAAACATAGATAGGGCAGCCTAGAAAGGTAAGCGCCCTCGTAACCATACCCAAGCACCCCGAGTTTGTTGGCGGTGTCCATTTTGCTCTATGAGTTCATACTGACCTAACCCTAACCCTATATGGAATTTTCCTCCAATGGGATTTTCCCATGTATTTTACAAGGAAACATAGATAGGGCAGCCTAGAAAGATAAGCGCCCTCGTAACCATACCCAAGCACTCCGAGGTTGTTGGCGTTGTCCATTTTGCTCTATGAGTTCATGGTGACCTAACCCTAACCCTATATGGAATTTTCCTCCAATGGGATTTTCCCATGTATTTTACAAGGAAACATAGATAGGGCAGCCTAGAAAGATAAGCGCCCTCGTAACCATACCCAAGCACCCCGAGTTTATTGGCGGTGTCCATTTTGCTCTATGAATTCATAGTGACCTAACCCTAACCCTATATGGAATTTTCCTCCAATGGGATTTTCCCATGTATTTTACAAGGAAACATAGATAAGGCAACCGAGAAAGGTAAGCACCCTCGTAACCATACCCAAGCACTCCGAGTTTGTTGGCGGTGTCCATTTTGCTCTCTGAGTTCATGGTGACCTAATCCTAACCCTATATGGAATTTTCCCCCAATGGGATTTTCCCATGTATTATACAAGGAAACATAGATAGGGCAGCCTAGAAAGGTCAGTGAGCTCATAACCATACCCAAGCACTCTGAGTTTGTTGGTGATGTCCATTTTCCTCTATGTCTTCATGGTGACCTAACCTTAACCCTAAGTGGAATATTCCTCCTATGGGATTTTCCCTTGTATTTTAACAGGAAACATAGATAGGGCTGCCTAGAAACGTAAGTGCCCTCCTAACCATACTCAAGCACTCCGAGGTTGTTGGCATTGTCCATTTTGCTCTATGAGTTCATACTGACCTAACCTTAACCCTAAGTGGAATATTCCTCCTATGGGATTTTCCCATGAAGTTTACCAGGAAACAAAGATAGGGCTGCCTAGTAAAGTAAGTGCCCTCCTAACCATACTCAAGCACCCCAAGTTTGTTGGCGGTGTCCATTTTGCTCTATGAGTTCATAGTGACCTAACCCTAACCCTATATGGACTTTTCCTCCAATGGGATTTTCCCATGTATTTTACAAGGAAACATAGATAGGGCAGCCTAGAAAGGTAAGCGCCCTCGTAACCATACCCAAGCACTCCGAGGTTGTTGGCGTTTTCCATTTTGCTCTATGAGTTCATACTGACCTAACCCTAACCGTAAGTGGAATATTCCTCCTATGGGATTTTCCCATGAAGTTTACCAGGAAACATACATAGGGCTTCCTAGAAAAGTCAATACACTCCAAACCATAATGAAGCACCTCGAGTTTGTTGGCGGTGTCCATTTTGCTCTATGAGTTCATAGTGACCTAACCCTAACCCTATATGGAATTTTTCTGCAATGGGATTTTCCCATGTACTTTACCAGGAAGCACAGATAGGGCAGCCTAGAAAGGTAAGCGCCCTCGTAACCATACCCAAGCACTCTAAGTTTGTTGCTGGTATCCATTTTGCTCTATGAGTTCATGTTGACCTAACCTTAACTCTAAGTAGAATATTCCTCCTATGGGATTTTCCCATGTAGTTTACCTGGAAACAAAGATAGGGCTGCCTAGTAAAGTAAGTGCCCTCCTAACCATACTCAAGCACCCCGAGTTTGTTTGCGGTGTCCATTTTGCTCTATGAGTTCATACTGACCTAACCCTAACCCTATATGGAATTTTCCTCCAATAGTATTTTCCCATGTATTATACAAGGAAACATAGATAGGGCAGCCTAGAAAGGTCAGTGAGCTCATAACCATACCCAAGCACTCTGAGTTTGTTGGCGATGACCATTTTCCTCTATGACTTCATGGTGACCTAATCTTAACCCTAAGTGGAATATTCCTCCTATGGGATTTTCCCTTGTATTTTAACAGGAAACATAGATAGGGCTACCTAGAAAAGTCAGTACCCTCCAAACCATACTCAAGCACCTCGAGTTTGTTGGCGGTGTCCATTTTGCTCTATGAGTTCATAGTGACCAAACCCTATCCCTATATGGAATTTTTCTCCAATGGGATTTTCCCATGTAGTTTACCAGGAAGCATAGATAGGGCAGCCTAGAAAGGTAAGCGCCCTCGTAACCATACCCAAGCACTCTGAGTTTGTTGCCAGTATCCATTTTGCTCTATGAGTTCATGGTGACCTAACCCTAACCTTATATGGAATTTTCCTCCAATGCGATTTTCCCATGTATTTTACCAGGAAATATAGATAGGGCTACCTAGAAAAGTAAGTGCCCTCCTAACTATACCCAAAAACTCTGTTTTTGTTGGCGGTGTCCATTTTGCTCTATGAGTTCATGGTGACCTAACCCTAACCCTATATGGAATATTCCTCCAATGGGATTTTCCCATGTATTATACAAGGAAACATAGATAGGGCAGCCTAGAAAAGTAAGTGCCCTCCTAAACATACTCAAGCACTCCGAATTTGTTGCCAGTATCCATTTTGCTCTATGAGTTCATGTTGACCTAACCTTAACCCTAAGTGGAATATTCCTCCTATGGGATTTTCCCATGAAGTTTACCAGGAAACAAAGATAGGGCTGCCTAGTAAAGTAAGTGCCCTCCTAACCATACTCAAGCACCCCGAGTTTGTTGGCGGTGTCCATTTTGCTCTATGAGTTCATAGTGACCTAACCCTAACCCTATATGGAATTTTCCTCCAATGGGATTTTCCCATGTATTTTACAAGGAAACATAGATAGGGCAGCCTAGAAAGTAAGCGCCCTCGTAACCATACCCAAGCACTCCGAGGTTGTTGGCGTTGTCCATTTTGCTCTATGAGTTCATGGTGACCTAACCCTAACCCTATATGGAATTTTCCTCCAATGGGATTTTCCCATGTATTTTACAAGGAAACATAGATAGGGCAGCCTAGAAAGATAAGCGCCCTCGTAACCATACCCAAGCACCCCGAGTTTATTGGCGGTGTCCATTTTGCTCTATGAATTCATAGTGACCTAACCCTAACCCTATATGGAATTTTCCTCCAATGGGATTTTCCCATGTATTTTACAAGGAAACATAGATAAGGCAACCGAGAAAGGTAAGCACCCTCGTAACCATACCCAAGCACTCCGAGTTTGTTGGCGGTGTCCATTTTGCTCTCTGAGTTCATGGTGACCTAATCCTAACCCTATATGGAATTTTCCCCCAATGGGATTTTCCCATGTATTATACAAGGAAACATAGATAGGGCAGCCTAGAAAGGTCAGTGAGCTCATAACCATACCCAAGCACTCTGAGTTTGTTGGTGATGTCCATTTTCCTCTATGTCTTCATGGTGACCTAACCTTAACCCTAAGTGGAATATTCCTCCTATGGGATTTTCCCTTGTATTTTAACAGGAAACATAGATAGGGCTGCCTAGAAACGTAAGTGCCCTCCTAACCATACTCAAGCACTCCGAGGTTGTTGGCATTGTCCATTTTGCTCTATGAGTTCATACTGACCTAACCTTAACCCTAAGTGGAATATTCCTCCTATGGGATTTTCCCATGAAGTTTACCAGGAAACAAAGATAGGGCTGCCTAGTAAAGTAAGTGCCCTCCTAACCATACTCAAGCACCCCAAGTTTGTTGGCGGTGTCCATTTTGCTCTATGAGTTCATAGTGACCTAACCCTAACCCTATATGGACTTTTCCTCCAATGGGATTTTCCCATGTATTTTACAAGGAAACATAGATAGGGCAGCCTAGAAAGGTAAGCGCCCTCGTAACCATACCCAAGCACTCCGAGGTTGTTGGCGTTTTCCATTTTGCTCTATGAGTTCATACTGACCTAACCCTAACCGTAAGTGGAATATTCCTCCTATGGGATTTTCCCATGAAGTTTACCAGGAAACATACATAGGGCTTCCTAGAAAAGTCAATACACTCCAAACCATAATGAAGCACCTCGAGTTTGTTGGCGGTGTCCATTTTGCTCTATGAGTTCATAGTGACCTAACCCTAACCCTATATGGAATTTTTCTGCAATGGGATTTTCCCATGTACTTTACCAGGAAGCACAGATAGGGCAGCCTAGAAAGGTAAGCGCCCTCGTAACCATACCCAAGCACTCTAAGTTTGTTGCTGGTATCCATTTTGCTCTATGAGTTCATGTTGACCTAACCTTAACTCTAAGTAGAATATTCCTCCTATGGGATTTTCCCATGTAGTTTACCTGGAAACAAAGATAGGGCTGCCTAGTAAAGTAAGTGCCCTCCTAACCATACTCAAGCACCCCGAGTTTGTTTGCGGTGTCCATTTTGCTCTATGAGTTCATACTGACCTAACCCTAACCCTATATGGAATTTTCCTCCAATAGTATTTTCCCATGTATTATACAAGGAAACATAGATAGGGCAGCCTAGAAAGGTCAGTGAGCTCATAACCATACCCAAGCACTCTGAGTTTGTTGGCGATGACCATTTTCCTCTATGACTTCATGGTGACCTAATCTTAACCCTAAGTGGAATATTCCTCCTATGGGATTTTCCCTTGTATTTTAACAGGAAACATAGATAGGGCTACCTAGAAAAGTCAGTACCCTCCAAACCATACTCAAGCACCTCGAGTTTGTTGGCGGTGTCCATTTTGCTCTATGAGTTCATAGTGACCTAACCCTATCCCTATATGGAATTTTTCTCCAATGGGATTTTCCCATGTAGTTTACCAGGAAGCATAGATAGGGCAGCCTAGAAAGGTAAGCGCCCTCGTAACCATACCCAAGCACTCTGAGTTTGTTGCCAGTATCCATTTTGCTCTATGAGTTCATGGTGACCTAACCCTAACCTTATATGGAATTTTCCTCCAATGCGATTTTCCCATGTATTTTACCAGGAAATATAGATAGGGCTACCTAGAAAAGTAAGTGCCCTCCTAACTATACCCAAAAACTCTGTTTTTGTTGGCGGTGTCCATTTTGCTCTATGAGTTCATGGTGACCTAACCCTAACCCTATATGGAATATTCCTCCAATGGGATTTTCCCATGTATTATACAAGGAAACATAGATAGGGCAGCCTAGAAAAGTAAGTGCCCTCCTAAACATACTCAAGCACTCCGAGTTTGTTGCCAGTATCCATTTTGCTCTATGAGTTCATGTTGACCTAACCTTAACCCTAAGTGGAATATTCCTCCTATGGGATTTTCCCATGAAGTTTACCAGGAAACAAAGATAGGGCTGCCTAGTAAAGTAAGTGCCCTCCTAACCATACTCAAGCACCCCGAGTTTGTTGGCGGTGTCCATTTTGCTCTATGAGTTCATAGTGACCTAACCCTAACCCTATATGGAATTTTCCTCCAATGGGATTTTCCCATGTATTTTACAAGGAAACATAGATAGGGCAGCCTAGAAAGGTAAGCGCCCTCGTAACCATACCCAAGCACTCCGAGGTTGTTGGCGTTTTCCATTTTGCTCTATGAGTTCATACTGACCTAACCCTAACCGTAAGTGGAATATTCCTCCTATGGGATTTTCCCATGAAGTTTACCAGGAAACAAAGATAGGGCTGCCTAGTAAAGTAAGTGCCCTCCTAACCATACTCAAGCACCGAGTTTGTTGGCGGTGTCCATTTTCTCTATGAGTTCATAGTGACCTAACCCTATACCCTATATGGAATTTTTCTCCAATGGGATTTTCCCATGTAGTTTACCAGGAAGCATAGATAGGGCAGCCTAGAAAGGTAAGCGCCTCGTAAAAAAACATAACCATACCCAAGCACTCTGAGTTTGTGCCAGTATCCATTTTGCTCTATGAGTTCATGGTGACCTAACCCTAACCTTATATGGAATTTTCCTCCAATGCGATTTTCCCATGTATTTTACCAGGAAATGTAGATAGGGCTCCCTAGAAAAGTAAGGTGCCCTCCTAACTATACCCAAAAACTCTCTTTTTGTTTGCGGTGTCCATTTTGCTCTATGAGTTCATGGTGACCTAACCCTAACCCTATATGGAATATTCCTCCAATATATGTATTTATTTATTTATTTAATTATTTATGAGACTTGTATATCCTGTGCCACCTTGGCTCATTTATTGGCCGTATCCATTTTGCTCTATGAGTTCATGGTGACCTAACCCTGACCCTAAGTGGAATATTCCTCCTATGGGATTTTCCCTTGTATTTTACCAGGAAACATAGATAGGGCTGCCTAGAAAAGTAAGTGCCCTCCTAACCATACTCAAGCACTCCGTGTTTGTTGGTGGTGCCCATTTTGCTCTATGAGTTCATGGTGACCTAACCTTAACCCTAAGTGGAATAATCCTCCTATGGGATTTTCCCATGTATTTTACTTGGAAACATAGATAGGGCTGCCTAGAAAAGTAAGTGCCCTCCTAACCATACACAAGCACTCTGAGTTTCTTTGCGGTGTCCATTTTACTCTCTGAGTTCATACTGACCTAACCCTAACCCTATATGGAATTTTCCTCCAATAGGATTTTCCCATGTATTATACACAGAAACATAGATAGGGCAGCCTAGAAAGGTAAGCGCCCTCGTAACCATACCCAAGCACTCTAAGTTTGTTGCTGGTATCCATTTTGCTCTATGAGTTCATGTTGACCTAACCTTAACTCTAAGTAGAATATTCCTCCTATGGGATTTTCCCATGTAGTTTACCTGGAAACAAAGATAGGGCTGCCTAGTAAAGTAAGTGCCCTCCTAACCATACTCAAGCACCCCGAGTTTGTTTGCGGTGTCCATTTTGCTCTATGAGTTCATACTGACCTAACCCTAACCCTATATGGAATTTTCCTCCAATAGTATTTTCCCATGTATTATACAAGGAAACATAGATAGGGCAGCCTAGAAAGGTCAGTGAGCTCATAACCATACCCAAGCACTCTGAGTTTGTTGGCGATGACCATTTTCCTCTATGACTTCATGGTGACCTAACCTTAACCCTAAGTGGAATATTCCTCCTATGGGATTTTCCCTTGTATTTTAACAGGAAACATAGATAGGGCTACCTAGAAAAGTCAGTACCCTCCAAACCATACTCAAGCACCTCGAGTTTGTTGGCGGTGTCCATTTTGCTCTATGAGTTCATAGTGACCAAACCCTATCCCTATATGGAATTTTTCTCCAATGGGATTTTCCCATGTAGTTTACCAGGAAGCATAGATAGGGCAGCCTAGAAAGGTAAGCGCCCTCGTAACCATACCCAAGCACTCTGAGTTTGTTGCCAGTATCCATTTTGCTCTATGAGTTCATGGTGACCTAACCCTAACCTTATATGGAATTTTCCTCCAATGCGATTTTCCCATGTATTTTACCAGGAAATATAGATAGGGCTACCTAGAAAAGTAAGTGCCCTACTAACTATACCCAAAAACTCTGTTTTTGTTGGCGGTGTCCATTTTGCTCTATGAGTTCATGGTGACCTAACCCTAACCCTATATGGAATATTCCTCCAATGGGATTTTCCCATGTATTATACAAGGAAACATAGATAGGGCAGCCTAGAAAAGTAAGTGCCCTCCTAAACATACTCAAGCACTCCGAATTTGTTGCCAGTATCCATTTTGCTCTATGAGTTCATGTTGACCTAACCTTAACCCTAAGTGGAATATTCCTCCTATGGGATTTTCCCATGAAGTTTACCAGGAAACAAAGATAGGGCTGCCTAGTAAAGTAAGTGCCCTCCTAACCATACTCAAGCACCCCGAGTTTGTTGGCGGTGTCCATTTTTCTCTATGAGTTCATAGTGACCTAACCCTAACCCTATATGGAATTTTTCTCCAATGGGATTTTCCCATGTAGTTTACCAGGAAGCATAGATAGGGCAGCCTAGAAAGGTAAGCGCCCTCGTAACCATACCCAAGCACTCTGAGTTTGTTGCCAGTATCCATTTTGCTCTATGAGTTCATGGTGACCTAACCCTAACCTTATATGGAATTTTCCTCCAATGCGATTTTCCCATGTATTTTACCAGGAAATATAGATAGGGCTCCCTAGAAAAGTAAGTGCCCTCCTAACTATACCCAAAAACTCTCTTTTTGTTGGCGGTGTCCATTTTGCTCTATGAGTTCATGGTGACCTAACCCTAACCCTATATGGAATATTCCTCCAATATATGTATTTATTTATTTATTTAATTATTTATGAGACTTGTATATCCTGTGCCACCTTGGCTCATTTATTGGCCGTATCCATTTTGCTCTATGAGTTCATGGTGACCTAACCCTGACCCTAAGTGGAATATTCCTCCTATGGGATTTTCCCTTGTATTTTACCAGGAAACATAGATAGGGCTGCCTAGAAAAGTAAGTGCCCTCCTAACCATACTCAAGCACTCCGTGTTTGTTGGCGGTGCCCATTTTGCTCTATGAGTTCATGGTGACCTAACCTTAACCCTAAGTGGCATAATCCTCCTATGGGATTTTCCCATGTATTTTACTTGGAAACATAGATAGGGCTGCCTAGAAAAGTAAGTGCCCTCCAAACCATACTCAAGCACCTCGAGTTTGTTGGCGGTGTCCATTTTGCTCTGTGAATTCATAGTGACCTAACCCTAACCCTATATGGAATTTTTCTCCAAAGGGATTTTCCCATGTAGTTTACCAGGAAGCATAGATAGGGCAGCCTAGAAAGGTAAGCGCCCTCGTAACCATACCCAAGCACTCTGAGTTTGTTGCCGGTATCCATTTTCCTCTCTGAGTTCATGTTGACATAACCTTAACCCTAAGTGGAATATTCCTCCTATGGGATTTTCCCATGAAGTTTACCAGGAAACAAAGATAGGGCTGCCTAGTAAAGTAAGCGCCCTTGTAACCATACTCACGCACCCCGAGTTTTTTGGCGGTGTCCATTTTGCTCTATGAGTTCATAGTGACCTAACCCTAACCCTATATGGAATTTTCCTCCAATGGGATTTTCCCATGTATTTTACAAGGAAACATAAATAAGGCAGCCGAGAAAGGTAAGCACCCTCGTAACCATACCCAAGCCCTCCGAGGTTGTTGGCGTTGTCCATTTTGCTTTATGAGTTCATAGTGACCTAACCCTAACCCTATATGGAATTTTCCTCCAATGGGATTTTCCCATGAATTTTACAAGGAAACAGAGATAGGGCAGCCTAGAAAGGTAAGCGAGCTCATAACCATACCCAAGCACTCTGAGTTTGTTGCCGGTTTCCATTTTGCTCTATGAGTTCATGGTGACCTAACCTTAACGCTAAGTGGAATATTCCTCCTATGGGATTTTCCCTTGTATTTTAACAGGAAACATAGATAGGGCTGCCTAGAAAAGTAAGTGCCCTCCTAACCATACCCAAGCACCCCGAGTTTGTTTGCGGTGTCCATTTTGCTCTACGAGTTCATGGTGACCTAACCCTAACCCTATATGGAATTTTCCTCCTATGGGATTTTCCCATGTATTTTACAAGGAAACATAGATAAGGCAACCTAGAAAGGTAAGCGCCCTCGTAACCATACCCAAGCACTCCGAGTTTGTTGGCGGTGTCCATTTTGCTCTCTGAGTTCATGGTGACCTAAGCGTAACCCTATATGGAATTTTCCCCCAATGCGATTTTCCCATATATTTTACAAGGAAACATAGATACGGCAGCCTAGAAAGGTAAGCGCCCTGGTAATCATACCCAAACACTCCAAGTTTGTTGGCGGTGTCCATTTTGCTCTATGAGTTCATAGTGACCTAACCCTAACCCTATATGGAATTTTCCTAGAATGGGATTTTCCCATGTATTTTACAAGGAAACATAGATAAGGCAGCCTAGAAAGGTAAGCGCCCTCGTAACCATACCCAAGCACTCCGAGTTTGTTGCCCGTGTCCATTTTGCTCTCTGAGTTCATGGTGACCTAAGCCTAACCATATATGGAATTTTCCCCCAATGGGATTTTCCCATATATTTTACAAGGAAACATAGATACGGCAGCCTAGAAAGGTAAGCGCCCTGGTAATCATACCCAAACACTCCAAGTTTGTTGGCGGTGTCCATTTTGCTCTATGAGTTCATAGTGACCTAACCCTAACCCTATATGGAATTTTCCTAGAATGGGATTTTCCCATGTATTTTACCAGGAAACATAGATAGGGCAGACTAGAAAGGTAAGTTCCCTCATATCCATACCCAAGGACTCTGAGTTTGTTGGCGGTGTCCATTTTACTCTATGAGTTCATACTGACCTAACCCTAACCCTATATGGAATTTTCCTCCAATAGGATTTTCCCATGTATTATACAAGGAAACATAGATAGGGCAGCCTAGAAAGGTAAGCGCCCTCGTAACCATACCCAAGCACTCTGAGTTTGTTGCCGGTGTCTATTTTGCTCTATGAGTTCATGGTGACCTAACCTTAACCCTAAGTGGAATATTCCTCCTATGGGATTTTCCCTTGTATTTTAACAGGAAACATAGATAGGGCTGCCTAGAAAAGTAAGTGCCCTCCTAATCATACCCAAGCACCCCGAGTTTGTTTGCGGTGTCCATTTTGCTCTATGAGTTCATACTGACCTAAACCTAAACCTATATGGAATTTTCCTCCAATGGGATTTTCCCATGTATTTTACCAGGAAACATAGATAGGACTTCCTAGAAAAGTCAGTGCCCTCCTAACCATACTCAAGCACCTTGAGTTTGTTGGCGGTGTCCATTTTGCTCTATGAGTTCATGGTGACATAACCCTAACCCTATATGGAATTTTCCTCCAATTGGATTTTCCCATGTATTTTACAAAGAAACATAGATAGGGAAGTTTAGAAAGGTAAGCGCCCTCGTAACCAGACCCAAGCACTCCGAGTTTGTTTGTGGCCTCCATTTTTCCTCTATGAGTTCATGGTAACCTAACCTTAACCCTAAGTGGAATATTCCTTCTATTCGATTTTCCCATGTATTTTACCAGGAAACATAGATAGGGCAGCCTAGAAATGTAAGCGCCCTCGTAACCATACCCAAGTTCTGAGTTTCTTGCCGGTGTCCATTTTGCTCTATGAGTTCGTGGTGACCTAACCTTAACCCCAAGTGGAATATTCCTCCTATGGGATTTTCCCATGTATTTTACCAAGAAACATAGATAGGGCAGCCTAGAAAGGTAAGCATCCTCGTAACCATACCAAAGCACTCCGAGTTTGTGGGCTTTGTCCATTTTGCTCTATGAGTTCATACTGAACTAACCCTAACCCTATATGGAATTTTCCTCCAATACGATTTTCCCATGTATTATACAAGGAAACATAGATAGGGCAGCCTAGAAAGGTAAGTGAGCTCATAACCATACCCAAGCACTCTGAGTTTGTTGCCGGTGTCCATTTTGCTCTATGAGTTCATGGTGACCTAACCTTAACGCTAAGTGGAATATTCCTCCTATGGGATTTTCCCTTGTATTTTACCAGGAAACATAGATAGGGCTGCCTAGAAAAGTCAGTACCCTCCAAACCATACTCAAGCACCTCCAGTTTGTTGGCGGTGTCCATTTTGCTCTATGAGTTCATACTGACCTAACCTTAACCCTATATGGAATTTTTCTCCAATGGAATTTTCCCATGTAGTTTACCAGGAAATATAGATAGGGAAGTTTAGAAAGGTAAGCGCCCTCGTAACCAGACCCAAGCACTCCGAGTTTGTTTGTGGCCTCCATTTTTCCTCTATGAGTTCATGGTAACCTAACCTTAACCCTAAGTGTAATATTCCTCCTAGGGGATTTTCCCTTGTATTTTACCAGGAAACATAGATAGGGCTGCCTAGAAAGGTAAGCGCCCTCGTAACCATACCCAAGCTCTCTGAGTTTCTTGCCGGTGTCCAATTTGCTCTATGAGTTCGTGGTGACCTAACCTTAACCCTAAATGGAATATTCCTCCTATGGGATTTTCCCATGTATTTTACCAGGAAACATAGATAGGGCTGCCTAGAAAAGTAAGTGCCCTCCTAACTTTACTCAAGCACCCCGAATTTGTTTGCGGTGTCCATTTTGCTCTATGAGTTCATACTGACCTAACCCTAACCCTATATGGAATTTTCCTCCAATCGGATTTTCCCATGTATTATACAAGGAAACATAGATAGGGCAGCCTAGAAAGGTAAGCATCCTCGTAACCAGACCCAACACTCCGAGTTTGTTGGCCTTGTCCATTTTGCTCTATGAGTTCATGGTGACCTAACCCTAACCCTATCTGGAATTTTTCTCCAATGGGATTTTCCCATTTATTTTACAAGGTAACATAGATAGGGCAGCCTAGAAAGGTAAGCGAGCTCTTAACCATACCCACGCACTCTGAGTTTGTTGCCGGTATCCATTTTGCTCTATGAGTTCATGGTGACCTAACCTTAACGCTAAGTGGAATATTCCTCCTATGGGATTTTCCCTTGTATTTTACCAGGAAACATAGATAGGGCTGCCTAGAAAAGTCAGTACCCTCCAAACCATACTCAAGCACCTCGAGTTTGTTGGCGGTGTCCATTTTGCTCTATGAGTTCATACTGACCTAACCCTAACCCTGTATGGAATTTTTCTCCAATGGGATTTTCCCATGTAGTTTACCAGGAAGCATAGATAGTGCAGCCCAGAAAGGTAAGCACCCTCGTAACCATACCCAACCACTCTGAGTTTGTTGCCGGTGTCCATTTTGCTCTATTAGTTCATAGTTACCTAACTCTAACCCTATATGGAATTTTCCTAGAATGGGATTTTCCCATGTATTTTACCAGGAAACATAGATAGGGCTGCCTAGAAAAGTAAGTGCCCTCCTAACCATACTCAAGCACTCCGAGGTTGTTGGCATTGTCCATTTTGCTCTATGAGTTCATACTGACCTAACTCTTACCCTATATGGAATTTTCCTCCAATAGGATTTTCTCATGTATTATAGAAGGAAACATATATAGGGCAGCCTAGAAAGGTAAGTGCCCTCGTAACCACACCCAAGCACTCTGAGTTTGTTGCCGGTGTCCATTTTGCTCTATGATTTCATGGTGACCTAACCTTAACCCTAAATGGAATATTCCTCCTATGGGATTTTCTCTTGTATTTTGACAGGAAACATAGATACGGCTGCCTACAAACGTAAGTGCCCTCCTAACCATACCCAAGCACTCCGCGTTTGTTGGCGGTTGCCATTTTGCTCTATCAGTTCATGGTGACCTAACCCTACCCCTAAGTGGAATATTCCTCCTATGGGATTTTCCCTTGTATTTTACCAGGAAACATAGATAGGGCTGCCTACAAAAGTAAGTGCCCTCCTAACCATACCCAAGCACTCAGCGTTTGTTGGCGGTGTCCATTTTGCTCTATGAGTTCATGGTGACCTAACCCTAACCCTATATGGAATATTCCTCCTATGGGATTTTCCCTTGTATTTTACCAGGAAACATAGATAGGGCTGCCTAGAAAAGTCAGTACCCTCCAAACCATACTCAAGCACCTCGAGTTTGTTGGCGGTGTCCATTTGCTCTATGAGTTCATACTGACCTAACCCTAACCCTATATGGAATTTTTCTCCAATGGGATTTTCCCATGTAGTTTACCAGGAAGCATAGATAGGGCAGCCTAGAAAGGTAAGCGCCCTCGTAACCATACCCAAGCTCTCTGAGTTTCTTGCCGGTCTCCATTTTGCTTTATGAGTTCGTGGTGACCTAACCTTAACCCTAAATGGAATATTCCTCCTATGGGATTTTCCCATGTATTTTACCAGGAAACATAGATAGGGCTACCTAGAAAAGTAAGTGCTCTCCTAACCATACTCAAGCACCCCGAATTTGTTTGCGGTGTCCATTTTGCTCTATGAGTTCATACTGACCTAACCCTAACCCTATATGGAATTTTCCTCCAATAGGATTTTCCCATGTATTATACAAGGAAACATAGATACGGCAGCCTAGAAAGGTAAGCATCCTCGTAACCAGACCCAACACTCCGAGTTTGTTTGCGGTGTCCATTTTGCTCTATGAGTTCATGGTGACCTAACCCTAACCCTATATGGAATATTCCTCCAATATATGTATTTATTTATTTATTTAATTATTTATGAGACTTGTATATCCTGTGCCACCTTGGCTCATTTATTGGCCGTATCCATTTTGCTCTATGAGTTCATGGTGACCTAACCCTGACCCTAAGTGGAATATTCCTCCTATGGGATTTTCCCTTGTATTTTACCAGGAAACATAGATAGGGCTGCCTAGAAAAGTAAGTGCCCTCCTAACCATACTCAAGCACTCCGTGTTTGTTGGTGGTGCCCATTTTGCTCTATGAGTTCATGGTGACCTAACCTTAACCCTAAGTGGAATAATCCTCCTATGGGATTTTCCCATGTATTTTACTTGGAAACATAGATAGGGCTGCCTAGAAAAGTAAGTGCCCTCCTAACCATACACAAGCACTCTGAGTTTCTTTGCGGTGTCCATTTTACTCTATGAGTTCATACTGACCTAACCCTAACCCTATATGGAATTTTCCTCCAATAGGATTTTCCCATGTATTATACACAGAAACATAGATAGGGCAGCCTAGAAAGGTAAGCGCCCTCGTAACCATACCCAAGCACTCTAAGTTTGTTGCTGGTATCCATTTTGCTCTATGAGTTCATGTTGACCTAACCTTAACTCTAAGTAGAATATTCCTCCTATGGGATTTTCCCATGTAGTTTACCTGGAAACAAAGATAGGGCTGCCTAGTAAAGTAAGTGCCCTCCTAACCATACTCAAGCACCCCGAGTTTGTTTGCGGTGTCCATTTTGCTCTATGAGTTCATACTGACCTAACCCTAACCCTATATGGAATTTTCCTCCAATAGTATTTTCCCATGTATTATACAAGGAAACATAGATAGGGCAGCCTAGAAAGGTCAGTGAGCTCATAACCATACCCAAGCACTCTGAGTTTGTTGGCGATGACCATTTTCCTCTATGACTTCATGGTGACCTAACCTTAACCCTAAGTGGAATATTCCTCCTATGGGATTTTCCCTTGTATTTTAACAGGAAACATAGATAGGGCTACCTAGAAAAGTCAGTACCCTCCAAACCATACTCAAGCACCTCGAGTTTGTTGGCGGTGTCCATTTTGCTCTATGAGTTCATAGTGACCAAACCCTATCCCTATATGGAATTTTTCTCCAATGGGATTTTCCCATGTAGTTTACCAGGAAGCATAGATAGGGCAGCCTAGAAAGGTAAGCGCCCTCGTAACCATACCCAAGCACTCGGAGTTTGTTGCCAGTATCCATTTTGCTCTATGAGTTCATGGTGACCTAACCCTAACCTTATATGGAATTTTCCTCCAATGCGATTTTCCCATGTATTTTACCAGGAAATATAGATAGGGCTACCTAGAAAAGTAAGTGCCCTCCTAACTATACCCAAAAACTCTGTTTTTGTTGGCGGTGTCCATTTTGCTCTATGAGTTCATGGTGACCTAACCCTAACCCTATATGGAATATTCCTCCAATGGGATTTTCCCATGTATTATACAAGGAAACATAGATAGGGCAGCCTAGAAAAGTAAGTGCCCTCCTAAACATACTCAAGCACTCCGAGTTTGTTGCCAGTATCCATTTTGCTCTATGAGTTCATGTTGACCTAACCTTAACCCTAAGTGGAATATTCCTCCTATGGGATTTTCCCATGAAGTTTACCAGGAAACAAAGATAGGGCTGCCTAGTAAAGTAAGTGCCCTCCTAACCATACTCAAGCACCCCGAGTTTGTTGGCGGTGTCCATTTTTCTCTATGAGTTCATAGTGACCTAACCCTAACCCTATATGGAATTTTTCTCCAATGGGATTTTCCCATGTAGTTTACCAGGAAGCATAGATAGGGCAGCCTAGAAAGGTAAGCGCCCTCGTAACCATACCCAAGCACTCTGAGTTTGTTGCCGGTGTCCATTTTGCTCTATGAGTTCATGGTGACCTAACCTTAACCCTAAGTGGAATATTACTCCAATGGGATTTTCCCATGTATTTTACCAGGAAATATAGCTCCCTAGAAAAGTAAGTGCCCTCCTAACTATACCCAAAAACTATCTTTTTGTTGGCGGTGTCCATTTTGCTCTATGAGTTCATGGTGACCTAACCCTAACCCTATATGGAATATTCCTCCAATATATGTATTTATTTATTTATTTTTAATTATTTTAATAACTTGTATATCGTGCCACCTTGGCTCATTATTGTGCCGTATCCATTTGCTCTAAGTGAGTTCAATGTACGGCCTAACCTGACCTAAGTGGAATTTCTCCTATGTGGGATTTTCCCTTGTATTTTACCAGAACATAGATAGGGCTGACCTAGAAAGTAAGTGCCCTCCTAGACCCTACTCAGCACTCCGTGTGTGTTGCGGTGTCCATTTTGCTCTATGAGTTCATGGTGACCTAACCTTAACCCTAAGTGGAATATTCCTCCTATGGGATTTTTCCATATATTTTACCAGGAAACATAGATAGGGCTGCCTAGAAAAGTAAGTGCCCTCCAAAACATACCCAAGCACTCCGAGTTTCTTGGCGGTGTCCATTTTGCTCTATGAGTTCATGGTGACTTAACCCTAACCCTATATGGAATTTTCCTCCAATGGGATTTTCCCATGTATTTTACAAGGAAACATAGATAGGGCAGCCTAGAAAGGTAAGCGCCCTCGTAACCATACCCAAGCACTCCGAGGTTGTTGGCGTTTTCCATTTTGCTCTATGAGTTCATACTGACCTAACCCTAACCGTAAGTGGAATATTCCTCCTATGGGATTTTCCCATGAAGTTTACCAGGAAACATACATAGGGCTTCCTAGAAAAGTCAATACACTCCAAACCATAATGAAGCACCTCGAGTTTGTTGGCGGTGTCCATTTTGCTCTATGAGTTCATAGTGACCTAACCCTAACCCTATATGGAATTTTTCTGCAATGGGATTTTCCCATGTACTTTACCAGGAAGCACAGATAGGGCAGCCTAGAAAGGTAAGCGCCCTCGTAACCATACCCAAGCACTCTAAGTTTGTTGCTGGTATCCATTTTGCTCTATGAGTTCATGTTGACCTAACCTTAACTCTAAGTAGAATATTCCTCCTCTGGGATTTTCCCATGTAGTTTACCTGGAAACAAAGATAGGGCTGCCTAGTAAAGTAAGTGCCCTCCTAACCATACTCAAGCACCCCGAGTTTGTTTGCGGTGTCCATTTTGCTCTATGAGTTCATACTGACCTAACCCTAACCCTATATGGAATTTTCCTCCAATAGTATTTTCCCATGTATTATACAAGGAAACATAGATAGGGCAGCCTAGAAAGGTCAGTGAGCTCATAACCATACCCAAGCACTCTGAGTTTGTTGGCGATGACCATTTTCCTCTATGACTTCATGGTGACCTAATCTTAACCCTAAGTGGAATATTCCTCCTATGGGATTTTCCCTTGTATTTTAACAGGAAACATAGATAGGGCTACCTAGAAAAGTCAGTACCCTCCAAACCATACTCAAGCACCTCGAGTTTGTTGGCGGTGTCCATTTTGCTCTATGAGTTCATAGTGACCAAACCCTATCCCTATATGGAATTTTTCTCCAATGGGATTTTCCCATGTAGTTTACCAGGAAGCATAGATAGGGCAGCCTAGAAAGGTAAGCGCCCTCGTAACCATACCCAAGCACTCTGAGTTTGTTGCCAGTATCCATTTTGCTCTATGAGTTCATGGTGACCTAACCCTAACCTTATATGGAATTTTCCTCCAATGCGATTTTCCCATGTATTTTACCAGGAAATATAGATAGGGCTACCTAGAAAAGTAAGTGCCCTACTAACTATACCCAAAAACTCTGTTTTTGTTGGCGGTGTCCATTTTGCTCTATGAGTTCATGGTGACCTAACCCTAACCCTATATGGAATATTCCTCCAATGGGATTTTCCCATGTATTATACAAGGAAACATAGATAGGGCAGCCTAGAAAAGTAAGTGCCCTCCTAAACATACTCAAGCACTCCGAATTTGTTGCCAGTATCCATTTTGCTCTATGAGTTCATGTTGACCTAACCTTAACCCTAAGTGGAATATTCCTCCTATGGGATTTTCCCATGAAGTTTACCAGGAAACAAAGATAGGGCTGCCTAGTAAAGTAAGTGCCCTCCTAACCATACTCAAGCACCCCGAGTTTGTTGGCGGTGTCCATTTTTCTCTATGAGTTCATAGTGACCTAACCCTAACCCTATATGGAATTTTTCTCCAATGGGATTTTCCCATGTAGTTTACCAGGAAGCATAGATAGGGCAGCCTAGAAAGGTAAGCGCCCTCGTAACCATACCCAAGCACTCTGAGTTTGTTGCCAGTATCCATTTTGCTCTATGAGTTCATGGTGACCTAACCCTAACCTTATATGGAATTTTCCTCCAATGCGATTTTCCCATGTATTTTACCAGGAAATATAGATAGGGCTCCCTAGAAAAGTAAGTGCCCTCCTAACTATACCCAAAAACTCTCTTTTTGTTGGCGGTGTCCATTTTGCTCTATGAGTTCATGGTGACCTAACCCTAACCCTATATGGAATATTCCTCCAATATATGTATTTATTTATTTATTTAATTATTTATGAGACTTGTATATCCTGTGCCACCTTGGCTCATTTATTGGCCGTATCCATTTTGCTCTATGAGTTCATGGTGACCTAACCCTGACCCTAAGTGGAATATTCCTCCTATGGGATTTTCCCTTGTATTTTACCAGGAAACATAGATAGGGCTGCCTAGAAAAGTAAGTGCCCTCCTAACCATACTCAAGCACTCCGTGTTTGTTGGCGGTGCCCATTTTGCTCTATGAGTTCATGGTGACCTAACCTTAACCCTAAGTGGAATAATCCTCCTATGGGATTTTCCCATGTATTTTACTTGGAAACATAGATAGGGCTGCCTAGAAAAGTAAGTGCCCTCCAAACCATACTCAAGCACCTCGAGTTTGTTGGCGGTGTCCATTTTGCTCTGTGAATTCATAGTGACCTAACCCTAACCCTATATGGAATTTTTCTCCAAAGGGATTTTCCCATGTAGTTTACCAGGAAGCATAGATAGGGCAGCCTAGAAAGGTAAGCGCCCTCGTAACCATACCCAAGCACTCTGAGTTTGTTGCCGGTATCCATTTTCCTCTATGAGTTCATGTTGACATAACCTTAACCCTAAGTGGAATATTCCTCCTATGGGATTTTCCCATGAAGTTTACCAGGAAACAAAGATAGGGCTGCCTAGTAAAGTAAGCGCCCTTGTAACCATACTCACGCACCCCGAGTTTTTTGGCGGTGTCCATTTTGCTCTATGAGTTCATAGTGACCTAACCCTAACCCTATATGGAATTTTCCTCCAATGGGATTTTCCCATGTATTTTACAAGGAAACATAAATAAGGCAGCCGAGAAAGGTAAGCACCCTCGTAACCATACCCAAGCCCTCCGAGGTTGTTGGCGTTGTCCATTTTGCTTTATGAGTTCATAGTGACCTAACCCTAACCCTATATGGAATTTTCCTCCAATGGGATTTTCCCATGAATTTTACAAGGAAACAGAGATAGGGCAGCCTAGAAAGGTAAGCGAGCTCATAACCATACCCAAGCACTCTGAGTTTGTTGCCGGTTTCCATTTTGCTCTATGAGTTCATGGTGACCTAACCTTAACGCTAAGTGGAATATTCCTCCTATGGGATTTTCCCTTGTATTTTAACAGGAAACATAGATAGGGCTGCCTAGAAAAGTAAGTGCCCTCCTAACCATACCCAAGCACCCCGAGTTTGTTTGCGGTGTCCATTTTGCTCTACGAGTTCATGGTGACCTAACCCTAACCCTATATGGAATTTTCCTCCTATGGGATTTTCCCATGTATTTTACAAGGAAACATAGATAAGGCAACCTAGAAAGGTAAGCGCCCTCGTAACCATACCCAAGCACTCCGAGTTTGTTGGCGGTGTCCATTTTGCTCTCTGAGTTCATGGTGACCTAAGCGTAACCCTATATGGAATTTTCCCCCAATGCGATTTTCCCATATATTTTACAAGGAAACATAGATACGGCAGCCTAGAAAGGTAAGCGCCCTGGTAATCATACCCAAACACTCCAAGTTTGTTGGCGGTGTCCATTTTGCTCTATGAGTTCATAGTGACCTAACCCTAACCCTATATGGAATTTTCCTAGAATGGGATTTTCCCATGTATTTTACAAGGAAACATAGATAAGGCAGCCTAGAAAGGTAAGCGCCCTCGTAACCATACCCAAGCACTCCGAGTTTGTTGCCCGTGTCCATTTTGCTCTCTGAGTTCATGGTGACCTAAGCCTAACCATATATGGAATTTTCCCCCAATGGGATTTTCCCATATATTTTACAAGGAAACATAGATACGGCAGCCTAGAAAGGTAAGCGCCCTGGTAATCATACCCAAACACTCCAAGTTTGTTGGCGGTGTCCATTTTGCTCTATGAGTTCATAGTGACCTAACCCTAACCCTATATGGAATTTTCCTAGAATGGGATTTTCCCATGTATTTTACCAGGAAACATAGATAGGGCAGACTAGAAAGGTAAGTGCCCTCATAACCATACCCAAGGACTCTGAGTTTGTTGGCGGTGTCCATTTTACTCTATGAGTTCATACTGACCTAACCCTAACCCTATATGGAATTTTCCTCCAATAGGATTTTCCCATGTATTATACAAGGAAACATAGATAGGGCAGCCTAGAAAGGTAAGCGCCCTCGTAACCATACCCAAGCACTCTGAGTTTGTTGCCGGTGTCTATTTTGCTCTATGAGTTCATGGTGACCTAACCTTAACCCTAAGTGGAATATTCCTCCTATGGGATTTTCCCTTGTATTTTAACAGGAAACATAGATAGGGCTGCCTAGAAAAGTAAGTGCCCTCCTAATCATACCCAAGCACCCCGAGTTTGTTTGCGGTGTCCATTTTGCTCTATGAGTTCATACTGACCTAAACCTAAACCTATATGGAATTTTCCTCCAATGGGATTTTCCCATGTATTTTACCAGGAAACATAGATAGGACTTCCTAGAAAAGTCAGTGCCCTCCTAACCATACTCAAGCACCTTGAGTTTGTTGGCGGTGTCCATTTTGCTCTATGAGTTCATGGTGACATAACCCTAACCCTATATGGAATTTTCCTCCAATTGGATTTTCCCATGTATTTTACAAAGAAACATAGATAGGGAAGTTTAGAAAGGTAAGCGCCCTCGTAACCAGACCCAAGCACTCCGAGTTTGTTTGTGGCCTCCATTTTTCCTCTATGAGTTCATGGTAACCTAACCTTAACCCTAAGTGGAATATTCCTTCTATTCGATTTTCCCATGTATTTTACCAGGAAACATAGATAGGGCAGCCTAGAAATGTAAGCGCCCTCGTAACCATACCCAAGTTCTGAGTTTCTTGCCGGTGTCCATTTTGCTCTATGAGTTCGTGGTGACCTAACCTTAACCCCAAGTGGAATATTCCTCCTATGGGATTTTCCCATGTATTTTACCAAGAAACATAGATAGGGCAGCCTAGAAAGGTAAGCATCCTCGTAACCATACCAAAGCACTCCGAGTTTGTGGGCTTTGTCCATTTTGCTCTATGAGTTCATACTGAACTAACCCTAACCCTATATGGAATTTTCCTCCAATACGATTTTCCCATGTATTATACAAGGAAACATAGATAGGGCAGCCTAGAAAGGTAAGTGAGCTCATAACCATACCCAAGCACTCTGAGTTTGTTGCCGGTGTCCATTTTGCTCTATGAGTTCATGGTGACCTAACCTTAACGCTAAGTGGAATATTCCTCCTATGGGATTTTCCCTTGTATTTTACCAGGAAACATAGATAGGGCTGCCTAGAAAAGTAAGTGCCCTCCTAATCATACCCAAGCACCCCGAGTTTGTTTGCGGTGTCCATTTTGCTCTATGAGTTCATACTGACCTAAACCTAAACCTATATGGAATTTTCCTCCAATGGGATTTTCCCATGTATTTTACCAGGAAACATAGATAGGACTTCCTAGAAAAGTCAGTGCCCTCCTAACCATACTCAAGCACCTTGAGTTTGTTGGCGGTGTCCATTTTGCTCTATGAGTTCATGGTGACATAACCCTAACCCTATATGGAATTTTCCTCCAATTGGATTTTCCCATGTATTTTACAAAGAAACATAGATAGGGAAGTTTAGAAAGGTAAGCGCCCTCGTAACCAGACCCAAGCACTCCGAGTTTGTTTGTGGCCTCCATTTTTCCTCTATGAGTTCATGGTAACCTAACCTTAACCCTAAGTGTAATATTCCTCCTAGGGGATTTTCCCTTGTATTTTACCAGGAAACATAGATAGGGCTGCCTAGAAAGGTAAGCGCCCTCGTAACCATACCCAAGCTCTCTGAGTTTCTTGCCGGTGTCCAATTTGCTCTATGAGTTCGTGGTGACCTAACCTTAACCCTAAATGGAATATTCCTCCTATGGGATTTTCCCATGTATTTTACCAGGAAACATAGATAGGGCTGCCTAGAAAAGTAAGTGCCCTCCTAACTTTACTCAAGCACCCCGAATTTGTTTGCGGTGTCCATTTTGCTCTATGAGTTCATACTGACCTAACCCTAACCCTATATGGAATTTTCCTCCAATCGGATTTTCCCATGTATTATACAAGGAAACATAGATAGGGCAGCCTAGAAAGGTAAGCATCCTCGTAACCAGACCCAACACTCCGAGTTTGTTGGCCTTGTCCATTTTGCTCTATGAGTTCATGGTGACCTAACCCTAACCCTATATGGAATTTTTCTCCAATGGGATTTTCCCATTTATTTTACAAGGTAACATAGATAGGGCAGCCTAGAAAGGTAAGCGAGCTCTTAACCATACCCAAGCACTCTGAGTTTGTTGCCGGTATCCATTTTGCTCTATGAGTTCATGGTGACCTAACCTTAACGCTAAGTGGAATATTCCTCCTATGGGATTTTCCCTTGTATTTTACCAGGAAACATAGATAGGGCTGCCTAGAAAAGTCAGTACCCTCCAAACCATACTCAAGCACCTCGAGTTTGTTGGCGGTGTCCATTTTGCTCTATGAGTTCATACTGACCTAACCCTAACCCTGTATGGAATTTTTCTCCAATGGGATTTTCCCATGTAGTTTACCAGGAAGCATAGATAGTGCAGCCCAGAAAGGTAAGCACCCTCGTAACCATACCCAACCACTCTGAGTTTGTTGCCGGTGTCCATTTTGCTCTATTAGTTCATAGTTACCTAACTCTAACCCTATATGGAATTTTCCTAGAATGGGATTTTCCCATGTATTTTACCAGGAAACATAGATAGGGCTGCCTAGAAAAGTAAGTGCCCTCCTAACCATACTCAAGCACTCCGAGGTTGTTGGCATTGTCCATTTTGCTCTATGAGTTCATACTGACCTAACTCTTACCCTATATGGAATTTTCCTCCAATAGGATTTTCTCATGTATTATAGAAGGAAACATATATAGGGCAGCCTAGAAAGGTAAGTGCCCTCGTAACCACACCCAAGCACTCTGAGTTTGTTGCCGGTGTCCATTTTGCTCTATGATTTCATGGTGACCTAACCTTAACCCTAAATGGAATATTCCTCCTATGGGATTTTCTCTTGTATTTTGACAGGAAACATAGATACGGCTGCCTACAAACGTAAGTGCCCTCCTAACCATACCCAAGCACTCCGCGTTTGTTGGCGGTTGCCATTTTGCTCTATCAGTTCATGGTGACCTAACCCTACCCCTAAGTGGAATATTCCTCCTATGGGATTTTCCCTTGTATTTTACCAGGAAACATAGATAGGGCTGCCTACAAAAGTAAGTGCCCTCCTAACCATACCCAAGCACTCAGCGTTTGTTGGCGGTGTCCATTTTGCTCTATGAGTTCATGGTGACCTAACCCTAACCCTATATGGAATTTTCCTCCAATGGGATTTTCCCATGTATTTTACCAGGAAACATAGATAGGGCTTCCTAGAAAAGTCAGTACCCTCCAAACCATACTCAAGCACCTCGAATTTCTTGGCGGTGTCCATTTTGCTCTATGAGTTCATAGTGACCTAACCCTAACCCTATATGGAATTTTTCTCCAATGGGATTTTCCCATGTAGTTTACCAGGAAGCATAGATAGGGCAGCCTAGAAAGGTAAGCATCCTCGTAACCATACCCAAGCTCTCTGAGTTTCTTGCCGGTCTCCATTTTGCTTTATGAGTTCGTGGTGACCTAACCTTAACCCTAAATGGAATATTCCTCCTATGGGATTTTCCCATGTATTTTACCAGGAAACATAGATAGGGCTACCTAGAAAAGTAAGTGCTCTCCTAACCATACTCAAGCACCCCGAATTTGTTTGCGGTGTCCATTTTGCTCTATGAGTTCATACTGACCTAACCCTAACCCTATATGGAATTTTCCTCCAATAGGATTTTCCCATGTATTATACAAGGAAACATAGATACGGCAGCCTAGAAAGGTAAGCATCCTCGTAACCAGACCCAACACTCCGAGTTTGTTTGCGGTGTTCATTTTGCTCTATGAGTTCATACTGACCTAACCCTAACCCTATATGGAATTTTCCTCCAATAGGATTTTCCCATGTATTATACAAGGAAACATAGATAGGGCAGCCTAGAAAGGTAAGCGAGCTCTTAACCATACCCAAGCACTCTGAGTTTGTTGCCGGTGTCCATTTTGCTCTATGAGTTCATGGTGACCTAACCTTAACGCTAAGTGGAATATTCCTCCTATGGGATTTTCCCTTGTATTTTACCAGGAAACATAGATAGGGCTGCCTAGAAAAGTAAGTGCCCTCCTAATCATACCCAAGCACCCCGAGTTTGTTTGCGGTGTCCATTTTGCTCTATGAGTTCATACTGACCTAACCCTAACCCTATGTGGAATTTTTCTCCAATGGGATTTTCCCATGTAGTTTACCAGGAAGCATAGATAGGGCAGCCTAGAAAGGTAAGCACCCTCGTAACCATACCCAAGCACTCTGAGTTTGTTGCCGGTGTCCATTTTGCTCTATGAGTTCATGGTGACCTAACTTTAACCCTAAGTGGAATATTTCCAATGGGATTTTCCCATGTATTTTACCAGGAAACATAGATAGGGCTGCCTAGAAAAGTAAGTGCCCTCCTAACCATACTCAAGCACCCCGAGTTTGTTTGCGGTGTCCATTTTGCTCTATGAGTTCATACTGACCTAACCCTAACCCTATATGGAATTTTCCTCCAATAGGATTTTCTCATGTATTATAGAAGGAAACATAGATAGGGCAGCCTAGAAAGGTAAGCGCACTCGTAACCATACCCAAGCACTCTGAGTTTGTTGCCGGTGTCTATTTTGCTCTATGAATTCATGGTGACCTAACCTTAACCCTAAATGGAATATTCCTCCTATGAGATTTTCTCTTGTATTTTGACAGGAAACATAGATAGGGCTGCCTACAAACGTAAGTGCCCTCCTAACCATACCCAAGGACTCCGCGTTTGTTGGCGGTTTCCATTTTGCTCTATCAGTTCATAGTGACCTAACCCTACCCCTAAGTGGAATATTCCTCCTATGGGATTTTCCCTTGTATTTTACCAGGAAACATAGATAGGGCTGCCTACAAAAGTAAGTGCCCTCCTAACCATACCCAAGCACTCTGCGTTTGTTGGCGGTGTCCATTTTGCTCTATGAGTTCATGGTGACCTAACCCTAACCCTATATGGAATATTCCTCCTATGGGATTTTCCCTTGTATTTTACCAGGAAACATAGATAGGGCTACCTAGAAAAGTCAGTACCCTCCAACCCATACTCAAGCACCTCGAGTTTGTTGGCGGTGTCCATTTTGCTCTATGAGTTCATAGTGACCTAACCCTATCCCTATATGGAATTTTTCTCCAATGGGATTTTCCCATGTAGTTTACCAGGAAGCATAGATAGGGCAGCCTAGAAAGGTAAGCGCCCTCGTAACCATACCCAAGCTCTCTGAGTTTCTTGCCGGTGTCCATTTTGCTTTATGAGTTCGTGGTGACCTAACCTTAACCCTAAATGGAATATTCCTCCTATGGGATTTTCCCATGTATTTTACCAGGAAACATAGATAGGGCTGCCTAGAAAAGTAAGTGCTCTCCTAACCATACTCAAGCACCCCGAATTTGTTTGCGGTGTCCATTTTGCTCTATGAGTTCATACTGACCTAACCCTAACCCTATATGGAATTTTCCTCCAATAGGATTTTCCCATGTATTATACAAGGAAACTTAGATAGGGCAGCCTAGAAAGGTAAGCGAGCTCATAACCATACCCAAGCACTCTGAGTTTGTTGCCGGTGTCCATTTTGCTCTATGAGTTCATGGTGACCTAACTTTAACCCTAAGTGGAATATTCCTCCAATGGGATTTTCCCATGTATTTTACCAGGAAACATAGATAGGGCTGCCTAGAAAAGTAAGTGCCCTCCTAACCATACTCAAGCACCCTGAGTTTGTTTGCGGTGTCCATTTTGCTCTATGAGTTCATACTGACCTAACCCTAACCCTATATGGAATTTTCCTCCAATAGGATTTTCTCATGTATTATAGAAGGAAACATAGATAGGGCAGCCTAGAAAGGTAAGCGCACTCGTAACCATACCCAAGCACTCTGAGTTTGTTTCCGGTGTCTATTTTGCTCTATGAATTCATGGTGACCTAACCTTAACCCTAAATGGAATATTCCTCCTATGGGATTTTCTCTTGTATTTTGACAGGAAACATAGATAGGGCTGCCTACAAACGTAAGTGCCCTCCTAACCATACCCAAGGATTCCGCGTTTGTTGGCGTTTTCCATTTTGCTCTATCAGTTCATGGTGACCTAACCCTACCCCTAAGTGGAATATTCCTCCTATGGGATTTTCCCTTGTATTTTACCAGGAAACATAGATAGGGCTGCCTACAAAAGTAAGTGCCCTCCTAACCATACCCAAGCACTCCGCGTTTGTTGGCGGTATCCATTTTGCTCTATGAGTTCATGGTGACCTAACCCTAACCCTATATGGAATATTCCTCCTATGGGATTTTCCCTTGTATTTTACCAGGAAACATAGAGAGGGCTGCCTAGAAAAGTCAGTACCCTCCAAACCATACTCAAGCACCTCGAGTTTGTTGGCGGTGTCCATTTTGCTCTATGAGTTCATACTGACCTAACCCTAACCCTATATGGAATTTTTCTCCAATGGGATTTTCCCATGTAGTTTACCAGGAAGCATAGATAGGGCAGCCTAGAAAGGTAAGCACCCTCGTAACCATACCCAAGCACTCTGAGTTTGTTGCCGGTGTCCATTTTGCTCTATGAGTTCATGGTGACCTAACTTTAACCCTAAGTGGAATATTACTCCAATGGGATTTTCCCATGTATTTTACCAGGAAACATAGATAGGGCTGCCTAGAAAAGTAAGTGCCCTCCTAACCATACTCAAGCACTCCGAGGTTGTTGGCATTGTCCATTTTGCTCTATGAGTTCATACTGACCTAACTCTTACCCTATATGGAATTTTCCTCCAATAGGATTTTCTCATGTATTATAGAAGGAAACATAGATAGGGCAGCCTAGAAAGGTAAGCGCACTCGTAACCATACCCAAGCACTCTGAGTTTGTTTCCGGTGTCTATTTTGCTCTATGAATTCATGGTGACCTAACCTTAACCCTAAATGGAATATTCCTCCTATGGGATTTTCTCTTGTATTTTGACAGGAAACATAGATAGGGCTGCCTACAAACGTAAGTGCCCTCCTAACCATACTCAAGGACTCCGCGTTTGTTGGCGGTTTCCATTTTGCTCTATCAGTTCATGGTGACCTAACCCTACCCCTAAGTGGAATATTCCTCCTATGGGATTTTCCCTTGTATTTTACCAGGAAACATAGATAGGGCTGCCTACAAAAGTAAGTGCACTCCTAACCATACCCAAGCACTCCGCGTTTGTTGGCGGTGTCCATTTTGCTCTATGAGTTCATGGTGACCTAACCCTAACCCTATATGGAATATTCCTCCTATGGGATTTTCCCTTGTATTTTACCAGGAAACATAGAGAGGGCTGCCTAGAAAAGTCAGTACCCTCCAAACCATACTCAAGCACCTCGAGTTTGTTGGCGGTGTCCATTTTGCTCTATGAGTTCATACTGACCTAACCCTAACCCTATATGGAATTTTTCTCCAATGGGATTTTCCCATGTAGTTTACCAGGAAACATAGATAGGGCAGCCTAGAAAGGTAAGCTAGCTCATAACCATACCCAAGCACTCTGAGTTTGTTGCCGGTGTCCATTTTGCTCTATGAGTTCATGGTGACCTAAACTTAACGCTAAGTGGAATATTCCTCCTATGGGATTTTCCCTTGTATTTTAACAGGAAACATAGATAGGGCTACCTAGAAAAGTAAGTGCCCTCCTAACCATACTCAAGCACCCCGAGTTTGTTTGCGGTGTTCATTTTGCTCTATGAGTTCATACTGACCTAACCCTAACCCTATATGGAATTTTCTTCCAATAGGATTTTCCCATGTATTATACAAGGAAACTTGGATAGGGCAGCCTAGAAAGGTAAACGAGCTCATAACCATACCCAAGCACTCTGACTTTGTTGCCGGTGTCCATTTTGCTCTATGAGTTCATGGTGACCTAACCTTAACCCTAAATGGAATATTCCTCCTATGGGACTTTCTCTTGTATTTTGACAGGAAACATAGATAGGGCTACCTACAAACATAAGGGCCCTCCTAACCATACCCAAGCACTCCGCGTTTGGTGGCGGTTTCCATTTTGCTCTATCAGTTCATGGTGACCTAACCCTACCCTAAGTGAAATATTCCTCCTATGGGATTTTCCCTTGTATTTTACCAGGAAAAATAGATAGGGCTGCCTACAAAAGTAAGTGCCCTCCTAACCATACTCAAGCACCCCGAGTTTGTTTGCGGTGTCCATTTTGCTCTATGAGTTCATACTGACCTAACCCTAACCCTATGTGGAATTTTTCTCCAATGGGATTTTCCCATGTAGTTTACCAGGAAGCATAGATAGGGCAGCCTAGAAAGGTAAGCACCCTCGTAACCATACCCAAGCACTCTGAGTTTGTTGCCGGTGTCCATTTTGCTCTATGAGTTCATGGTGACCTAACTTTAACCCTAAGTGGAATATTACTCCAATGGGATTTTCCCATGTATTTTACCAGGAAATATAGATAGGGCTGCCTAGAAAAGTAAGTGCCCTCCTAACCATACTCAAGCACCCCTTGTTTGTTTGCGGTGTCCATTTTGCTCTATGAGTTCATACTGACCTAACCCTAACCCTATATGGAATTTTCCTCCAATAGGATTTTCTCATGTATTATAGAAGGAAACATAGATAGGGCAGCCTAGAAAGGTAAGCGGACTCGTAACCATACCCAAGCACTCTGAGTTTGTTCCGGTGTCTATTTTGCTCTATGAATTCATGGTGACCTAACCTTAACCCTAAATGGAATATTCCTCCTATGGGATTTTCCTTGTATTTTGACAGGAAACATAGATAGGGCGCCTACAAACGTAAGTGCCCTCCTAACCATACTCAAGGACTCCGCGTTTGTTGGCGGTTTCCATTTTGCTCTATCAGTTCATGGTGACCTAACCCTACCCCTAAGTGGAATATTCCTCCTATGGGATTTTCCCTTGTATTTTACCAGGAAACATAGATAGGGCTGCTACAAAAGTAAGTGCCCTCCTAACCATACCCAAGCACTCCGCGTTTGTTGGCGTGTCCATTTTGCTCTATGAGTTCATGGTGACCTAAACCTAACCCTAATGGAATTTTCCTCCTATGGGATTTTCCCCTGTATTTTACCAGGAAACATAGAGAGGGCTGCCTAGAGAAGGCCAGTACCCTCCAAACCATACTCAAGCACCTCGAGTTTGTTGGCGGTGTCCATTTTGCTCTATGAGTTCATACTGACTAACCCTAACCCTATATGGAATTTTTCTCCAATGGGATTTTCCCATGTAGTTTACCAGGAAACATAGATAGGGCAGCCTAGAAAGGTAAGCTAGCTCATAACCATACCCAAGCACTCTGAGTTTGTTGCCGGTGTCCATTTTGCTCTATGAGTTCATGGTGACCTAAACTTAACGCTAAGTGGAATATTCCTCCTATGGGATTTTCCCTTGTATTTTAACAGGAAACATAGATAGGGCTACCTAGAAAAGTAAGTGCCCTCCTAACCATACTCAAGCACCCCGAGTTTGTTTGCGGTGTTCATTTTGCTCTATGAGTTCATACTGACCTAACCCTAACCCTATATGGAATTTTCTTCCAATAGGATTTTCCCATGTATTATACAAGGAAACTTGGATAGGGCAGCCTAGAAAGGTAAACGAGCTCATAACCATACCCAAGCACTCTGACTTTGTTGCCGGTGTCCATTTTGCTCTATGAGTTCATGGTGACCTAACCTTAACCCTAAATGGAATATTCCTCCTATGGGACTTTCTCTTGTATTTTGACAGGAAACATAGATAGGGCTACCTACAAACATAAGGGCCCTCCTAACCATACCCAAGCACTCCGCGTTTGGTGGCGGTTTCCATTTTGCTCTATCAGTTCATGGTGACCTAACCCTACCCTAAGTGAAATATTCCTCCTATGGGATTTTCCCTTGTATTTTACCAGGAAACATAGATAGGGCTGCCTACAAAAGTAAGTGCCCTCCTAACCATACCCAAGCACTCCGCGTTTGTTGGCGGTATCCATTTTGCTCTATGAGTTCATGGTGACCTAACCCTAACCCTATATGGAATATTCCTCCTATGGGATTTTCCCTTGTATTTTACCAGGAAACATAGATAGGGCTGCCTACAAACATAAGTGCCCTCCTAACCATACCCAAGCACTCCGCGTTTGGTGGCGGTTTCCATTTTGCTCTATCAGTTCATGGTGACCCAACCCTACCCCTAAGTGGAATATTCCTCCTATGGGATTTTCCCATGTATTTTACAAGGAAACATAGATAGGGCAGCCTAGAAAGGTAAGCGAGCTCATAACCATACCCAAGCACTCTGAGTTTGTTGCCGGTGTCCATTTTGCTCTATGAGTTCATGGTGACCTAAACTTAACGCTAAGTGGAATATTCCTCCTATGGGATTTTCCCTTGTATTTTAACAGGAAACATAGATAGGGCTACCTAGAAAAGTAAGTGCCCTCCTAACCATACTCAAGCACCCCGAGTTCGTTTGCGGTATTCATTTTGCTCTATGAGTTCATACTGACCTAACCCTAACCCTATATGGAATTTTCCTCCAATAGGATTTTCCCATGTATTATACAAGGAAACATAGATAGGGCAGCCTAGAAAGGTAAGCGCCCTCGTAACCATACCCAAGCACTCTGAGTTTGTTGCCGGTGTCTATTTTGCTCTATGAGTTCATGGTGACCTAACCTTAACCCTAAGTGGAATATTCCTCCTATGGGATTTTCCCTTGTATTTTAACAGGAAACATAGATAGGGCTACCTAGAAAAGTCAGTACCCTCCAAACCATACTCAAGCACCTCGAGTTTGTTGGCGGTGTCCATTTTGCTCTATGAGTTCATACTGACCTAACCCTAACCCTATATGGAATTTTTCTCCAATGGGATTTTCCCATGTAGTTTACCAGGAAGCATAGATAGGGCAGCCTAGAAAGGTAAGCACCCTCGTAACCATACCCAAGCACTCTGAGTTTGTTGCCGGTGTCCATTTTGCTCTATGAGTTCATGGTGACCTAACTTTAACCCTAAGTGGAATATTCCTCCTATGGGATTTTCCCATGTATTTTACCAGGAAACATAGATAGGGCTGCCTAGAAAAGTAAGTTCCCTCCTAACCATACTCAAGCACCCCGAGTTTGTTTGCGGTGTCCATTTTGCTCTATGAGTTCATACTTACCTAACCCTAACCCTATATGGAATTTTCCTCCAATAGGATTTTCTCATGTATTATAGAAGGAAACAGAGATAGGGCAGCCTAGAAAGGTAAGCGCCCTCGTAACCATACCCAAGCACTCTGAGTTTGTTGCCGGTGTCCATTTTGCTCTTTGAGTTCATGGTGACCTAACCTTAACACTAAGTGGAATATTCCTCCTATGGGATTTTCCCTTGTATTTTACCAGTAAACATAGATAGGGCTGCCTAGAAAAGTAAGTGCCCTCCTAACCATACTCAAACACCCCGAGTTTGTTTGCTGTGTCCATTTTGCTCTATGAGTTCATACTGAAGTAACCCTAACCCTATATGGAATTTTCCTCCAATGGGATTTTCCCATGTAGTTTACCAGGAAGCATAGATAGGGCAGCCTAGAAAGGTAAGCGCCCTCGTAACCATACCCAAGCTCTCTGAGTTTCTTGCCGGTGTCCATTTTGCTCTATGAGTTCATGATGACCTAAACTTAACGCTAAGTTGAATATTCCTCCTATGGGATTTTCCCTTGTATTTTAACATGAAACATAGATAGGGCTACCTAGAAAAGTAAGTGCCCTCCTAACCGTACCCAAGCACCCCGAGTTTGTTTGCGGTGTTCATTTTGCTCTATGAGTTCATACTGACCTAACCCTAACCCTATATGGAATTTTCCTCCAATAGGATTTTCCCATGTATTATACAAGGAAACATAGATAGGGCAGCCTAGAAAGGTAAGCGAGCTCATAACCATACCCAAGCACTCTGAGTTTGTTGCCGGTGTCCATTTTGCTCTATGAGTTCATGGTGACCTAACCTTAACACTAAGTGGAATATTCCTTCTATGGGATTTTCCCTTGTATTTTACCAGGAAACATAGATAGGGCTGCCTACAAAAGTAAGTGCCCTCCTAACCATACCCAAGCACTCCGCTTTTGTTGGCGGTGTCCATTTTGCTCTATGAGTTCATGGTGACCTAACCCTAACCCTATATGGAATATTCCTCCTATGGGATTTTCCCTTGTATTTTACCAGGAAACATAGTTAGGGCTGCCTAGAAAAGTCAGTACCCTCCAAACCATACTCAAGCACCTCGAGTTTGTTGGCGGTGTCCATTTTGCTCTATGAGTTCATACTGACTAACCCTAACCCTATATGGAATTTTTCTCCAATGGGATTTTCCCTTGTAGTTTACCAGGAAGCATAGATAGGGCAGCCTAGAAAGGTAAGCGCCCTCGTAACCATACCCAAGCTCTCTGAGTTTCTTGCCGGTGTCCATTTTGCTCTATGAGTTCATGGTGACCTAAACTTAACGCTAAGTTGAATATTCCTCCTATGAGATTTTCCCTTGTATTTTAACAGGAAACATAGATAGGGCTACCTAGAAAAGTAAGTGCCGTCCTAACCGTACCCAAGCAGCCGGAGTTTGTTTGCGGTGTTCATTTTGCTCTATGAGTTCATACTGACCTAACCCTAACCCTATATGGAATTTTCCTCCAATAGGATTTTCCCATGTATTATACAAGGAAACATAGATAGGGCAGCCTAGAAAGGTAAGCGAGCTCATAACCATACCCAAGCACTCTGAGTTTGTTGCCGGTGTCCATTTTGCTCTTTGAGTTCATGGTGACCTAACCTTAACACTAAGTGGAATATTCCTCCTATGGGATTTTCCCTTGTATTTTACCAGTAAACATAGATAGGGCTGCCTAGAAAAGTAAGTGCCCTCCTAACCATACTCAAACACCCCGAGTTTGTTTGCTGTGTCCATTTTGCTCTATGTGTTCATACTGAAGTAACCCTAACCCTATATGGAATTTTCCTCCAATAGGATTTTCCCATGTATTATACAAGGAAACATAGATAGGGCAGCCTAGAAAGGTAAGCGAGCTCATAACCATACCCAAGCACTCTGAGTTTGTTGCCGGTGTCCATCTTGCTCTATGAGTTCATGGTGACCTAAACTTAACGCTAAGTGGAATATTCCTCCTATGGGATTTTCCCTTGTATTTTAACAGGAAACATAGATAGGGCTGCCTAGAAAAGTAAGTGCCCTCCTAACCATACCCAAGCACCCCGAGTTTGTTTGCGGTGTCCATTTTGCTCTATGAGTTCATGGTGACCTAACCCTAACCCTATATGGAATATTCCTCCTATGGGATTTTCCCTTGTATTTTACCAGGAAACATAGTTAGGGCTGCCTAGAAAAGTCAGTACCCTCCAAACCATACTCAAGCACCTCGAGTTTGTTGGCGGTGTCCATTTTGCTCTATGAGTTCATACTGACTTAACCCTAACCCTATATGGAATTTTTCTCCAATGGGATTTTCCCTTGTAGTTTACCAGGAAGCATAGATAGGGCAGCCTAGAAAGGTAAGCGCCCTTGTAACCATACCCAAGCTCTCTGAGTTTCTTGCCGGTGTCCATTTTGCTCTATGAGTTCATGGTGACCTAAACTTAACGCTAAGTTGAATATTCCTCCTATGAGATTTTCCCTTGTATTTTAACAGGAAGCATAGATAGGGCAGCCTAGAAAGGTAAGCGCCCTCGTAACCATACCCAAGCTCTCTGAGTTTCTTGCCGGTGTCCATTTTGCTCTATGAGTTCATGATGACCTAAACTTAACGCTAAGTTGAATATTCCTCCTGTGGGATTTTCCCTTGTATTTTAACAGGAAACATAGATAGGGCTACCTAGAAAAGTAAGTGCCCTCCTAACCGTACCCAAGCACCCCGAGTTTGTTTGCGGTGTTCATTTTGCTCTATGAGTTCATACTGACCTAACCCTAACCCTATATGGAATTTTCCTCCAATAGGATTTTCCCATGTATTATACAAGGAAACATAGATAGGGCAGCCTAGAAAGGTAAGCGAGCTCATAACCATACCCAAGCACTCTGAGTTTGTTTGCGGTGTCCATTTTGCTCTATGAGTTCATGGTGACCTAAACTTAACGCTAAGTGGAATATTCCTCCTATGGGATTTTCCCTTGTATTTTAACAGGAAACATAGATAGGGCTGCCTAGAAAAGTAAGTGCCCTCCTAACCATACCCAAGCACCCCGAGTTTGTTTGCGGTGTCCATTTTGCTCTATGAGTTCATGGTGACCTAACCCTAACCCTATATGGAATATTCCTCCTATGGGATTTTCCCTTGTATTTTACCAGGAAACATAGTTAGGGCTGCCTAGAAAAGTCAGTACCCTCCAAACCATACTCAAGCACCTCGAGTTTGTTGGCGGTGTCCATTTTGCTCTATGAGTTCATACTGACCTAACCCTAACCCTATATGGAATTTTTCTCCAATGGGATTTTCCCTTGTAGTTTACCAGGAAGCATAGATAGGGCAGCCTAGAAAGGTAAGCGCCCTCGTAACCATACCCAAGCTCTCTGAGTTTCTTGCCGGTGTCCATTTTGCTCTATGAGTTCATGGTGACCTAAACTTAACGCTAAGTTGAATATTCCTCCTATGAGATTTTCCCTTGTATTTTAACAGGAAACATAGATAGGGCTACCTAGAAAAGTAAGTGCCCTCCTAACCGTACCCAAGCACCCGGAGTTTGTTTGCGGTGTTCATTTTGCTCTATGAGTTCATACTGACCTAACCCTAACCCTATATGGAATTTTCCTCCAATAGGATTTTCCCATGTATTATACAAGGAAACATAGATAGGGCAGCCTAGAAAGGTAAGCGAGCTCATAACCATACCCAAGCACTCTGAGTTTGTTGCCGGTGTCCATCTTGCTCTATGAGTTCATGGTGACCTAACCTTAACGCTAAGTGGAATATTCCTCCCATGGGATTTTCTCTTGTATTTTAACAGGAAACATAGATAGAGCTGCCTAGAAAAGTAAGTGCCCTCCTAACCATACCCAAGCACCCCGAGTTTGTTTGCGGTGTCCATTTTCTCTATGAGTTCATGGTGACCTAACCCTAACCCTATATGGAATTTTCCTCCTATGGGATTTTCCCATGTAGTTTGCCAAGAAAGAAAGATAGGGCTGCCTAGTAAAATAAGTGCCCTCCTAACCATACTCAAGCACTCCGAGTTTGTGGGCTTTGTCCATTTTGGTCTATGAGTTCATGGTGACCTAACCCTAACCCTATATGGAATTTTCCTCCAATGGGATTTTCCCATGTATTTTACAAGGAAACATAGATAGGGCAGCCTAGAAAAGTAAGCGCCCTCGTAACCATACCCAAGCTCTCTGAGTTTCTTGCCGGTGTCCATTTTGCTCCATGAGTTCATGGTGACCTAACCCTAACCCTATATGGAATTTTCCTCCAATGGGATTTTCCCATGTATTTTACCAGGAAACATAGATAGGGCTAACTAGAAAAGTAAGTGCCGTCCTAACCATATCCAAGCACCCCGAGTTTGTTTGCGGTGTCCATTTTGCTCTATAAGTTCATGGTGACCTAACCATAACCCTATATGGAATTTTCCTCCAATGGAATTTTCCAATGTATTTTACCAGGAAACATAGATAGGGCTTCCTAGAAAAGTCAGTACCCTCCAAACCATACTCAAGCACTCCGAGTTTGTTGGCGATGTCCATTTTGCTCTATTAGTTCATAGTGACCTAACCCTAACCCTATATGGAATTTTCCTCCAATGGGATTTTCCCATGTATTTTACCAGGAAAGATAGATAGGGCAGCCTAGAAAGGTAAGCATCCTCGTAACCATACCCAAGCACTCCGAGTTTGTGGGCTTTGTTCATTTTGCTCTATGAGTTCATGGTGACCTAACCCTAAACCTATATGGAATTTTCCTCCAATGGGATTTTCCCATGTATTATACAAGGAAACATAGATAGGGCAGCCTAGAAAGCTAAGCGCCCTCCTAACCAGACCCAAGCACTCTGACTTTTTTGCCGGTATCCATTTTGCTCTATGAGTTCATGGTGACCTAACCTTAACGCTAAGTGGAATATTCCTCCTATGGGATTTTCTCTTGTATTTTAACAGGAAACATAGATAGAGCTGCCTAGAAAAGTAAGTGCCGTCCTAACCATACCCAACCACCCCGAGTTTGTTTGCGGTGTCCATTTTGCTCTATGAGTTCATGGTGACCTAACCCTAACCCTAAATGGAATTTTCCTCCTATGGGATTTTACCACGTAGTTTGCCAGGAAACAAAGATAGGGCTGCCTAGAAAAGTATGTGCCCTCCTAACCATACTCAAGCACCCCGAGTTTGTTTCCGGTTTCCATTTTGCTCTATGTGTTCATAGTGACCTAACCCTACCCCTATATGGAATATTCCCATGTATTTTACAAGGAAACATAGATAGGGCAGCCTAGAAAGGTAAGCGCCCTCGTAACCATACCCAAGCTCTCTGACTTTCTTGCCGGTGTTTATTTTGCTCTATGAGTTCATGGTGACCTAACCTTAACCCTAAGTGGAATTTTCCTCCAATGGGATTTTCCCATGTATTTTACAAGGAAACATAGATAGGGCAGCCTAGAAAGGTAAGCGCCCTCGTAACCATACCCAAGTTCTGAGTTTCTTGCCGGTGTCCATTTTGCTCTATGAGTTCGTAGTGACCTAACCTTAACCCTAAGTGGAATTTTCCTCCTATAGTATTTTCCCATGTATTTTACCAACAAACAGAGATAGGGCTCCCTACAAAAGTAAGTGCCCTCCTAACCATACCCAAGCACTCCGCTTTTGTTGGCGGTGTCCATTTTGCTCTATGAGTTCATGGTGACCTAACCCTAACCCTATATGGAATATTCCTCCTATGGGATTTTCCCTTGTATTTTACCAGGAAACATAGATAGGGCTGCCTAGAAAAGTCAGTACCCTCCAAACCATACTCAAGCACCTCGAGTTTGTTGGCGGTGTCCATTTGCTCTATGAGTTCATACTGACCTAACCCTAACCCTATATGGAATTTTTCTCCAATGGGATTTTCCCATGTAGTTTACCAGGAAGCATAGATAGGGCAGCCTAGAAAGGTAAGCGCCCTCGTAACCATACCCAAGCTCTCTGAGTTTCTTGCCGGTGTCCATTTTGCTCTATGAGTTCATGGTGACCTAAACTTAACGCTAAGTTGAATATTCCTCCTATGGGATTTTCCCTTGTATTTTAACAGGAAACATAGATAGGGCTACCTAGAAAAGTAAGTGCCCTCCTAACCGTACCCAAGCACCCCGAGTTTGTTTGCGGTGTTCATTTTGCTCTATGAGTTCATACTGACCTAACCCTAACCCTATATGGAATTTTCCTCCAATAGGATTTTCCCATGTATTATACAAGGAAACATAGATAGGGCAGCCTAGAAAGGTAAGCGAGCTCATAACCATACCCAAGCACTCTGAGTTTGTTGCCGGTGTCCATTTTGCTCTTTGAGTTCATGGTGACCTAACCTTAACACTAAGTGGAATATTCCTCCTATGGGATTTTCCCTTGTATTTTACCAGTAAACATAGATAGGGCTGCCTAGAAAAGTAAGTGCCCTCCTAACCATACTCAAACACCCCGAGTTTGTTTGCTGTGTCCATTTTGCTCTATGAGTTCATACTGAAGTAACCCTAACCCTATATGGAATTTTCCTCCAATAGGATTTTCCCATGTATTATACAAGGAAACATAGATAGGGCAGCCTAGAAAGGTAAGCGAGCTCATAACCATACCCAAGCACTCTGAGTTTGTTGCCGGTGTCCATCTTGCTCTATGAGTTCATGGTGACCTAAACTTAACGCTAAGTGGAATATTCCTCCTATGGGATTTTCCCTTGTATTTTAACAGGAAACATAGATAGGGCTGCCTAGAAAAGTAAGTGCCCTCCTAACCATACCCAAGCACCCCGAGTTTGTTTGCGGTGTCCATTTTGCTCTATGAGTTCATGGTGACCTAACCCTAACCCTATATGGAATATTCCTCCTATGGGATTTTCCCTTGTATTTTACCAGGAAACATAGTTAGGGCTGCCTAGAAAAGTCAGTACCCTCCAAACCATACTCAAGCACCTCGAGTTTGTTGGCGGTGTCCATTTTGCTCTATGAGTTCATGGTGACCTAACCCTAACCCTATATGGAATTTTCCTCCTATGGGATTTTCCCATGTAGTTCGCCAGGAAACAAAGATAGGGCTGCCTAGTAAAGTAAGTGCCCTCCTAACCATACTCAAGCACTCCGAGTTTGTGGGCTTTGTCCATTTTGCTCTATGAGTTCATGGTGACCTAACCCTAACCCTATATGGAATTTTCCTCCAATGGGATTTTCCAATGTATTTTACAAGGAAACATAGATAGGGCAGCCTAGAAAAGTAAGCGCCCTCGTAACCATACCCAAGCTCTCTGAGTTTCTTGCCGGTGTCCATTTTGCTCCATGAGTTCATGGTGACCTAACCCTAACCCTATATGGAATTTTCCTCCAATGGGATTTTCCCATGTATTTTACCAGGAAACATAGATAGGGCTAACTAGAAAAGTAAGTGCCGTCCTAACCATATCCAAGCACCCCGAGTTTGTTTGCGGTGTCCATTTTGCTCTATAAGTTCATGGTGACCTAACCCTAACCCTATATGGAATTTTCCTCCAATGGAATTTTCCCATGTATTTTACCAGGAAACATAGATAGGGCTTCCTAGAAAAGTCAGTACCCTCCAAACCATACTCAAGCACTCCGAGTTTGTTGGCGATGTCCATTTTGCTCTATTAGTTCATAGTGACCTAACCCTAACCCTATATGGAATTTTCCTCCAATGGGATTTTCCCATGTATTTTACCAGGAAAGATAGATAGGGCAGCCTAGAAAGGTAAGCATCCTCGTAACCATACCCAAGCACTCCGAGTTTGTGGGCTTTGTTCATTTTGCTCTATGAGTTCATGGTGACCTAACCCTAAACCTATATGGAATTTTCCTCCAATGGGATTTTCCCATGTATTATACAAGGAAACATAGATAGGGCAGCCTAGAAAGCTAAGCGCCCTCCTAACCAGACCCAAGCACTCTGACTTTGTTGCTGGTATCCATTTTGCTCTATGAGTTCATGGTGACCTAACCTTAACGCTAAGTGGAATATTCCTCCTATGGGATTTTCTCTTGTATTTTAACAGGAAACATAGATAGAGCTGCCTAGAAAAGTAAGTGCCGTCCTAACCATACCCAACCACCCCGAGTTTGTTTGCGGTGTCCATTTTGCTCTATGAGTTCATGGTGACCTAACCCTAACCCTAAATGGAATTTTCCTCCTATGGGAATTTACCACGTAGTTTGCCAGGAAACAAAGATAGGGCTGCCTAGAAAAGTAAGTGCCCTCCTAACCATACTCAAGCACCCCGAGTTTGTTTCCGGTTTCCATTTTGCTCTATGAGTTCATAGTGACCTAACCCTACCCCTATATGGAATATTCCCATGTATTTTACAAGGAAACATAGATAGGGCAGCCTAGAAAGGTAAGCGCCCTCGTAACCATACCCAAGCTCTCTGACTTTCTTGCCGGTGTTTATTTTGCTCTATGAGTTCATGGTGACCTAACCTTAACCCTAAGTGGAATTTTCCTCCAATGGGATTTTCCCATGTATTTTACAAGGAAACATAGATAGGGCAGCCTAGAAAGGTAAGCGCCCTCGTAACCATACCCAAGTTCTGAGTTTCTTGCCGGTGTCCATTTTGCTCTATGAGTTCGTAGTGACCTAACCTTAACCCTAAGTGGAATTTTCCTCCTATAGTATTTTCCCATGTATTTTACCAACAAACATAGATAGGGCTGCCTAGAAAAGTAAGTGCCCTCCTAACCATACCCAAGCACCCCGAGTTTGTTTGCGGTGTCCATTTCGTTCTATGAGTTCATGGTGACCTAACCCTAACCCTATATGGAATTTTCCTCCAATGGGATTTTCCCATGTATTTTACAAGGAAACAGATATAGGGCAGCCTAGAAAGGTAAGCGCCCTCGTAGCCATACCCAAGCTCTCTGACTGTCTTGCCGGTGTTCATTTTGCTCTATGAGTTCATGGTGACCTAACCTTAACCCTAAGTGGAATATTCCTCCTATGGGATTTTCCCATGTATTTTACCAGGAAACATAGATACGGCTGCCTAGAAAAGTAAGTGCCCTCCTAACCATACTCAAGCACCCCGAGTTTGTTTGCGGTGTCCATTTTGCTCTATGAGTTCATACTGACCTAACCCTAACCCTGTATGGATTTTTCCTCCAATGGGATTTTCCCATGTATTTTACAAGGAAACATAGAGAGGGCAGCCTAGAAAAGTAAGCGCCCTCGTAACCATACCCAAGCTCTCTGAGTTTCTTGCCGTTGTCCATTTTGCTCTATGAGTTCATAGTGACCTAACCTTAACCCTAAGTGGAATATTCCTCCTATGGGATTTTCCCATGTATTTTACCAGGAAACATAGATAGGGCTGCCTAGAAATGTAAGTGCCCTCCTAACCATACTCAAGCACCCCGAGTTTGTTTGCGTTGTCCATTTTGCTCTATGAGTTCATAGTGACCTAACCCTAACCCTATATGGAATTTTCCCATGTATTTTACCAGGAAACATAGATACGGCTGCCTAGAAAAGTAAGTGCCCTCCTAACCATACTCAAGCACCCCGAGTTTGTTTGCGGTGTCCATTTTGCTCTATGAGTTCATACTGACCTAACCCTAACCCTATATGGATTTTTCCTCCAATGGGATTTTCCCATGTATTTTACAAGGAAACATAGATAGGGCAGCCTAGAAAAGTAAGCGCCCTCGTAACCATACACAAGCTCTCTGAGTTTCTTGCCGTTGTCCATTTTGCTCTATGAGTTCATACTGACCTAACCTTAACCCTAAGTGGAATATTCCTCCTATGGGATTTTCCCATGTATTTTACCAGGAAACATAGATAGGGCTGCCTAGAAATGTAAGTGCCCTCCTAACCATACTCAAGCACCCCGAGTTTGTTTGCGGTGTCCATTTTGCTCTATGAGTTCATAGTGACCTAACCCTAACCCTATATGGAATTTTCCCATGTATTTTACCAGGAAACATAGATAGGGCAGACTAGAAAGGTAAGTGCCCTCATAACCATACCCAAGGACTCTGAATTTGTTGGCGGTGTCCATTTTGCTCTATGACTTCATGGTGACCTAAGCCTAACCTTATATGGAATTTTCCTCCTATAGTATTTTCCCATGTATTTTACCAACAAACATAGATAGGGCTGCCTAGAAAAGTAAGTGCCCTCCTAACCATACCCAAGCACCCCAAGTTTGTTTGCGGTTTCCATTTCGCTCTATGAGTTCATGGTGATCTAACCCTAACCCTATATGGAATTTTCTTCCTATAGTATTTTCCCATGTATTTTACCAACAAACATAGATACGGCTGCCTAGAAAAGTAAGTGCCCTCCTAACCATACTCAAGCACCACGAGTTTGTTTGTGGTGTCCATTTTGCTCTATGAGTTCATACTGACCTAACCCTAACCCTATATGGAATTTTCTTCCAATAGGATTTTCCCATGTATTATACAAGGAAACATAGATAGGGCAGCCTAGAAAGGTAAGCGCCCTCCTAACCAGACCCAAGCACTCTGAGTTTGTTGCCGGTATCCATTTTGCTCTATGAGTTCATGGTGACCTAACCTTAACGCTAAGTGGAATATTCCTCCTATGGGATTTTCTCTTGTATTTTAACAGGAAACATAGATAGGGCAGCCTAGAAAGGTAAGCATCCTCGTAACCATACCCAAGCACTCCGAGTTTGTGGTCTTTGTCCATTTTGCTCTATGAGTTCATGGTGACCTAACCCTAACCCTATATGGAATTTTCCTCCAATGGGATTTTCCCATGTATTTTACAAGGAAACATAGATAGGGCAGCCTAGAAAGGTAAGCGCCCTCGTAACCATACCCAAGCTCTCTGAGTTTCTTGCCGGTTTCCATTTTGCTCTATGAGTTCATGGTGACCTAACCTTAACCCTAAGTGGAATATTCCTCCTATGGGATTTTCCCATGTATTATACAAGGAAACATAGATAGGGCAGCCTAGAAAGGTAAGCGAGCTCATAACCATACCCAAGCACTCTGAGTTTGTTTGCGGTGTCCATTTTGCTCTATGAGTTCATACTGACCTAACCCTAACCCTATATGGAATTTTCCTCCAATAGGATTTTCCCATGTATTATACAAGGAAACATAGATAGGGCAGCCTAGAAAGGTAAGCATCCTTGTAACCATACCCAATCACTCCGAGTTTGTTTGCGGTGTCCATTTTGCTCTATGAGTTCATGGTGACCTAACCCTAACCCTATATGGAATTTTCCTCCAATGGGATTTTCCCTTGTATTTTACCAGGAAACATAGATAGGGCTAACTATAAAAGTAAGTGCCCTCCTAACCATACCCAAGCACCCCGAGTTTGTTTGCGGTGTCCATTTCGCTCTATGATTTCATGGTGACCTAACCCTAACCCTATATGGAATATTCCTCCAATGGGATTTTCCCATGTATTTTACCAGGAAACATAGATAGGGCTGCCTAGAAATGTAAGTGCCCTCCTAACCATACCCAAGCACCCCGAGTTTGTTTGCGGTGTCCATTTCGCTCTATGAGTTCATGGTGACCTAACCCTAACCCTATATGGAATATTCCTCCAATGGGATTTTCCCATGTATTTTACCAGGAAACATAGATAGGGCTGCCTAGAAATGTAAGTGCCCTCCTAACCATAACCAACCACCCCGAGTTTGTTTGCGGTGTCCATTTTGCTCTATGAGTTCATGGTGACCAAACCCTAACCCTATATGGAATTTTACTCCTATGGGATTTTCCCATGTAGTTTGCCAGGAAACAAAGATAGGGCTGCCTAGTAAAGTAAGTGCCCTCCTAACCATACTCAAGCACTCCGAGTTTGTTGGCGATGTCCATTTTGCTCTATTAGTTCATAGTGACCTAACCCTAACCCTATATGGAATTTTCCTCCAATGGGATTTTCCCATGTATTTTATAAGGAAAAATAGATAGGGCAGCCTAGAAAGGTAAGCATCCTCGTAACCATACCCAAGCACTCCGAGTTTGTGGGCTTTGTCCATTTTGGTCTATGAGTTCATGGTGACCTAACCCTAACCCTATATGGAATTTTCCTCCAATGGGATTTTCCCATGTATTTTACAAGGAAACATAGATAGGGCAGCCTAGAAAAGTAAGCGCCCTCGTAACCATACCCAAGCTCTCTGACTTTCTTTCCGGTGTTCATTTTGCTCTATGAGTTCATGGTGACCTAACCTTAACCCTAAGTGGAATATTCCTCCTATGGGATTTTCCCATGTATTTTACCAGGAAACATAGATACGGCTGCCTAGAAAAGTAAGTGCCCTCCTAACCATACTCAAGCACCACGAGTTTGTTTGCGGTGTCCATTTTGCTCTATGAGTTCATACTGACCTAACCCTAACCCTATATGGAATTTTCCTCCAATAGGATTTTCCCATGTATTATACAAGGAAACATAGATAGGGCAGCCTAGAAAGGTAAGCGCCCTCCTAACCAGACCCAAGCACTCTGAGTTTGTTGCCGGTATCCATTTTGCTCTATGAGTTCATGGTGACCTAACCTTAACGCTAAGTGGAATATTCCTCCTATGGGATTTTCTCTTGTATTTTAACAGGAAACATAGATAGGGCAGCCTAGAAAGGTAAGCATCCTCGTAACCATACCCAAGCACTCCGAGTTTGTGGTCTTTGTCCATTTTGCTCTATGAGTTCATGGTGACCTAACCCTAACCCTATATGGAATTTTCCTCCAATGGGATTTTCCCATGTATTTTACAAGGAAACATAGATAGGGCAGCCTAGAAAGGTAAGCGCCCTCGTAACCATACCCAAGCTCTCTGAGTTTCTTGCCGGTTTCCATTTTGCTCTATGAGTTCATGGTGACCTAACCTTAACCCTAAGTGGAATATTCCTCCTATGGGATTTTCCCATGTATTATACAAGGAAACATAGATAGGGCAGCCTAGAAAGGTAAGCGAGCTCATAACCATACCCAAGCACTCTGAGTTTGTTTGCGGTGTCCATTTTGCTCTATGAGTTCATACTGACCTAACCCTAACCCTATATGGAATTTTCCTCCAATAGGATTTTCCCATGTATTATACAAGGAAACATAGATAGGGCAGCCTAGAAAGGTAAGCATCCTTGTAACCATACCCAATCACTCCGAGTTTGTTTGCGGTGTCCATTTTGCTCTATGAGTTCATGGTGACCTAACCCTAACCCTATATGGAATTTTCCTCCAATGGGATTTTCCCTTGTATTTTACCAGGAAACATAGATAGGGCTAACTATAAAAGTAAGTGCCCTCCTAACCATACCCAAGCACCCCGAGTTTGTTTGCGGTGTCCATTTCGCTCTATGAGTTCATGGTGACCTAACCCTAACCCTATATGGAATATTCCTCCAATGGGATTTTCCCATGTATTTTACCAGGAAACATAGATAGGGCTGCCTAGAAATGTAAGTGCCCTCCTAACCATACTCAAGCACCCCGAGTTTGTTCGCGGTGTCCATTTTGCTCTATGAGTTCGTAGTGACCTAACCCTAACCCTATATGGAATTTTCCTCCAATGGGATTTTCCCATGTAGTTTACCAGGAAGCATAGATAGGGCAGCCTAGAAAGGTAAGCGCCCTCCTAACCAGACCCAAGCACTCTGAGTTTGTTGCCGGTATCCATTTTGCTCTATGAGTTCATGGTGACCTAACCTTAACGCTAAGTGGAATATTCCTCCTATGGGATTTTCTCTTGTATTTTAACAGGAAACATAGATAGAGCTGCCTAGAAAAGTAAGTGCCCTCCTAACCATAACCAACCACCCCGAGTTTGTTTGCGGTGTCCATTTTGCTCTATGAGTTCATGGTGACCTAACCCTAACCCTATATGGAATTTTACTCCTATGGGATTTTCCCATGTAGTTTGCCAGGAAACAAAGATAGGGCTGCCTAGTAAAGTAAGTGCCCTCCTAACCATACTCAAGCACTCCGAGTTTGTTGGCGATGTCCATTTTGCTTATTAGTTCATAGTGACCTAACCCTAACCCTATATGGAATTTTCCTCCAATGGGATTTTCCCATGTATTTTATAAGGAAAAATAGATAGGGCAGCCTAGAAAGGTAAGCATCCTCGTAACCATACCCAAGCACTCCGAGTTTGTGGGCTTTGTCCATTTTGGTCTATGAGTTCATGGTGACCTAACCCTAACCCTATATGGAATTTTCCTCCAATGGGATTTTCCCATGTATTTTACAAGGAAACATAGATAGGGCAGCCTAGAAAAGTAAGCGCCCTCGTAACCATACCCAAGCTCTCTGACTTTCTTTCCGGTGTTCATTTTGCTCTATGAGTTCATGGTGACCTAACCTTAACCCTAAGTGGAATATTCCTCCTATGGGATTTTCCCATGTATTTTACCAGGAAACATAGATACGGCTGCCTAGAAAAGTAAGTGCCCTCCTAACCATACTCAAGCACCACGAGTTTGTTTGCGGTGTCCATTTTGCTCTATGAGTTCATACTGACCTAACCCTAACCCTATATGGAATTTTCCTCCAATAGGATTTTCCCATGTATTATACAAGGAAACATAGATAGGGCAGCCTAGAAAGGTAAGCGCCCTCCTAACCAGACCCAAGCACTCTGAGTTTGTTGCCGGTATCCATTTTGCTCTATGAGTTCATGGTGACCTAACCTTAACGCTAAGTGGAATATTCCTCCTATGGGATTTTCTCTTGTATTTTAACAGGAAACATAGATAGAGCTGCCTAGAAAAGTAATTGCCCTCGTAACCATACCCAAGCACTCCGAGTTTGTGGTCTTTGTCCATTTTGCTCTATGAGTTCATGGTGACCTAACCCTAACCCTATATGGAATTTTCCTCCAATGGGATTTTCCCATGTATTTTACAAGGAAACATAGATAGGGCAGCCTAGAAAGGTAAGCGCCCTCGTAACCATACCCAAGCTCTCTGATTTTCTTGCCGGTTTCCATTTTGCTCTATGAATTCATGGTGACCTAACCTTAACCCTAAGTGGAATATTCCTCCTATGGGATTTTCCCATGTATTTTACCAGGAAACATAGATAGGGCTGCCTAGAAAAGTAAGTGCCCTCCTAACCACACTCAAGCACCCCGAGTTTGTTTGCGGTGTCCATTTTGCTCTATGTGTTCATACTGACGTAACCCTAACCCTATATGGAATTTTCATCCAATAGGATTTTCCCATGTATTATACAAGGAAACATAGATAGGGCAGCCTAGAAAGGTAAGCGCCCTCCTAACCAGACCCAAGCACTCTGAGTTTGTTGCCGGTATCCATTTTGCTCTATGAGTTCATGGTGACCTAACCTTAACGCTAAGTGGAATATTCCTCCTATGGGATTTTCTCTTGTATTTTAACAGGAAACATAGATAGGGCAGCCTAGAAAGGTAAGCATCCTCGTAACCATACCCAAGCACTCCGAGTTTGTGGTCTTTGTCCATTTTGCTCTATGAGTTCATGGTGACCTAACCCTAACCCTATATGGAATTTTCCTCCAATGGGATTTTCCCATGTATTTTACAAGGAAACATAGATAGGGCAGCCTAGAAAGGTAAGCGCCCTCGTAACCATACCCAAGCTCTCTGAGTTTCTTGCCGGTTTCCATTTTGCTCTATGAGTTCATGGTGACCTAACCTTAACCCTAAGTGGAATATTCCTCCTATGGGATTTTCCCATGTATTATACAAGGAAACATAGATAGGGCAGCCTAGAAAGGTAAGCGAGCTCATAACCATACCCAAGCACTCTGAGTTTGTTTGCGGTGTCCATTTTGCTCTATGAGTTCATACTGACCTAACCCTAACCCTATATGGAATTTTCCTCCAATAGGATTTTCCCATGTATTATACAAGGAAACATAGATAGGGCAGCCTAGAAAGGTAAGCATCCTTGTAACCATACCCAATCACTCCGAGTTTGTTTGCGGTGTCCATTTTGCTCTATGAGTTCATGGTGACCTAACCCTAACCCTATATGGAATTTTCCTCCAATGGGATTTTCCCTTGTATTTTACCAGGAAACATAGATAGGGCTAACTATAAAAGTAAGTGCCCTCCTAACCATACCCAAGCACCCCGAGTTTGTTTGCGGTGTCCATTTCGCTCTATGAGTTCATGGTGACCTAACCCTAACCCTATATGGAATATTCCTCCAATGGGATTTTCCCATGTATTTTACCAGGAAACATAGATAGGGCTGCCTAGAAATGTAAGTGCCCTCCTAACCATACCCAAGCACCCCGAGTTTGTTTGCGGTGTCCATTTCGCTCTATGAGTTCATGGTGACCTAACCCTAACCCTATATGGAATATTCCTCCAATGGGATTTTCCCATGTATTTTACCAGGAAACATAGATAGGGCTGCCTAGAAATGTAAGTGCCCTCCTAACCATAACCAACCACCCCGAGTTTGTTTGCGGTGTCCATTTTGCTCTATGAGTTCATGGTGACCAAACCCTAACCCTATATGGAATTTTACTCCTATGGGATTTTCCCATGTAGTTTGCCAGGAAACAAAGATAGGGCTGCCTAGTAAAGTAAGTGCCCTCCTAACCATACTCAAGCACTCCGAGTTTGTTGGCGATGTCCATTTTGCTCTATTAGTTCATAGTGACCTAACCCTAACCCTATATGGAATTTTCCTCCAATGGGATTTTCCCATGTATTTTATAAGGAAAAATAGATAGGGCAGCCTAGAAAGGTAAGCATCCTCGTAACCATACCCAAGCACTCCGAGTTTGTGGGCTTTGTCCATTTTGGTCTATGAGTTCATGGTGACCTAACCCTAACCCTATATGGAATTTTCCTCCAATGGGATTTTCCCATGTATTTTACAAGGAAACATAGATAGGGCAGCCTAGAAAAGTAAGCGCCCTCGTAACCATACCCAAGCTCTCTGACTTTCTTTCCGGTGTTCATTTTGCTCTATGAGTTCATGGTGACCTAACCTTAACCCTAAGTGGAATATTCCTCCTATGGGATTTTCCCATGTATTTTACCAGGAAACATAGATACGGCTGCCTAGAAAAGTAAGTGCCCTCCTAACCATACTCAAGCACCACGAGTTTGTTTGCGGTGTCCATTTTGCTCTATGAGTTCATACTGACCTAACCCTAACCCTATATGGAATTTTCCTCCAATAGGATTTTCCCATGTATTATACAAGGAAACATAGATAGGGCAGCCTAGAAAGGTAAGCGCCCTCCTAACCAGACCCAAGCACTCTGAGTTTGTTGCCGGTATCCATTTTGCTCTATGAGTTCATGGTGACCTAACCTTAACGCTAAGTGGAATATTCCTCCTATGGGATTTTCTCTTGTATTTTAACAGGAAACATAGATAGGGCAGCCTAGAAAGGTAAGCATCCTCGTAACCATACCCAAGCACTCCGAGTTTGTGGTCTTTGTCCATTTTGCTCTATGAGTTCATGGTGACCTAACCCTAACCCTATATGGAATTTTCCTCCAATGGGATTTTCCCATGTATTTTACAAGGAAACATAGATAGGGCAGCCTAGAAAGGTAAGCGCCCTCGTAACCATACCCAAGCTCTCTGAGTTTCTTGCCGGTTTCCATTTTGCTCTATGAGTTCATGGTGACCTAACCTTAACCCTAAGTGGAATATTCCTCCTATGGGATTTTCCCATGTATTATACAAGGAAACATAGATAGGGCAGCCTAGAAAGGTAAGCGAGCTCATAACCATACCCAAGCACTCTGAGTTTGTTTGCGGTGTCCATTTTGCTCTATGAGTTCATACTGACCTAACCCTAACCCTATATGGAATTTTCCTCCAATAGGATTTTCCCATGTATTATACAAGGAAACATAGATAGGGCAGCCTAGAAAGGTAAGCATCCTTGTAACCATACCCAATCACTCCGAGTTTGTTTGCGGTGTCCATTTTGCTCTATGAGTTCATGGTGACCTAACCCTAACCCTATATGGAATATTCCTCCAATGGGATTTTCCCATGTATTTTACCAGGAAACATAGATAGGGCTGCCTAGAAATGTAAGTGCCCTCCTAACCATACTCAAGCACCCCGAGTTTGTTCGCGGTGTCCATTTTGCTCTATGAGTTCGTAGTGACCTAACCCTAACCCTATATGGAATTTTCCTCCAATGGGATTTTCCCATGTAGTTTACCAGGAAGCATAGATAGGGCAGCCTAGAAAGGTAAGCGCCCTCCTAACCAGACCCAAGCACTCTAAGTTTGTTGCCGGTATCCATTTTGCTCTATGAGTTCATGGTGACCTAACCTTAACGCTAAGTGGAATATTCCTCCTATGGGATTTTCTCTTGTATTTTAACAGGAAACATAGATAGAGCTGCCTAGAAAAGTAAGTGCCCTCCTAACCATAACCAACCACCCCGAGTTTGTTTGCGGTGTCCATTTTGCTCTATGAGTTCATGGTGACCTAACCCTAACCCTATATGGAATTTTACTCCTATGGGATTTTCCCATGTAGTTTGCCAGGAAACAAAGATAGGGCTGCCTAGTAAAGTAAGTGCCCTCCTAACCATACTCAAGCACTCCGAGTTTGTTGGCGATGTCCATTTTGCTCTATTAGTTCATAGTGACCTAACCCTAACCCTATATGGAATTTTCCTCCAATGGGATTTTCCCATGTATTTTATAAGGAAAAATAGATAGGGCAGCCTAGAAAGGTAAGCATCCTCGTAACCATACCCAAGCACTCCGAGTTTGTGGGCTTTGTCCATTTTGGTCTATGAGTTCATGGTGACCTAACCCTAACTCTATATGGAATTTTCCTCCAATGGGATTTTCCCATGTATTTTACAAGGAAACATAGATAGGGCAGCCTAGAAAAGTAAGCGCCCTCGTAACCATACCCAAGCTCTCTGACTTTCTTTCCGGTGTTCATTTTGCTCTATGAGTTCATGGTGACCTAACCTTAACCCTAAGTGGAATATTCCTCCTATGGGATTTTCCCATGTATTTTACCAGGAAACATAGATACGGCTGCCTAGAAAAGTAAGTGCCCTCCTAACCATACTCAAGCACCACGAGTTTGTTTGCGGTGTCCATTTTGCTCTATGAGTTCATACTGACCTAACCCTAACCCTATGTGGAATTTTCCTCCAATAGGATTTTCCCATGTATTATACAAGGAAACATAGATAGGGCAGCCTAGAAAGGTAAGCGCCCTCCTAACCAGACCCAAGCACTCTGAGTTTGTTGCCGGTATCCATTTTGCTCTATGAGTTCATGGTGACCTAACCTTAACGCTAAGTGGAATATTCCTCCTATGGGATTTTCTCTTGTATTTTAACAGGAAACATAGATAGAGCTGCCTAGAAAAGTAATTGCCCTCGTAACCATACCCAAGCACTCCGAGTTTGTGGTCTTTGTCCATTTTGCTCTATGAGTTCATGGTGACCTAACCCTAACCCTATATGGAATTTTCCTCCAATGGGATTTTCCCATGTATTTTACAAGGAAACATAGATAGGGCAGCCTAGAAAGGTAAGCGCCCTCGTAACCATACCCAAGCTCTCTGATTTTCTTGCCGGTTTCCATTTTGCTCTATGAATTCATGGTGACCTAACCTTAACCCTAAGTGGAATATTCCTCCTATGGGATTTTCCCATGTATTTTACCAGGAAACATAGATAGGGCTGCCTAGAAAAGTAAGTGCCCTCCTAACCACACTCAAGCACCCCGAGTTTGTTTGCGGTGTCCATTTTGCTCTATGTGTTCATACTGACGTAACCCTAACCCTATATGGAATTTTCATCCAATTGGATTTTCCCATGTATTATACAAGGAAACATAGATAGGGCAGCCTAGAAAGGTAAGCATCCTCGTAACCATACCCAAGCACTCCGAGTTTGTTGGCGTTGTCCATTTTGCTCTATGCGTTCATGGTGACCTAACCCTAACCCTATATGGAATTTTCCTCCAATGGGATTTTCCCATGTTTTTTACAAGGAAACATAGATAGGGCAGCCTAGAAAGGTAAGCGCCCTCGTAACCATACCCAAGCACTCTGAGTTTGTTCCTGGTGTCCATTTTGCTCTATGAGTTCATGGTGACCTAAATTTAACGCTAAGTGGAATATTCCTCCTATGGGATTTTCCCTTGTATTTTAACAGGAAACATAGATAGGGCTAACTAGAAAAGTAAGTGCCCTCCTAAACATACCCAAGCAACCCGAGTTTGTTTGCGGTGTCCATTTTGCTCCATGAGTTCATGGTGACCTAACCCTAACCCTATATGGAATTTTCCTCCAATGGGATTTTCCCATGTATTTTACCAGGAAACATAGATAGGGCTGCCTAGTAAAATAAGTGCCCTCCTAACCATACTCAAGCACTCCGAGTTTGTGGGCTTTGTCCATTTTGGTCTATGAGTTCATGGTGACCTAACCCTAACCCTATATGGAATTTTCCTCCAATGGGATTTTCCCATGTATTTTACAAGGAAACATAGATAGGGCAGCCTAGAAAAGTAAGTGCCGTCCTAACCATATCCAAGCACCCCGAGTTTGTTTGCGGTGTCCATTTTGCTCTATAAGTTCATGGTGACCTAACCCTAACCCTATATGGAATTTTCCTCCAATGGAATTTTCCCATGTATTTTACCAGGAAACATAGATAGGGCTTCCTAGAAAAGTCAGTACCCTCCAAACCATACTCAAGCACTCCGAGTTTGTTGGCGATGTCCATTTTGCTCTATTAGTTCATAGTGACCTAACCCTAACCCTATATGGAATTTTCCTCCAATGGGATTTTCCCATGTATTTTACAGGAAAGATAGATAGGGCAGCCTAGAAAGGTAAGCATCCTCGTAACCATACCCAAGCACTCCGAGTTTGTGGGCTTTGTCCATTTTGCTCTATGAGTTCATGGTGACCTAACCCTAAACCTATATGGAATTTTCCTCCAATGGGATTTTCCCATGTATTATACAAGGAAACATAGATAGGGCAGCCTAGAAAGCTAAGCGCCCTCCTAACCAGACCCAAGCACTCTGACTTTGTTGCCGGTATCCATTTTGCTCTATGAGTTCATGGTGACCTAACCTTAACGCTAAGTGGAATATTCCTCCTATGGGATTTTCTCTTGTATTTTAACAGGAAACATAGATAGAGCTGCCTAGAAAAGTAAGTGCCGTCCTAACCATACCCAACCACCCCAAGTTTGTTTGCGGTGTCCATTTTGCTCTATGAGTTCATGGTGACCTAACCCTAACCCTAAATGGAATTTTCCTCCTATGGGATTTTACCACGTAGTTTGCCAGGAAACAAAGATAGGGCTGTCTAGAAAAGTAAGTGCCCTCCTAACCATACTCAAGCACCCCGAGTTTGTTTCCGGTGTCCATTTTGCTCTATGAGTTCATAGTGACCTAACCCTAACCCTATATGGAATTTTCCCATGTATTTTACAAGGAAACATAGATAGGGCAGCCTAGAAAGGTAAGCGCCCTCGTAACCATACCCAAGCTCTCTGACTTTCTTGCCGGTGTTTATTTTGCTCTATGAGTTCATGGTGACCTAACCTTAACCCTAAGTGGAATTTTCCTCCAATGGGATTTTCCCATGTATTTTACAAGGAAACATAGATAGGGCAGCCTAGAAAGGTAAGCGCCCTCGTAACCATACCCAAGTTCTGAGTTTCTTGCCGGTGTCCATTTTGCTCTATGAGTTCGTAGTGACCTAACCTTAACCCTAAGTGGAATTTTCCTCCTATAGTATTTTCCCATGTATTTTACCAACAAACATAGATAGGGCTGCCTAGAAAAGTAAGTGCCCTCCTAACCATACCCAAGCACCCCGAGTTTGTTTGCGGTGTCCATTTCGTTCTATGAGTTCATGGTGACCTAACCCTAACCCTATATGGAATTTTCCTCCAATGGGATTTTCCCATGTATTTTACAAGGAAACAGAGATAGGGCAGCCTAGAAAGGTAAGCGCCCTCGTAGCCATACCCAAGCTCTCTGACTGTCTTGCCGGTGTTCATTTTGCTCTATGAGTTCATGGTGACCTAACCTTAACCCTAAGTGGAATATTCCTCCTATGGGATTTTCCCATGTATTTTACCAGGAAACATAGATACGGCTGCCTAGAAAAGTAAGTGCCCTCCTAACCATACTCAAGCACCCCGAGTTTGTTTGCGGTGTCCATTTTGCTCTATGAGTTCATACTGACCTAACCCTAACCCTGTATGGATTTTTCCTCCAATGGGATTTTCCCATGTATTTTACAAGGAAACATAGATAGGGCAGCCTAGAAAAGTAAGCGCCCTCGTAACCATACCCAAGCTCTCTGAGTTTCTTGCCGTTGTCCATTTTGCTCTATGAGTTCATAGTGACCTAACCTTAACCCTAAGTGGAATATTCCTCCTATGGGATTTTCCCATGTATTTTACCAGGAAACATAGATAGGGCTGCCTAGAAATGTAAGTGCCCTCCTAACCATACTCAAGCACCCCGAGTTTGTTTGCGTTGTCCATTTTGCTCTATGAGTTCATAGTGACCTAACCCTAACCCTATATGGAATTTTCCCATGTATTTTACCAGGAAACATAGATACGGCTGCCTAGAAAAGTAAGTGCCCTCCTAACCATACTCAAGCACCCCGAGTTTGTTTGCGGTGTCCATTTTGCTCTATGAGTTCATACTGACCTAACCCTAACCCTATATGGATTTTTCCTCCAATGGGATTTTCCCATGTATTTTACAAGGAAACATAGATAGGGCAGCCTAGAAAAGTAAGCGCCCTCGTAACCATACACAAGCTCTCTGAGTTTCTTGCCGTTGTCCATTTTGCTCTATGAGTTCATACTGACCTAACCTTAACCCTAAGTGGAATATTCCTCCTATGGGATTTTCCCATGTATTTTACCAGGAAACATAGATAGGGCTGCCTAGAAATGTAAGTGCCCTCCTAACCATACTCAAGCACCCCGAGTTTGTTTCCGGTGTCCATTTTGCTCTATGAGTTCATAGTGACCTAACCCTAACCCTATATGGAATTTTCCTCCAATAGGATTTTCCCATGTATTATACAAGTAAACATAGATAGGGCAGCCTAGAAAGGTAAGTGAGCTCATAACCATACCCAAGCACTCTGAGTTTGTTGCCGGTGTCCATCTTGCTCTATGAGTTCATGGTGACCTAAACTTAACGCTAAGTGGAATATTCCTCCTATGGGATTTTCCCTTGTATTTTAACAGGAAACATAGATAGGGCTGCCTAGAAAAGTAAGTGCCCTCCTAACCATACCCAAGCACCCCGAGTTTGTTTGCGGTGTCCATTTTGCTCTATGAGTTCATGGTGACCTAACCCTAACCCTATATGGAATATTCCTCCTATGGGATTTTCCCTTGTATTTTACCAGGAAACATAGTTAGGGCTGCCTAGAAAAGTCAGTACCCTCCAAACCATACTCAAGCACCTCGAGTTTGTTGGCGGTGTCCATTTTGCTCTATGAGTTCATACTGACCTAACCCTAACCCTATATGGAATTTTTCTCCAATGGGATTTTCCCTTGTAGTTTACCAGGAAGCATAGATAGGGCAGCCTAGAAAGGTAAGCGCCCTCGTAACCATACCCAAGCTCTCTGAGTTTCTTGCCGGTGTCCATTTTGCTCTATGAGTTCATGGTGACCTAAACTTAACGCTAAGTTGAATATTCCTCCTATGAGATTTTCCCTTGTATTTTAACAGGAAACATAGATAGGGCTACCTAGAAAAGTAAGTGCCGTCCTAACCGTACCCAAGCAGCCGGAGTTTGTTTGCGGTGTTCATTTTGCTCTATGAGTTCATACTGACCTAACCCTAACCCTATATGGAATTTTCCTCCAATAGGATTTTCCCATGTATTATACAAGGAAACATAGATAGGGCAGCCTAGAAAGGTAAGCGAGCTCATAACCATACCCAAGCACTCTGAGTTTGTTGCCGGTGTCCATTTTGCTCTTTGAGTTCATGGTGACCTAACCTTAACACTAAGTGGAATATTCCTCCTATGGGATTTTCCCTTGTATTTTACCAGTAAACATAGATAGGGCTGCCTAGAAAAGTAAGTGCCCTCCTAACCATACTCAAACACCCCGAGTTTGTTTGCTGTGTCCATTTTGCTCTATGTGTTCATACTGAAGTAACCCTAACCCTATATGGAATTTTCCTCCAATAGGATTTTCCCATGTATTATACAAGGAAACATAGATAGGGCAGCCTAGAAAGGTAAGCGAGCTCATAACCATACCCAAGCACTCTGAGTTTGTTGCCGGTGTCCATCTTGCTCTATGAGTTCATGGTGACCTAACCTTAACGCTAAGTGGAATATTCCTCCTATGGGATTTTCTCTTGTATTTTAACAGGAAACATAGATAGAGCTGCCTAGAAAAGTAAGTGCCCTCCTAACCATACCCAAGCACCCCGAGTTTGTTTGCGGTGTCCATTTTGCTCTATGAGTTCATGGTGACCTAACCCTAACCCTATATGGAATTTTCCTCCTATGGGATTTTCCCATGTAGTTTGCCAGGAAACAAAGATAGGGCTGCCTAGTAAAGTAAGTGCCCTCCTAACCATACTCAAGCACTCCGAGTTTGTGGGCTTTGTCCATTTTGGTCTATGAGTTCATGGTGACCTAACCCTAACCCTATATGGAATTTTCCTCCAATGGGATTTTCCAATGTATTTTACAAGGAAACATAGATAGGGCAGCCTAGAAAAGTAAGCGCCCTCGTAACCATACCCAAGCTCTCTGAGTTTCTTGCCGGTGTCCATTTTGCTCCATGAGTTCATGGTGACCTAACCCTAACCCTATATGGAATTTTCCTCCAATGGGATTTTCCCATGTATTTTACCAGGAAACATAGATAGGGCTAACTAGAAAAGTAAGTGCCGTCCTAACCATATCCAAGCACCCCGAGTTTGTTTGCGGTGTCCATTTTGCTCTATAAGTTCATGGTGACATAACCCTAAGCCTATATGGAATTTTCCTCCAATGGAATTTTCCCATGTATTTTACCAGGAAACATAGATAGGGCTTCCTAGAAAAGTCAGTACCCTCCAAACCATACTCAAGCACTCCGAGTTTGTTGGCGATGTCCATTTTGCTCTATTAGTTCATAGTGACCTAACCCTAACCCTATATGGAATTTTCCTCCAATGGGATTTTCCCATGTATTTTACCAGGAAAGATAGATAGGGCAGCCTAGAAAGGTAAGCATCCTCGTAACCATACCCAAGCACTCCGAGTTTGTGGGCTTTGTTCATTTTGCTCTATGAGTTCATGGTGACCTAACCCTAAACCTATATGGAATTTTCCTCCAATGGGATTTTCCCATGTATTATACAAGGAAACATAGATAGGGCAGCCTAGAAAGCTAAGCGCCCTCCTAACCAGACCCAAGCACTCTGACTTTGTTGCCGGTATCCATTTTGCTCTATGAGTTCATGGTGACCTAACCTTAACGCTAAGTGGAATATTCCTCCTATGGGATTTTCTCTTGTATTTTAACAGGAAACATAGATAGAGCTGCCTAGAAAAGTAAGTGCCGTCCTAACCATACCCAACCACCCCGAGTTTGTTTGCGGTGTCCATTTTGCTCTATGAGTTCATGGTGACCTAACCCTAACCCTAAATGGAATTTTCCTCCTATGGGAATTTACCACGTAGTTTGCCAGGAAACAAAGATAGGGCTGCCTAGAAAAGTAAGTGCCCTCCTAACCATACTCAAGCACCCCGAGTTTGTTTCCGGTTTCCATTTTGCTCTATGAGTTCATAGTGACCTAACCCTACCCCTATATGGAATATTCCCATGTATTTTACAAGGAAACATAGATAGGGCAGCCTAGAAAGGTAAGCGCCCTCGTAACCATACCCAAGCTCTCTGACTTTCTTGCCGGTGTTTATTTTGCTCTATGAGTTCATGGTGACCTAACCTTAACCCTAAGTGGAATTTTCCTCCAATGGGATTTTCCCATGTATTTTACAAGGAAACATAGATAGGGCAGCCTAGAAAGGTAAGCGCCCTCGTAACCATACCCAAGTTCTGAGTTTCTTGCCGGTGTCCATTTTGCTCTATGAGTTCGTAGTGACCTAACCTTAACCCTAAGTGGAATTTTCCTCCTATAGTATTTTCCCATGTATTTTACCAACAAACATAGATAGGGCTGCCTAGAAAAGTAAGTGCCCTCCTAACCATACCCAAGCACCCCGAGTTTGTTTGCGGTGTCCATTTCGTTCTATGAGTTCATGGTGACCTAACCCTAACCCTATATGGAATTTTCCTCCAATGGGATTTTCCCATGTATTTTACAAGGAAACAGATATAGGGCAGCCTAGAAAGGTAAGCGCCCTCGTAGCCATACCCAAGCTCTCTGACTTTCTTGCCGGTGTTCATTTTGCTCTATGAGTTCATGGTGACCTAACCTTAACCCTAAGTGGAATATTCCTCCTATGGGATTTTCCCATGTATTTTACCAGGAAACATAGATACGGCTGCCTAGAAAAGTAAGTGCCCTCCTAACCATACTCAAGCACCCCGAGTTTGTTTGCGGTGTCCATTTTGCTCTATGAGTTCATACTGACCTAACCCTAACCCTATATGGATTTTTCCTCCAATGGGATTTTCCCATGTATTTTACAAGGAAACATAGATAGGGCAGCCTAGAAAAGTAAGCGCCCTCGTAACCATACACAAGCTCTCTGAGTTTCTTGCCGTTGTCCATTTTGCTCTATGAGTTCATACTGACCTAACCTTAACCCTAAGTGGAATATTCCTCCTATGGGATTTTCCCATGTATTTTACCAGGAAACATAGATAGGGCTGCCTAGAAATGTAAGTGCCCTCCTAACCATACTCAAGCACCCCGAGTTTGTTTGCGTTGTCCATTTTGCTCTATGAGTTCATAGTGACCTAACCCTAACCCTATATGGATTTTTCCTCCAATGGGATTTTCCCATGTATTTTACAAGGAAACATAGATATGGCAGCCTAGAAAAGTAAGCGCCCTCGTAACCATACACAAGCTCTCTGAGTTTCTTGCCGTTGTCCATTTTGCTCTATGAGTTCATACTGACCTAACCTTAACCCTAAGTGGAATATTCCTCCTATGGGATTTTCCCATGTATTTTACCAGGAAACATAGATAGGGCTGCCTAGAAATGTAAGTGCCCTCCTAACCATACTCAAGCACCCCGAGTTTGTTTGCGGTGTCCATTTTGCTCTATGAGTTCATAGTGACCTAACCCTAACCCTATATGGACTTTTCCCATGTATTTTACCAGGAAACATAGATAGGGCAGACTAGAAAGGTAAGTGCCCTCATAACCATACCCAAGGACTCTGAATTTGTTGGCGGTGTCCATTTTGCTCTATGACTTCATGGTGACCTAAGCCTAACCTTATATGGAATTTTCCTCCTATAGTATTTTCCCATGTATTTTACAAGGAAACATAGATAGGGCAGCCTAGAAAGGTAAGCGCCCTCGTAACCATACCCAAGCTCTCTGAGTTTCTTGCCGGTTTCCATTTCGCTCTATGAGTTCATGGTGATCTAACCCTAACCCTATATGGAATTTTCCTCCTATAGTATTTTCCCATGTATTTTACCAACAAACATAGATACGGCTGCCTAGAAAAGTAAGTGCCCTCCTAACCATACTCAAGCACCACGAGTTTGTTTGTGGTGTCCATTTTGCTCTATGAGTTCATACTGACCTAACCCTAACCCTATATGGAATTTTCTTCCAATAGGATTTTCCCATGTATTATACAAGGAAACATAGATAGGGCAGCCTAGAAAGGTAAGCGCCCTCCTAACCAGACCCAAGCACTCTGAGTTTGTTGCCGGTATCCATTTTGCTCTATGAGTTCATGGTGACCTAACCTTAACGCTAAGTGGAATATTCCTCCTATGGGATTTTCTCTTGTATTTTAACAGGAAACATAGATAGGGCAGCCTAGAAAGGTAAGCATCCTCGTAACCATACCCAAGCACTCCGAGTTTGTGGTCTTTGTCCATTTTGCTCTATGAGTTCATGGTGACCTAACCCTAACCCTATATGGAATTTTCCTCCAATGGGATTTTCCCATGTATTTTACAAGGAAACATAGATAGGGCAGCCTAGAAAGGTAAGCGCCCTCGTAACCATACCCAAGCTCTCTGAGTTTCTTGCCGGTTTCCATTTTGCTCTATGAGTTCATGGTGACCTAACCTTAACCCTAAGTGGAATATTCCTCCTATGGGATTTTCCCATGTATTATACAAGGAAACATAGATAGGGCAGCCTAGAAAGGTAAGCGAGCTCATAACCATACCCAAGCACTCTGAGTTTGTTTGCTGTGTCCATTTTGCTCTATGAGTTCATACTGACCTAACCCTAACCCTATATGGAATTTTCCTCCAATAGGATTTTCCCATGTATTATACAAGGAAACATAGATAGGGCAGCCTAGAAAGGTAAGCATCCTTGTAACCATACCCAATCACTCCGAGTTTGTTTGCGGTGTCCATTTTGCTCTATGAGTTCATGGTGACCTAACCCTAACCCTATATGGAATTTTCCTCCAATGGGATTTTCCCTTGTATTTTACCAGGAAACATAGATAGGGCTAACTATAAAAGTAAGTGCCCTCCTAACCATACCCAAGCACCCCGAGTTTGTTTGCGGTGTCCATTTCGCTCTATGAGTTCATGGTGACCTAACCCTAACCCTATATGGAATATTCCTCCAATGGGATTTTCCCATGTATTTTACCAGGGAACATAGATAGGGCTGCCTAGAAATGTAAGTGCCCTCCTAACCATACTCAAGCACCCCGAGTTTGTTCGCGGTGTCCATTTTGCTCTATGAGTTCGTAGTGACCTAACCCTAACCCTATATGGAATTTTCCTCCAATGGGATTTTCCCATGTAGTTTACCAGGAAGCATAGATAGGGCAGCCTAGAAAGGTAAGCGCCCTCCTAACCAGACCCAAGCACTCTAAGTTTGTTGCCGGTATCCATTTTGCTCTATGAGTTCATGGTGACCTAACCTTAACGCTAAGTGGAATATTCCTCCTATGGGATTTTCTCTTGTATTTTAACAGGAAACATAGATAGAGCTGCCTAGAAAAGTAAGTGCCCTCCTAACCATAACCAACCACCCCGAGTTTGTTTGCGGTGTCCATTTTGCTCTATGAGTTCATGGTGACCTAACCCTAACCCTATATGGAATTTTACTCCTATGGGATTTTCCCATGTAGTTTACCAGGAAGCATAGATAGGGCAGCCTAGAAAAGTAAGCGCCCTCGTAACCATACCCAAGCTCTCTGAGTTTCTTGCCGTTGTCCATTTTGCTCTATGAGTTCATAGTGACCTAACCTTAACCCTACGTGGAATATTCCTCCTATGGGATTTTCCCATGTATTTTACCAGGAAACATAGATAGGGCTGCCTAGAAATGTAAGTGCCCTCCTAACCATACTCAAGCACCCCGAGTTTGTTTGCGGTGTCCATTTTGCTCTATGAGTTCATAGTGACCTAACCCTAACCCTATATGGACTTTTCCCATGTATTTTACCAGGAAACATAGATACGGCTGCCTAGAAAAGTAAGTGCCCTCCTAACCATACTCAAGCACCCCGAGTTTGTTTGCGGTGTCCATTTTGCTCTATGAGTTCATACTGACCTAACCCTAACCCTATATGGATTTTTCCTCCAATGGGATTTTCCCATGTATTTTACAAGGAAACATAGATAGGGCAGCCTAGAAAAGTAAGCGCCCTCGTAACCATACACAAGATCTCTGAGTTTCTTGCCGTTGTCCATTTTGCTCTATGAGTTCATACTGACCTAACCTTAACCCTAAGTGGAATATTCCTCCTATGGGATTTTCCCATGTATTTTACCAGGAAACATAGATAGGGCTGCCTAGAAATGTAAGTGCCCTCCTAACCATACTCAAGCACCCCGAGTTTGTTTCCGGTGTCCATTTTGCTCTATGAGTTCATAGTGACCTAACCCTAACCCTATATGGAATTTTCCTCCAATAGGATTTTCCCATGTATTATACAAGTAAACATAGATAGGGCAGCCTAGAAAGGTAAGTGAGCTCATAACCATACCCAAGCACTCTGAGTTTGTTGCCGGTGTCCATCTTGCTCTATGAGTTCATGGTGACCTAAACTTAACGCTAAGTGGAATATTCCTCCTATGGGATTTTCCCTTGTATTTTAACAGGAAACATAGATAGGGCTGCCTAGAAAAGTAAGTGCCCTCCTAACCATACCCAAGCACCCCGAGTTTGTTTGCGGTGTCCATTTTGCTCTATGAGTTCATGGTGACCTAACCCTAACCCTATATGGAATATTCCTCCTATGGGATTTTCCCTTGTATTTTACCAGGAAACATAGTTAGGGCTGCCTAGAAAAGTCAGTACCCTCCAAACCATACTCAAGCACCTCGAGTTTGTTGGCGGTGTCCATTTTGCTCTATGAGTTCATACTGACCTAACCCTAACCCTATATGGAATTTTTCTCCAATGGGATTTTCCCTTGTAGTTTACCAGGAAGCATAGATAGGGCAGCCTAGAAAGGTAAGCGCCCTCGTAACCATACCCAAGCTCTCTGAGTTTCTTGCCGGTGTCCATTTTGCTCTATGAGTTCATGGTGACCTAAACTTAACGCTAAGTTGAATATTCCTCCTATGAGATTTTCCCTTGTATTTTAACAGGAAACATAGATAGGGCTACCTAGAAAAGTAAGTGCCCTCCTAACCGTACCCAAGCACCCGGAGTTTGTTTGCGGTGTTCATTTTGCTCTATGAGTTCATACTGACCTAACCCTAACCCTATATGGAATTTTCCTCCAATAGGATTTTCCCATGTATTATACAAGGAAACATAGATAGGGCAGCCTAGAAAGGTAAGCGAGCTCATAACCATACCCAAGCACTCTGAGTTTGTTGCCGGTGTCCATTTTGCTCTTTGAGTTCATGGTGACCTAACCTTAACACTAAGTGGAATATTCCTCCTATGGGATTTTCCCTTGTATTTTACCAGTAAACATAGATAGGGCTGCCTAGAAAAGTAAGTGCCCTCCTAACCATACTCAAACACCCCGAGTTTGTTTGCTGTGTCCATTTTGCTCTATGTGTTCATACTGAAGTAACCCTAACCCTATATGGAATTTTCCTCCAATAGGATTTTCCCATGTATTATACAAGGAAACATAGATAGGGCAGCCTAGAAAGGTAAGCGAGCTCATAACCATACCCAAGCACTCTGAGTTTGTTGCCGGTGTCCATCTTGCTCTATGAGTTCATGGTGACCTAACCTTAACGCTAAGTGGAATATTCCTCCCATGGGATTTTCTCTTGTATTTTAACAGGAAACATAGATAGAGCTGCCTAGAAAAGTAAGTGCCCTCCTAACCATACCCAAGCACCCCGAGTTTGTTTGCGGTGTCCATTTTGCTCTATGAGTTCATGGTGACCTAACCCTAACCCTATATGGAATTTTCCTCCTATGGGATTTTCCCATGTAGTTTGCCAGGAAACAAAGATAGGGCTGCCTAGTAAAGTAAGTGCCCTCCTAACCATACTCAAGCACTCCGAGTTTGTGGGCTTTGTCCATTTTGGTCTATGAGTTCATGGTGACCTAACCCTAACCCTATATGGAATTTTCCTCCAATGGGATTTTCCAATGTATTTTACAAGGAAACATAGATAGGGCAGCCTAGAAAAGTAAGCGCCCTCGTAACCATACCCAAGCTCTCTGAGTTTCTTGCCGGTGTCCATTTTGCTCCATGAGTTCATGGTGACCTAACCCTAACCCTATATGGAATTTTCCTCCAATGGGATTTTCCCATGTATTTTACCAGGAAACATAGATAGGGCTAACTAGAAAAGTAAGTGCCGTCCTAACCATATCCAAGCACCCCGAGTTTGTTTGCGGTGTCCATTTTGCTCTATAAGTTCATGGTGACCTAACCCTAACCCTATATGGAATTTTCCTCCAATGGAATTTTCCCATGTATTTTACCAGGAAACATAGATAGGGCTTCCTAGAAAAGTCAGTACCCTCCAAACCATACTCAAGCACTCCGAGTTTGTTGGCGATGTCCATTTTGCTCTATTAGTTCATAGTGACCTAACCCTAACCCTATATGGAATTTTCCTCCAATGGGATTTTCCCATGTATTTTACCAGGAAAGATAGATAGGGCAGCCTAGAAAGGTAAGCATCCTCGTAACCATACCCAAGCACTCCGAGTTTGTGGGCTTTGTCCATTTTGCTCTATGAGTTCATGGTGACCTAACCCTAAACCTATATGGAATTTTCCTCCAATGGGATTTTCCCATGTATTATACAAGGAAACATAGATAGGGCAGCCTAGAAAGCTAAGCGCCCTCCTAACCAGACCCAAGCACTCTGACTTTGTTGCCGGTATCCATTTTGCTCTATGAGTTCATGGTGACCTAACCTTAACGCTAAGTGGAATATTCCTCCTATGGGATTTTCTCTTGTATTTTAACAGGAAACATAGATAGAGCTGCCTAGAAAAGTAAGTGCCGTCCTAACCATACCCAACCACCCCGAGTTTGTTTGCGGTGTCCATTTTGCTCTATGAGTTCATGGTGACCTAACCCTAACCCTAAATGGAATTTTCCTCCTATGGGAATTTACCACGTAGTTTGCCAGGAAACAAAGATAGGGCTGCCTAGAAAAGTAAGTGCCCTCCTAACCATACTCAAGCACCCCGAGTTTGTTTCCGGTTTCCATTTTGCTCTATGAGTTCATAGTGACCTAACCCTACCCCTATATGGAATATTCCCATGTATTTTACAAGGAAACATAGATAGGGCAGCCTAGAAAGGTAAGCGCCCTCGTAACCATACCCAAGCTCTCTGACTTTCTTGCCGGTGTTTATTTTGCTCTATGAGTTCATGGTGACCTAACCTTAACCCTAAGTGGAATTTTCCTCCAATGGGATTTTCCCATGTATTTTACAAGGAAACATAGATAGGGCAGCCTAGAAAGGTAAGCGCCCTCGTAACCATACCCAAGTTCTGAGTTTCTTGCCGGTGTCCATTTTGCTCTATGAGTTCGTAGTGACCTAACCTTAACCCTAAGTGGAATTTTCCTCCTATAGTATTTTCCCATGTATTTTACCAACAAACATAGATAGGGCTGCCTAGAAAAGTAAGTGCCCTCCTAACCATACCCAAGCACCCCGAGTTTGTTTGCGGTGTCCATTTCGTTCTATGAGTTCATGGTGACCTAACCCTAACCCTAAATGGAATTTTCCTCCTATGGGAATTTACCACGTAGTTTGCCAGGAAACAAAGATAGGGCTGCCTAGAAAAGTAAGTGCCCTCCTAACCATACTCAAGCACCCCGAGTTTGTTTCCGGTTTCCATTTTGCTCTATGAGTTCATAGTGACCTAACCCTACCCCTATATGGAATATTCCCATGTATTTTACAAGGAAACATAGATAGGGCAGCCTAGAAAGGTAAGCGCCCTCGTAACCATACCCAAGCTCTCTGACTTTCTTGCCGGTGTTTATTTTGCTCTATGAGTTCATGGTGACCTAACCTTAACCCTAAGTGGAATTTTCCTCCAATGGGATTTTCCCATGTATTTTACAAGGAAACATAGATAGGGCAGCCTAGAAAGGTAAGCGCCCTCGTAACCATACCCAAGTTCTGAGTTTCTTGCCGGTGTCCATTTTGCTCTATGAGTTCGTAGTGACCTAACCTTAACCCTAAGTGGAATTTTCCTCCTATAGTATTTTCCCATGTATTTTACCAACAAACATAGATAGGGCTGCCTAGAAAAGTAAGTGCCCTCCTAACCATACCCAAGCACCCCGAGTTTGTTTGCGGTGTCCATTTCGTTCTATGAGTTCATGGTGACCTAACCCTAACCCTATATGGAATTTTCCTCCAATGGGATTTTCCCATGTATTTTACAAGGAAACAGATATAGGGCAGCCTAGAAAGGTAAGCGCCCTCGTAGCCATACCCAAGCTCTCTGACTTTCTTGCCGGTGTTCATTTTGCTCTATGAGTTCATGGTGACCTAACCTTAACCCTAAGTGGAATATTCCTCCTATGGGATTTTCCCATGTATTTTACCAGGAAACATAGATACGGCTGCCTAGAAAAGTAAGTGCCCTCCTAACCATACTCAAGCACCCCGAGTTTGTTTGCGGTGTCCATTTTGCTCTATGAGTTCATACTGACCTAACCCTAACCCTGTATGGATTTTTCCTCCAATGGGATTTTCCCATGTATTTTACAAGGAAACATAGATAGGGCAGCCTAGAAAAGTAAGCGCCCTCGTAACCATACCCAAGCTCTCTGAGTTTCTTGCCGTTGTCCATTTTGCTCTATGAGTTCATAGTGACCTAACCTTAACCCTAAGTGGAATATTCCTCCTATGGGATTTTCCCATGTATTTTACCAGGAAACATAGATAGGGCTGCCTAGAAATGTAAGTGCCCTCCTAACCATACTCAAGCACCCCGAGTTTGTTTGCGTTGTCCATTTTGCTCTATGAGTTCATAGTGACCTAACCCTAACCCTATATGGATTTTTCCTCCAATGGGATTTTCCCATGTATTTTACAAGGAAACATAGATATGGCAGCCTAGAAAAGTAAGCGCCCTCGTAACCATACACAAGCTCTCTGAGTTTCTTGCCGTTGTCCATTTTGCTCTATGAGTTCATACTGACCTAACCTTAACCCTAAGTGGAATATTCCTCCTATGGGATTTTCCCATGTATTTTACCAGGAAACATAGATAGGGCTGCCTAGAAATGTAAGTGCCCTCCTAACCATACTCAAGCACCCCGAGTTTGTTTGCGGTGTCCATTTTGCTCTATGAGTTCATAGTGACCTAACCCTAACCCTATATGGAATTTTCCCATGTATTTTACCAGGAAACATAGATAGGGCAGACTAGAAAGGTAAGTGCCCTCATAACCATACCCAAGGACTCTGAATTTGTTGGCGGTGTCCATTTTGCTCTATGACTTCATGGTGACCTAAGCCTAACCTTATATGGAATTTTCCTCCTATAGTATTTTCCCATGTATTTTACAAGGAAACATAGATAGGGCAGCCTAGAAAGGTAAGCGCCCTCGTAACCATACCCAAGCTCTCTGAGTTTCTTGCCGGTTTCCATTTCGCTCTATGAGTTCATGGTGATCTAACCCTAACCCTATATGGAATTTTCCTCCTATAGTATTTTCCCATGTATTTTACCAACAAACATAGATACGGCTGCCTAGAAAAGTAAGTGCCCTCCTAACCATACTCAAGCACCACGAGTTTGTTTGTGGTGTCCATTTTGCTCTATGAGTTCATACTGACCTAACCCTAACCCTATATGGAATTTTCTTCCAATAGGATTTTCCCATGTATTATACAAGGAAACATAGATAGGGCAGCCTAGAAAGGTAAGCGCCCTCCTAACCAGACCCAAGCACTCTGAGTTTGTTGCCGGTATCCATTTTGCTCTATGAGTTCATGGTGACCTAACCTTAACGCTAAGTGGAATATTCCTCCTATGGGATTTTCTCTTGTATTTTAACAGGAAACATAGATAGGGCAGCCTAGAAAGGTAAGCATCCTCGTAACCATACCCAAGCACTCCGAGTTTGTGGTCTTTGTCCATTTTGCTCTATGAGTTCATGGTGACCTAACCCTAACCCTATATGGAATTTTCCTCCAATGGGATTTTCCCATGTATTTTACAAGGAAACATAGATAGGGCAGCCTAGAAAGGTAAGCGCCCTCGTAACCATACCCAAGCTCTCTGAGTTTCTTGCCGGTTTCCATTTTGCTCTATGAGTTCATGGTGACCTAACCTTAACCCTAAGTGGAATATTCCTCCTATGGGATTTTCCCATGTATTATACAAGGAAACATAGATAGGGCAGCCTAGAAAGGTAAGCGAGCTCATAACCATACCCAAGCACTCTGAGTTTGTTTGCGGTGTCCATTTTGCTCTATGAGTTCATACTGACCTAACCCTAACCCTATATGGAATTTTCCTCCAATAGGATTTTCCCATGTATTATACAAGGAAACATAGATAGGGCAGCCTAGAAAGGTAAGCATCCTTGTAACCATACCCAATCACTCCGAGTTTGTTTGCGGTGTCCATTTTGCTCTATGAGTTCATGGTGACCTAACCCTAACCCTATATGGAATTTTCCTCCAATGGGATTTTCCCTTGTATTTTACCAGGAAACATAGATAGGGCTAACTATAAAAGTAAGTGCCCTCCTAACCATACCCAAGCACCCCGAGTTTGTTTGCGGTGTCCATTTCGCTCTATGAGTTCATGGTGACCTAACCCTAACCCTATATGGAATATTCCTCCAATGGGATTTTCCCATGTATTTTACCAGGAAACATAGATAGGGCTGCCTAGAAATGTAAGTGCCCTCCTAACCATACCCAAGCACCCCGAGTTTGTTTGCGGTGTCCATTTCGCTCTATGAGTTCATGGTGACCTAACCCTAACCCTATATGGAATATTCCTCCAATGGGATTTTCCCATGTATTTTACCAGGAAACATAGATAGGGCTGCCTAGAAATGTAAGTGCCCTCCTAACCATAACCAACCACCCCGAGTTTGTTTGCGGTGTCCATTTTGCTCTATGAGTTCATGGTGACCAAACCCTAACCCTATATGGAATTTTACTCCTATGGGATTTTCCCATGTAGTTTGCCAGGAAACAAAGATAGGGCTGCCTAGTAAAGTAAGTGCCCTCCTAACCATACTCAAGCACTCCGAGTTTGTTGGCGATGTCCATTTTGCTCTATTAGTTCATAGTGACCTAACCCTAACCCTATATGGAATTTTCCTCCAATGGGATTTTCCCATGTATTTTATAAGGAAAAATAGATAGGGCAGCCTAGAAAGGTAAGCATCCTCGTAACCATACCCAAGCACTCCGAGTTTGTGGGCTTTGTCCATTTTGGTCTATGAGTTCATGGTGACCTAACCCTAACCCTATATGGAATTTTCCTCCAATGGGATTTTCCCATGTATTTTACAAGGAAACATAGATAGGGCAGCCTAGAAAAGTAAGCGCCCTCGTAACCATACCCAAGCTCTCTGACTTTCTTTCCGGTGTTCATTTTGCTCTATGAGTTCATGGTGACCTAACCTTAACCCTAAGTGGAATATTCCTCCTATGGGATTTTCCCATGTATTTTACCAGGAAACATAGATACGGCTGCCTAGAAAAGTAAGTGCCCTCCTAACCATACTCAAGCACCACGAGTTTGTTTGCGGTGTCCATTTTGCTCTATGAGTTCATACTGACCTAACCCTAACCCTATATGGAATTTTCCTCCAATAGGATTTTCCCATGTATTATACAAGGAAACATAGATAGGGCAGCCTAGAAAGGTAAGCGCCCTCCTAACCAGACCCAAGCACTCTGAGTTTGTTGCCGGTATCCATTTTGCTCTATGAGTTCATGGTGACCTAACCTTAACGCTAAGTGGAATATTCCTCCTATGGGATTTTCTCTTGTATTTTAACAGGAAACATAGATAGGGCAGCCTAGAAAGGTAAGCATCCTCGTAACCATACCCAAGCACTCCGAGTTTGTGGTCGTTGTCCATTTTGCTCTATGAGTTCATGGTGACCTAACCCTAACCCTATATGGAATTTTCCTCCAATGGGATTTTCCCATGTATTTTACAAGGAAACATAGATAGGGCAGCCTAGAAAAGTAAGCGCCCTCGTAACCATACCCAAGCTCTCTGAGTTTCTTGCCGGTTTCCATTTTGCTCTATGAGTTCATGGTGACCTAACCTTAACCCTAAGTGGTATATTCCTCCTATGGGATTTTCCCATGTATTATACAAGGAAACATAGATAGGGCAGCCTAGAAAGGTAAGCGAGCTCATAACCATACCCAAGCACTCTGAGTTTGTTTGCGGTGTCCATTTTGCTCTATGAGTTCATACTGACCTAACCCTAACCCTATATGGAATTTTCCTCCAATAGGATTTTCCCATGTATTATACAAGGAAACATAGATAGGGCAGCCTAGAAAGGTAAGCATCCTTGTAACCATACCCAATCACTCCGAGTTTGTTTGCGGTGTCCATTTTGCTCTATGAGTTCATGGTGACCTAACCCTAACCCTATATGGAATATTCCTCCAATGGGATTTTCCCATGTATTTTACCAGGAAACATAGATAGGGCTGCCTAGAAAAGTAAGTGCCCTCCTAACCATACCCAAGCACCCCGAGTTTGTTTGCGGTGTCCATTTCGCTCTATGAGTTCATGGTGACCTAACCCTAACCCTATATGGAATATTCCTCCAATGGGATTTTCCCATGTATTTTACCAGGAAACATAGATAGGGCTGCCTAGAAATGTAAGTGCCCTCCTAACCATACTCAAGCACCCCGAGTTTGTTCGCGGTGTCCATTTTGCTCTATGAGTTCGTAGTGACCTAACCCTAACCCTATATGGAATTTTCCTCCAATGGGATTTTCCCATGTAGTTTACCAGGAAGCATAGATAGGGCAGCCTAGAAAGGTAAGCGCCCTCCTAACCAGACCCAAGCACTCTGAGTTTGTTGCCGGTATCCATTTTGCTCTATGAGTTCATGGTGACCTAACCTTAACGCTAAGTGGAATATTCCTCCTATGGGATTTTCTCTTGTATTTTAACAGGAAACATAGATAGAGCTGCCTAGAAAAGTAAGTGCCCTCCTAACCATAACCAACCACCCCGAGTTTGTTTGCGGTGTCCATTTTGCTCTATGAGTTCATGGTGACCTAACCCTAACCCTATATGGAATTTTACTCCTATGGGATTTTCCCATGTAGTTTGCCAGGAAACAAAGATAGGGCTGCCTAGTAAAGTAAGTGCCCTCCTAACCATACTCAAGCACTCCGAGTTTGTTGGCGATGTCCATTTTGCTTATTAGTTCATAGTGACCTAACCCTAACCCTATATGGAATTTTCCTCCAATGGGATTTTCCCATGTATTTTATAAGGAAAAATAGATAGGGCAGCCTAGAAAGGTAAGCATCCTCGTAACCATACCCAAGCACTCCGAGTTTGTGGGCTTTGTCCATTTTGGTCTATGAGTTCATGGTGACCTAACCCTAACTCTATATGGAATTTTCCTCCAATGGGATTTTCCCATGTATTTTACAAGGAAACATAGATAGGGCAGCCTAGAAAAGTAAGCGCCCTCGTAACCATACCCAAGCTCTCTGACTTTCTTTCCGGTGTTCATTTTGCTCTATGAGTTCATGGTGACCTAACCTTAACCCTAAGTGGAATATTCCTCCTATGGGATTTTCCCATGTATTTTACCAGGAAACATAGATACGGCTGCCTAGAAAAGTAAGTGCCCTCCTAACCATACTCAAGCACCACGAGTTTGTTTGCGGTGTCCATTTTGCTCTATGAGTTCATACTGACCTAACCCTAACCCTATATGGAATTTTCCTCCAATAGGATTTTCCCATGTATTATACAAGGAAACATAGATAGGGCAGCCTAGAAAGGTAAGCGCCCTCCTAACCAGACCCAAGCACTCTGAGTTTGTTGCCGGTATCCATTTTGCTCTATGAGTTCATGGTGACCTAACCTTAACGCTAAGTGGAATATTCCTCCTATGGGATTTTCTCTTGTATTTTAACAGGAAACATAGATAGAGCTGCCTAGAAAAGTAATTGCCCTCGTAACCATACCCAAGCACTCCGAGTTTGTGGTCTTTGTCCATTTTGCTCTATGAGTTCATGGTGACCTAACCCTAACCCTATATGGAATTTTCCTCCAATGGGATTTTCCCATGTATTTTACAAGGAAACATAGATAGGGCAGCCTAGAAAGGTAAGCGCCCTCGTAACCATACCCAAGCTCTCTGATTTTCTTGCCGGTTTCCATTTTGCTCTATGAATTCATGGTGACCTAACCTTAACCCTAAGTGGAATATTCCTCCTATGGGATTTTCCCATGTATTTTACCAGGAAACATAGATAGGGCTGCCTAGAAAAGTAAGTGCCCTCCTAACCACACTCAAGCACCCCGAGTTTGTTTGCGGTGTCCATTTTGCTCTATGTGTTCATACTGACGTAACCCTAACCCTATATGGAATTTTCATCCAATAGGATTTTCCCATGTATTATACAAGGAAACATAGATAGGGCAGCCTAGAAAGGTAAGCATCCTCGTAACCATACCCAAGCACTCCGAGTTTGTTGGCGTTGTCCATTTTGCTCTATGCGTTCATGGTGACCTAACCCTAACCCTATATGGAATTTTCCTCCAATGGGATTTTCCCATGTTTTTTACAAGGAAACATAGATAGGGCAGCCTAGAAAGGTAAGCGCCCTCGTAACCATACCCAAGCACTCTGAGTTTGTTCCTGGTGTCCATTTTGCTCTATGAGTTCATGGTGACCTAAATTTAACGCTAAGTGGAATATTCCTCCTATGGGATTTTCCCTTGTATTTTAACAGGAAACATAGATAGGGCTAACTAGAAAAGTAAGTGCCCTCCTAACCATACCCAAGCAACCCGAGTTTGTTTGCGGTGTCCATTTTGCTCCATGAGTTCATGGTGACCTAACCCTAACCCTATATGGAATTTTCCTCCAATGGGATTTTCCCATGTATTTTACCAGGAAACATAGATAGGGCTAACTAGAAAAGTAAGTGCCCTCCTAACCATACCCAAGCACCTCGAGTTTGTTTGCGGTGTCCATTTTGCTCTATGAGTTCATGGTGACCTAACCCTAACCCTATATGGAATTTTCCTCCAATGGGATTTTCCCATGTATTTTACCAGGAAACATAGATAGGGCTTCCTAGAAAAGTCAGTACCCTCCAAACCATACTCAAGCACCTCGAATTTCTTGGCGGTGTCCATTTTGCTCTATGAGTTCATAGTGACCTAACCCTAACCCTATATGGAATTTTTCTCCAATGGGATTTTCCCATGTAGTTTACCAGGAAGCATAGATAGGGCAGCCTAGAAAGGTAAGCGCCCTCCTAACCAGACCCCAGCACTCTGAGTTTGTTGCCGGTATCCATTTTGCTCTATGAGTTCATGGTGACCTAACCTTAACGCTAAGTGGAATATTCCTCCTATGGGATTTTCTCTTGTATTTTAACAGGAAACATAGATAGAGCTGCCTAGAAAAGTAAGTGCCCTCCTAACCATACCCAAGCACCCCGAGTTTGTTTGCGGTGTCCATTTTCTCTATGAGTTCATGGTGACCTAACCCTAACCCTATATGGAATTTTCCTCCAATGGGATTTTCCCATGTATTTTACCAGGAAACATAGATAGGGCTGCCTAGAAATGTAAGTGCCCTCCTAACCATAACCAACCACCCCGAGTTTGTTTGCGGTGTCCATTTTGCTCTATGAGTTCATGGTGACCAAACCCTAACCCTATATGGAATTTTACTCCTATGGGATTTTCCCATGTAGTTTGCCAGGAAACAAAGATAGGGCTGCCTAGTAAAGTAAGCGCCCTCCTAACCAGACCCAAGCACTCTGAGTTTGTTGCCGGTATCCATTTGGCTCTATGAGTTCATGGTGACCTAACCTTAACGCTAAGTGGAATATTCCTCCTATGGGATTTTCTCTTGTATTTTAACAGAAAACATAGATAGGGCAGCCTAGAAAGGTAAGCATCCTCGTAACCATACCCAAGCACTCCGAGTTTGTGGTCTTTGTCCATTTTGCTCTATGAGTTCATGGTGACCTAACCCTAACCCTATATGGAATTTTCCTCCAATGGGATTTTCCCATGTATTTTACAAGGAAACATAGATAGGGCAGCCTAGAAAGGTAAGCGCCCTCGTAACCATACCCAAGCTCTCTGAGTTTCTTGCCGGTTTCCATTTTGCTCTATGAGTTCATGGTGACCTAACCTTAACCCTAAGTGGAATATTCCTCCTATGGGATTTTCCCATGTATTATACAAGGAAACATAGATAGGGCAGCCTAGAAAGGTAAGCGAGCTCATAACCATACCCAAGCACTCTGAGTTTGTTTGCGGTGTCCATTTTGCTCTATGAGTTCATACTGACCTAACCCTAACCCTATATGGAATTTTCCTCCAATAGGATTTTCCCATGTATTATACAAGGAAACATAGATAGGGCAGCCTAGAAAGGTAAGCATCCTTGTAACCATACCCAATCACTCCGAGTTTGTTTGCGGTGTCCATTTTGCTCTATGAGTTCATGGTGACCTAACCCTAACCCTATATGGAATTTTCCTCCAATGGGATTTTCCCTTGTATTTTACCAGGAAACATAGATAGGGCTAACTATAAAAGTAAGTGCCCTCCTAACCATACCCAAGCACCCCGAGTTTGTTTGCGGTGTCCATTTCGCTCTATGAGTTCATGGTGACCTAACCCTAACCCTATATGGAATATTCCTCCAATGGGATTTTCCCATGTATTTTACCAGGAAACATAGATAGGGCTGCCTAGAAATGTAAGTGCCCTCCTAACCATACTCAAGCACCCCGAGTTTGTTCGCGGTGTCCATTTTGCTCTATGAGTTCGTAGTGACCTAACCCTAACCCTATATGGAATTTTCCTCCAATGGGATTTTCCCATGTAGTTTACCAGGAAGCATAGATAGGGCAGCCTAGAAAGGTAAGCGCCCTCCTAACCAGACCCAAGCACTCTGAGTTTGTTGCCGGTATCCATTTTGCTCTATGAGTTCATGGTGACCTAACCTTAACGCTAAGTGGAATATTCCTCCTCTGGGATTTTCTCTTGTATTTTAACAGGAAACATAGATAGAGCTGCCTAGAAAAGTAAGTGCCCTCCTAACCATAACCAACCACCCCGAGTTTGTTTGCGGTGTCCATTTTGCTCTATGAGTTCATGGTGACCTAACCCTAACCCTATCTGGAATTTTACTCCTATGGGATTTTCCCATGTAGTTTGCCAGGAAACAAAGATAGGGCTGCCTAGTAAAGTAAGTGCCCTCCTAACCATACTCAAGCACTCCGAGTTTGTTGGCGATGTCCATTTTGCTCTATTAGTTCATAGTGACCTAACCCTAACCCTATATGGAATTTTCCTCCAATGGGATTTTCCCATGTATTTTATAAGGAAAAATAGATAGGGCAGCCTAGAAAGGTAAGCATCCTCGTAACCATACCCAAGCACTCCGAGTTTGTGGGCTTTGTCCATTTTGGTCTATGAGTTCATGGTGACCTAACCCTAACCCTATATGGAATTTTCCTCCAATGGGATTTTCCCATGTATTTTACAAGGAAACATAGATAGGGCAGCCTAGAAAAGTAAGCGCCCTCGTAACAATACCCAAGCTCTCTGACTTTCTTTCCGGTGTTCATTTTGCTCTATGAGTTCATGGTGACCTAACCTTAACCCTAAGTGGAATATTCCTCCTATGGGATTTTCCCATGTATTTTACCAGGAAACATAGATACGGCTGCCTAGAAGAGTAAGTGCCCTCCTAACCATACTCAAGCACCACGAGTTTGTTTGCGGTGTCCATTTTGCTCTATGAGTTCATACTGACCTATCCCTAACCCTATATGGAATTTTCCTCCAATAGGATTTTCCCATGTATTATACAAGGAAAAATAGATAGGGCAGCCTAGAAAGGTAAGCGCCCTCCTAACCAGACCCAAGCACTCTGAGTTTGTTGCCGGTATCCATTTTGCTCTATGAGTTCATGGTGACCTAACCTTAACGCTAAGTGGAATATTCCTCCTATGGGATTTTCTCTTGTATTTTAACAGGAAACATAGATAGAGCTGCCTAGAAAAGTAATTGCCCTCGTAACCATACCCAAGCACTCCGAGTTTGTGGTCTTTGTCCATTTTGCTCTATGAGTTCATGGTGACCTAACCCTAACCCTATATGGAATTTTCCTCCAATGGGATTTTCCCATGTATTTTACAAGGAAACATAGATAGGGCAGCCTAGAAAGGTAAGCGCCCTCGTAACCATACCCAAGCTCTCTGAGTTTCTTGCCGGTTTCCATTTTGCTCTATGAATTCATGGTGACCTAACCTTAACCCTAAGTGGAATATTCCTCCTATGGGATTTTCCCATGTATTTTACCAGGAAACATAGATAGGGCTGCCTAGAAAAGTAAGTGCCCTCCTAACCACACTCAAGCACCCCGAGTTTGTTTGCGGTGTCCATTTTGCTCTATGTGTTCATACTGACGTAACCCTAACCCTATATGGAATTTTCATCCAATAGGATTTTCCCATGTATTATACAAGGAAACATAGATAGGGCAGCCTAGAAAGGTAAGCATCCTCGTAACCATACCCAAGCACTCCGAGTTTGTTGGCGTTGTCCATTTTGCTCTATGCGTTCATGGTGACCTAACCCTAACCCTATATGGAATTTTCCTCCAATGGGATTTTCCCATGTTTTTTACAAGGAAACATAGATAGGGCAGCCTAGAAAGGTAAGCGCCCTCGTAACCATACCCAAGCACTCTGAGTTTGTTCCTGGTGTCCATTTTGCTCTATGAGTTCATGGTGACCTAAATTTAACGCTAAGTGGAATATTCCTCCTATGGGATTTTCCCTTGTATTTTAACAGGAAACATAGATAGGGCTAACTAGAAAAGTAAGTGCCCTCCTAAACATACCCAAGCAACCCGAGTTTGTTTGCGGTGTCCATTTTGCTCCATGAGTTCATGGTGACCTAACCCTAACCCTATATGGAATTTTCCTCCAATGGGATTTTCCCATGTATTTTACCAGGAAACATAGATAGGGCTAACTAGAAAAGTAAGTGCCCTCCTAACCATACCCAAGCACCTCGAGTTTGTTTGCGGTGTCCATTTTGCTCTATGAGTTCATGGTGACCTAACCCTAACCCTATATGGAATTTTCCTCCAATGGGATTTTCCCATGTATTTTACCAGGAAACATAGATAGGGCTTCCTAGAAAAGTCAGTACCCTCCAAACCATACTCAAGCACCTCGAATTTCTTGGCGGTGTCCATTTTGCTCTATGAGTTCATAGTGACCTAACCCTAACCCTATATGGAATTTTTCTCCAATGGGATTTTCCCATGTAGTTTACCAGGAAGCATAGATAGGGCAGCCTAGAAAGGTAAGCGCCCTCCTAACCAGACCCCAGCACTCTGAGTTTGTTGCCGGTATCCATTTTGCTCTATGAGTTCATGGTGACCTAACCTTAACGCTAAGTGGAATAGTCCTCCTATGGGATTTTCTCTTGTATTTTAACAGGAAACATAGATAGAGCTGCCTAGAAAAGTAAGTGCCCTCCTAACCATACCCAAGCACCCCGAGTTTGTTTGCGGTGTCCATTTTCTCTATGAGTTCATGGTGACCTAACCCTAACCCTATATGGAATTTTCCTCCTATGGGATTTTCCCATGTAGTTTGCCAAGAAAGAAAGATAGGGCTGCCTAGTAAAATAAGTGCCCTCCTAACCATACTCAAGCACTCCGAGTTTGTGGGCTTTGTCCATTTTGGTCTATGAGTTCATGGTGACCTAACCCTAACCCTATATGGAATTTTCCTCCAATGGGATTTTCCCATGTATTTTACAAGGAAACATAGATAGGGCAGCCTAGAAAAGTAAGTGCCGTCCTAACCATATCCAAGCACCCCGAGTTTGTTTGCGGTGTCCATTTTGCTCTATAAGTTCATGGTGACCTAACCCTAACCCTATATGGAATTTTCCTCCAATGGAATTTTCCCATGTATTTTACCAGGAAACATAGATAGGGCTTCCTAGAAAAGTCAGTACCCTCCAAACCATACTCAAGCACTCCGAGTTTGTTGGCGATGTCCATTTTGCTCTATTAGTTCATAGTGACCTAACCCTAACCCTATATGGAATTTTCCTCCAATGGGATTTTCCCATGTATTTTACAAGGAAAGATAGATAGGGCAGCCTAGAAAGCTAAGCGCCCTCCTAACCAGACCCAAGCACTCTGACTTTGTTGCCGGTATCCATTTTGCTCTATGAGTTCATGGTGACCTAACCTTAACGCTAAGTGGAATATTCCTCCTATGGGATTTTCTCTTGTATTTTAACAGGAAACATAGATAGAGCTGCCTAGAAAAGTAAGTGCCGTCCTAACCATACCCAACCACCCCGAGTTTGTTTGCGGTGTCCATTTTGCTCTATGAGTTCATGGTGACCTAACCCTAACCCTAAATGGAATTTTCCTCCTATGGGATTTTACCACGTAGTTTGCCAGGAAACAAAGATAGGGCTGTCTAGAAAAGTAAGTGCCCTCCTAACCATACTCAAGCACCCCGAGTTTGTTTCCGGTGTCCATTTTGCTCTATGAGTTCATAGTGACCTAACCCTAACCCTATATGGAATTTTCCCATGTATTTTACAAGGAAACATAGATAGGGCAGCCTAGAAAGGTAAGCGCCCTCGTAACCATACCCAAGCTCTCTGACTTTCTTGCCGGTGTTTATTTTGCTCTATGAGTTCATGGTGACCTAACCTTAACCCTAAGTGGAATTTTCCTCCAATGGGATTTTCCCATGTATTTTACAAGGAAACATAGATAGGGCAGCCTAGAAAGGTAAGCGCCCTCGTAACCATACCCAAGTTCTGAGTTTCTTGCCGGTGTCCATTTTGCTCTATGAGTTCGTAGTGACCTAACCTTAACCCTAAGTGGAATTTTCCTCCTATAGTATTTTCCCATGTATTTTACCAACAAACATAGATAGGGCTGCCTAGAAAAGTAAGTGCCCTCCTAACCATACCCAAGCACCCCGAGTTTGTTTGCGGTGTCCATTTCGTTCTATGAGTTCATGGTGACCTAACCCTAACCCTATATGGAATTTTCCTCCAATGGGATTTTCCCATGTATTTTACAAGGAAACAGATATAGGGCAGCCTAGAAAGGTAAGCGCCCTCGTAGCCATACCCAAGCTCTCTGACTGTCTTGCCGGTGTTCATTTTGCTCTATGAGTTCATGGTGACCTAACCTTAACCCTAAGTGGAATATTCCTCCTATGGGATTTTCCCATGTATTTTACCAGGAAACATAGATACGGCTGCCTAGAAAAGTAAGTGCCCTCCTAACCATACTCAAGCACCCCGAGTTTGTTTGCGGTGTCCATTTTGCTCTATGAGTTCATACTGACCTAACCCTAACCCTGTATGGATTTTTCCTCCAATGGGATTTTCCCATGTATTTTACAAGGAAACATAGAGAGGGCAGCCTAGAAAAGTAAGCGCCCTCGTAACCATACCCAAGCTCTCTGAGTTTCTTGCCGTTGTCCATTTTGCTCTATGAGTTCATAGTGACCTAACCTTAACCCTAAGTGGAATATTCCTCCTATGGGATTTTCCCATGTATTTTACCAGGAAACATAGATAGGGCTGCCTAGAAATGTAAGTGCCCTCCTAACCATACTCAAGCACCCCGAGTTTGTTTGCGTTGTCCATTTTGCTCTATGAGTTCATAGTGACCTAACCCTAACCCTATATGGAATTTTCCCATGTATTTTACCAGGAAACATAGATACGGCTGCCTAGAAAAGTAAGTGCCCTCCTAACCATACTCAAGCACCCCGAGTTTGTTTGCGGTGTCCATTTTGCTCTATGAGTTCATACTGACCTAACCCTAACCCTATATGGATTTTTCCTCCAATGGGATTTTCCCATGTATTTTACAAGGAAACATAGATAGGGCAGCCTAGAAAAGTAAGCGCCCTCGTAACCATACACAAGCTCTCTGAGTTTCTTGCCGTTGTCCATTTTGCTCTATGAGTTCATACTGACCTAACCTTAACCCTAAGTGGAATATTCCTCCTATGGGATTTTCCCATGTATTTTACCAGGAAACATAGATAGGGCTGCCTAGAAATGTAAGTGCCCTCCTAACCATACTCAAGCACCCCGAGTTTGTTTGCGGTGTCCATTTTGCTCTATGAGTTCATAGTGACCTAACCCTAACCCTATATGGAATTTTCCCATGTATTTTACCAGGAAACATAGATAGGGCAGACTAGAAAGGTAAGTGCCCTCATAACCATACCCAAGGACTCTGAATTTGTTGGCGGTGTCCATTTTGCTCTATGACTTCATGGTGACCTAAGCCTAACCTTATATGGAATTTTCCTCCTATAGTATTTTCCCATGTATTTTACCAACAAACATAGATAGGGCTGCCTAGAAAAGTAAGTGCCCTCCTAACCATACCCAAGCACCCCAAGTTTGTTTGCGGTTTCCATTTCGCTCTATGAGTTCATGGTGATCTAACCCTAACCCTATATGGAATTTTCCTCCTATAGTATTTTCCCATGTATTTTACCAACAAACATAGATACGGCTGCCTAGAAAAGTAAGTGCCCTCCTAACCATACTCAAGCACCACGAGTTTGTTTGCGGTGTCCATTTTGCTCTATGAGTTCATACTGACCTAACCCTAACCCTATATGGAATTTTCCTCCAATAGGATTTTCCCATGTATTATACAAGGAAACATAGATAGGGCAGCCTAGAAAGGTAAGCGCCCTCCTAACCAGACCCTAGCACTCTGAGTTTGTTGCCGGTATCCATTTTGCTCTATGAGTTCATAGTGACCTAACCTTAACGCTAAGTGGAATATTCCTCCTATGGGATTTTCTCTTGTATTTTAACAGGAAACATAGATAGGGCAGCCTAGAAAGGTAAGCATCCTCGTAACCATACCCAAGCACTCCGAGTTTGTGGTCTTTGTCCATTTTGCTCTATGAGTTCATGGTGACCTAACCCTAACCCTATATGGAATTTTCCTCCAATGGGATTTTCCCATGTATTTTACAAGGAAACATAGATAGGGCAGCCTAGAAAGGTAAGCGCCCTCGTAACCATACCCAAGCTCTCTGAGTTTCTTGCCGGTTTCCATTTTGCTCTATGAGTTCATGGTGACCTAACCTTAACCCTAAGTGGAATATTCCTCCTATGGGATTTTCCCATGTATTTTACCAGGAAACATAGATAGGGCTAACTAGAAAAGTAAGTGCCCTCCTAACCATACCCAAGCACCCCGAGTTTGTTTGCGGTGTCCATTTTGCTCTATGAGTTCATGGTGACCTAACCCTAACCCTATATGGAATTTTCCTCCAATGGGATTTTCCCATGTATTTTACCAGGAAACATAGATAGGGCTAACTAGAAAAGTAAGTGCCCTCCTAACCATACCCAAGCACCCCGAGTTTGTTTGCGGTGTCCATTTTGCTCTATGAGTTCATGGTGACCTAACCCTAACCCTATATGGAATTTTCCTCCAATGGGATTTTCCCATGTATTTTACAAGGAAACATAGATAGGGCAGCCTAGAAAGGTATGTGCCCTCGTAGCCATACCCAAGCTCTCTGACTTTCTTACCGGTGTTCATTTTGCTCTATGAGTTCATGGTGACCTAACCTTAACCCTAAGTGGAATATTCCTCCTATGGGATTTTCCCATGTATTATACAAGGAAACATAGATAGGGCAGCCTAGAAAGGTAAGCGAGCTCATAACCATACCCAAGCACTCTGAGTTTGTTTGCGGTGTCCATTTTGCTCTATGAGTTCATACTGACCTAACCCTAACCCTATATGGAATTTTCCTCCAATAGGATTTTCCCATGTATTATACAAGGAAACATAGATAGGGCAGCCTAGAAAGGTAAGCATCCTTGTAACCATACCCAATCACTCCGAGTTTGTTTGCGGTGTCCATTTTGCTCTATGAGTTCATGGTGACCTAACCCTAACCCTATATGGAATTTTCCTCCAATGGGATTTTCCCTTGTATTTTACCAGGAAACATAGATAGGGCTAACTATAAAAGTAAGTGCCCTCCTAACCATACCCAAGCACCCCGAGTTTGTTTGCGGTGTCCATTTCGCTCTATGAGTTCATGGTGACCTAACCCTAACCCTATATGGAATATTCCTCCAATGGGATTTTCCCATGTATTTTACCAGGAAACATAGATAGGGCTGCCTAGAAATGTAAGTGCCCTCCTAACCATACTCAAGCACCCCGAGTTTGTTCGCGGTGTCCATTTTGCTCTATGAGTTCGTAGTGACCTAACCCTAACCCTATATGGAATTTTCCTCCAATGGGATTTTCCCATGTAGTTTACCAGGAAGCATAGATAGGGCAGCCTAGAAAGGTAAGCGCCCTCCTAACCAGACCCAAGCACTCTAAGTTTGTTGCCGGTATCCATTTTGCTCTATGAGTTCATGGTGACCTAACCTTAACGCTAAGTGGAATATTCCTCCTATGGGATTTTCTCTTGTATTTTAACAGGAAACATAGATAGAGCTGCCTAGAAAAGTAAGTGCCCTCCTAACCATAACCAACCACCCCGAGTTTGTTTGCGGTGTCCATTTTGCTCTATGAGTTCATGGTGACCTAACCCTAACCCTATATGGAATTTTACTCCTATGGGATTTTCCCATGTAGTTTGCCAGGAAACAAAGATAGGGCTGCCTAGTAAAGTAAGTGCCCTCCTAACCCTACTCAAGCACTCCGAGTTTGTTGGCGATGTCCATTTTGCTCTATTAGTTCATAGTGACCTAACCCTAACCCTATATGGAATTTTCCTCCAATGGGATTTTCCCATGTATTTTATAAGGAAAAATAGATAGGGCAGCCTAGAAAGGTAAGCATCCTCGTAACCATAGCCAAGCACTCCGAGTTTGTGGGCTTTGTCCATTTTGGTCTATGAGTTCATGGTGACCTAACCCTAACCCTATATGGAATTTTCCTCCAATGGGATTTTCCCATGTATTTTACAAGGAAACATAGATAGGGCAGCCTAGAAAAGTAAGCGCCCTCGTAACAATACCCAAGCTCTCTGACTTTCTTTCCGGTGTTCATTTTGCTCTATGAGTTCATGGTGACCTAACCTTAACCCTAAGTGGAATATTCCTCCTATGGGATTTTCCCATGTATTTTACCAGGAAACATAGATACGGCTGCCTAGAAGAGTAAGTGCCCTCCTAACCATACTCAAGCACCACGAGTTTGTTTGCGGTGTCCATTTTGCTCTATGAGTTCATACTGACCTATCCCTAACCCTATATGGAATTTTCCTCCAATAGGATTTTCCCATGTATTATACAAGGAAAAATAGATAGGGCAGCCTAGAAAGGTAAGCGCCCTCCTAACCAGACCCAAGCACTCTGAGTTTGTTGCCGGTATCCATTTTGCTCTATGAGTTCATGGTGACCTAACCTTAACGCTAAGTGGAATATTCCTCCTATGGGATTTTCTCTTGTATTTTAACAGGAAACATAGATAGAGCTGCCTAGAAAAGTAAGTGCCCTCCTAACCATAACCAACCACCCCGAGTTTGTTTGCAGTGTCCATTTTGCTCTATGAGTTCATGGTGACCTAACCCTAACCCTATATGGAATTTTCCTCCTATGGGATTTTCCCATGTAGTTTGCCAGGAAACAAAGATAGGGCTGCCTAGTAAAGTAAGTGCCCTCCTAACCATCCTCAAGCACTCCGAGTTTGTTGGCGATGTCAATTTTACTCTATTAGTTCATAGTGACCTAACCCTAACCCTATATGGAATTTTCCTCCAATGGGATTTTCCCATGTATTTTACAAGGAAACATAGATAGGGCAGCCTAGAAAGGTAAGCATCCTCGTAACCATACCCAAGCACTCCGAGTTTGTGGTCTTTGTCCATTTTGCTCTATGAGTTCATGGTGACCTAACCCTAACCCTATATGGAATTTTCCTCCAATGGGATTTTCCCATGTATTTTACAAGGAAACATAGATAGGGCAGCCTAGAAAGGTAAGCGCCCTCGTAACCATACCCAAGCTCTCTGAGTTTCTTGCCGGTTTCCATTTTGCTCTATGAATTCATGGTGACCTAACCTTAACCCTAAGTGGAATATTCCTCCTATGGGATTTTCCCATGTATTTTACGAGGAAACATAGATAGGGCTGCCTAGAAAAGTAAGTGCCCTCCTAACCACAGTCAAGCACCCCGAGTTTGTTTGCGGTGTCCATTTTGGTCTATGAGTTCATACTGACCTAACCCTAACCCTATATGGAATTTTCCTCCAATAGGATTTTCCCATGTATTATACAAGGAAACATAGATAGGGCAGCCTAGAAAGGTAAGCATCCTTGTAACCATACCCAAGCACTCCGAGTTTGTTGGCGTTGTCCATTTTGCTCTATGAGTTCATGGTGACCTAACCCTAACCCTATATGGAATTTTCCTCCAATGGGATTTTCCCATGTTTTTTACAAGGAAACATAGATAGGGCAGCCTAGAAAGGTAAGCGCCCTCGTAACCATACCCAAGCTCTCTGAGTTTCTTGCCGGTGTCCATTTTGCTCTATGAGTTCATGGTGACCTAACCTTAACCCTAAGTGGAATATTCCTCCTATGGGATTTTCCCACGTATTTTACCAGGAAACATAGATAGGGCTGCCTAGAAAAGTAAGTGCCCTCCTAACCATACTCAAGCACCCCGAGTTTGTTTCCGGTTTCCATTTTGCTCTATGAGTTCATAGTGACCTAACCCTAACCCTATATGGAATTTTCCCATATATTTTACCAGGAAACATAGATAGGGCAGACTAGAAAGGTAAGTGCCCTCATAACCATACCGAAGGACTCTGAGTTTGTTGGCGGTGTCCATTTTGCTCTATGACTTCATGGTGACCTAACCTTAACCCTAAGTGGAATATTCCTCCTATGGGATTTTCCCACGTATTTTACCAGGAAACATAGATAGGGCTGCCTAGAAAAGTAAGTGCCCTCCTAACCATACTCAAGCACCCCGAGTTTGTTTCCGGTTTCCATTTTGCTCTATGAGTTCATAGTGACCTAACCCTAACCCTATATGGAATTTTCCCATATATTTTACAAGGAAACATAGATAGGGCAGCCTAGAAAGGTAAGCGCCCTCGTAACCATACCCAAGCTCTCTGACTTTCTTGCCGGTGTTCATTTTGCTCTATGAGTTCATGGTGTCCTAACCTTAACCCTAAGTGGAATTTTCCTCCAATGGGATTTTCCCATGTTTTTTACAAGGAAACATAGATAGGGCAGCCTAGAAAGGTAAGCGCCCTCGTAACCATACCCAAAGACTCTGAGTTTGTTGGTGGTGTCCATTTTGCTCTATGACTTCATGGTGACCTAACCCTAACCTTATATGGAATTTTCCTCCTATAGTATTTTCCCATGTATTTTACCAACAAACATAGATAGGGCTGCCTAGAAAAGTAAGTGCCCTCCTAACCATACCCAAGCACCCCGAGTTTGTTTGCGGTGTCCATTTCGCTCTATGAGTTCATGGTGACCTAACCCTAACCCTATATGGAATTTTCCTCCAATGGGATTTTCCCATGTATTTTACAAGGAAACATAGATAGGGCAGCCTAGAAAGGTAAGCGCCCTCGTAGCCATACCCAAGCTCTCTGCCTTTCTTGCCGGTGTCCATTTTGCTCTATGAGTTCGTGGTGACCTAACCTTAACTCTAAGTGGAATATTCCTCCTATGGGATTTTCCCATGTATTTTACCAGGAAACATAGATAGGGCTGCCTAGAAAATGAAGTGCCCTCCTAACCGTACCCAAGCACCCCGAGTTTGTTTGCGGTGTCCATTTTGCTCTATGAGTTCATACTGACCTAACCCTAACCCTATATGGAATTTTCCTCCAATGGGATTTTCCCATGTATTTTACAAGGAAACATAGATAGGGCAGCCTAGAAAGGTAAGCGCCCTCGTAGCCATACCCAAGCTCTCTGCCTTTCTTGCCGGTGTTCATTTTGCTCTATGAGTTCATGGTGACCTAACCTTAACCCTAAGTGGAATATTCCTCCTATGGGATTTTCCCTTGTATTTTACCAGGAAACATAGATAGGGCTGCCTAGAAAAGTCAGTATCCTCCAAACCATACTCAAGCACCTCGAGTTTGTTGGCAGTGTCCATTTTGCTCTATGAGTTCATACTGACCTATCCTTAACCCTATATGGAATTTTTCTCCAATAGGATTTTCCCATGTAGTTTACCAGGAAGCATCGATAGGGCAGCCTAGAAAGGTAAGCACCCTCGTAACCATACCCAACCACTCTGAGTTTGTTGCCGGTGTCCATTTTGCTATATGAGTTCATAGTGACCTAACCCTAACCCTATATGGAATTTTCCTAGAATGGGATTTTCCCATGTATTTTACAAGGAAACATAGATAGGGCAGCCTAGAAAGGTAAGCGCCCTCGTAACCATACCCAAGGTCTGAGTTTCTTGCCGGTGTCCATTTTGCTCTATGAGTTCGTAGTGACCTAACCTTAACCCTAAGTGGAATTTTCCTCCTATAGTATTTTCCCATGTATTTTACCAACAAACATAGATAGGGCTGTCTAGAAACGTAAGTGCTCTACTAACCATACTCAAGCACCCCGAGTTTGTTTTGCGGTGTTCATTTTGCTTTATAAGTTCATACTGACCTAACCCTAACCCTATATGGAATTTTCCTCCAATAGGATTTTCCCATGTATTATACAAGGAAACATAGATAGGGCAGCCTAGAAAGGTAAGCACCCTTGTAACCATACCCAAGCACTCTGAGTTTGTTTGCGGTGTCCATTTTGCTCTATGAGTTCATGGTGACCTAACCTTAACCCTAAGTGGAATATTCCTCCTATGGGATTTTCCCATGTATTATACAAGGAAACATAGATAGGGCAGCCTAGAAAGGTAAGCGAGCTCATAACCATACCCAAGCTCTCTGAGTTTGTTTGCGGTGTCCATTTTGCTCTATGAGTTCATACTGACCTAACCCTAACCCTATATGGAATTTTCCTCCAATAGGATTTTCTCATGTATTATAGAAGGAAACATAGATAGGGTAGCCTAGAAAGGTAAGCGCTCTCGTAACCATACCCAAGCTCTCTGACTTTCTTGCCGGTGTTCATTTTGCTCTATGAGTTCATAGTGACCTAACCTTAACCCTAAGTGGAATATTCCTCCTATGGGATTTTCCCATGTATTTTACCAGGAAACATAGATACGGCTGCCTAGAATAGTAAGTTCCCTCCTAACCATACTCAAGCACCCCGAGTTTGTTTGCGGTGTCCATTTTGCTCTATGAGTTCATACTGACCTAACCCTAACCCTATATGGAATTTTCCTCCAATAGGATTTTCCCATGTATTATACAAGGAAACATAGATAGGGCAGCCTAGAAAGGTAAGCGCTCTCGTAACCATACCCAAGCTCTCTGACTTTCTTGCCGGTGTTCATTTTGCTCTATGAGTTCATGGTGACCTAACCTTAACCCTAAGTGGAATATTCCTCCTATGGGATTTTCCCATGTATTATACAAGGAAACATAGATAGGGCATCCTAGAAAGGTAAGCGAGCTCATAACCATACCCAAGCACTCTGAGTTTGTTTGCGTTGTCCATTTTGCTCTATGAGTTCATGGTGACCTAACCCTAACCCTATATGGAATTTTCCTCCAATGGGATTTTCCCATGTTTTTTACAAGGAAACATAGATAGGGCAGCCTAGAAAGGTAAGCGCCCTCGTAACCATACCCAAGCTCTCTGAGTTTCTTGCCGGTGTCCATTTTGCTCTATGAGTTCATGGTGACCTAACCTTAACCCTAAGTGGAATATTCCTCCTATGGCATTTTCCCATGTATTTTACCAGGAAACATAGATAGGGCTACCTAGAAAAGTAAGTGCCCTCCTAACCATACTCAAGCACCCCAAGTTTGTTTGCGGTTTCCATTTTGCTCTATGAGTTCATAGTGACCTAACCCTAACCCTATATGGAATTTTCCCATGTATTTTACCAGGAAGCATAGATAGGGCAACCTAGAAAGGTAAGCACCCTCGTAACCATAACCAAGGACTCTGAGTTTGTTGGCGGTGTCCATTTTGCTCTATGACTTCATAGTGACCTAATCCTAACCTTATATGGAATTTTCCTCCTATAGTATTTTCCCATGTATTTTACCAACAAACATAGATAGGGCTGCCTAGAAAAGTAAGTTCCCTCCTAACCATACCCAAGCACCCCAAGTTTGTTTGCGGTGTCCATTTCGCTCTATGAGTTCATGGTGACCTAACCCTAACCCTATATGGAATATTCCTCCAATGGGATTTTCCCATGTATTTTACAAGGAAACATAGATAGGGCTGCCTAGAAATGTAAGTGCCCTCCTAACCATACTCAAGCACCCCGAGTTTGTTTGCGGTGTCCATTTTGCTCTATGAGTTCATAGTGACCTAACCCTAACCCTATATGGAATTTTCCTCCAATGGGATTTTCCCATGTATTTTACAAGGAAACATAGATAGGGCAGCCTAGAAAGGTAATTGCCCTCGTAGCCATACCCAAGCTCTCTGACTTTCTTGCCGGTGTTCATTTTGCTCTATGAGTTCATGGTGACCTAACCTTAACCCTAAGTGGAATATTCCTCCTATGGGATTTTCCCATGTATTATACAAGGAAACATAGATAGGGCAGCCTAGAAAGGTAAGCGCCCTCATAACCATACCCAAGCACTCGAGTTTGTTTGCGGTGTCCATTTTGCTCTATGAGTTCATACTGACCTAACCCTAACCCTATATGGAATTTTCCTCCAATAGGATTTTCCCATGTATTATACAAGGAAACATAGAGAGGGCAGCCTAGAAAGGTAAGCATCCTTGTAACCATACCCAATCACTCCGAGTTTGTTTGCGGTGTCCATTTTGCTCTATGAGTTCATGGTGACCTAACCCTAACCCTATATGGAATTTTCCTCCAATGGGATTTTCCCATGTATTTTACAAGGAAACATAGATAGGGCAGCCTAGAAAAGTAAGCGCCCTCGTAACCATACCCAAGCTCTCTGAGTTTCTTGCCGGTGTCCATTTTGCTCTATGAGTTCATGGTGACCTAACCTTAACCCTAAGTGGAATATTCCTCCTATGGCATTTTCCCATGTATTTTACCAGGAAACATAGATAGGGCTACCTAGAAAAGTAAGTGCCCTCCTAACCATACTCAAGCACCCCAAGTTTGTTTGCGGTTTCCATTTTGCTCTATGAGTTCATAGTGACCTAACCCTAACCCTATATGGAATTTTCCCATGTATTTTACCAGGAAGCATAGATAGGGCAACCTAGAAAGGTAAGCACCCTCGTAACCATAACCAAGGACTCTGAGTTTGTTGGCGGTGTCCATTTTGCTCTATGACTTCATGGTCACCTAACCCTAACCTTATATGGAATTTTCCTCCTATAGTATTTTCCCATGTATTTTACCAACAAACAGAGATAGGGCTGCCTAGAAAAGTAAGTGCCCTCCTAACCATACCCAAGCACCCCAAGTTTGTTGCCGGTGTCCATTTTGCTCTGTGAGTTCATGGTGACCTAACCTTAACCCTAAGTGGAATTTTCCTCCTATAGTATTTTCCCATGTATTTTACCAACAAACATAGATAGGGCTGCCTAGAAACCTAAGTGCCCTCCTAACCATACTCAAGCACCCCGAATTTGTTTGCGGTTTTCATTTTGCTCTATAAGTTCATACTGACCTAACCCTAACCCTATATGGAAGTTTCCTCCAATAGGATTTTCCCATGTATTATACAAGGAAACATAGATAGGGCAGCCTAGAAAGGTAAGCGCCCTCGTAACCATACCCAAGCTCTCTGAGTTTCTTGCCGCTGTCCATTTTGCTCTATGAGTTCATGGTGACCTAACCTTAACCCTAAGTGGAATATTCCTCCTATGGGATTTTCCCTTGTATTTTAACAGGAAACATAGATAGGGCTGCCCAGAAAAGTAAGTGCCCTCCTAACCATACCCAAGCACCCCGAGTTTGTTTGCTGTGTCCATTTTGCTCTATGAGTTCATACTGACCTAACCCTGACCCTATATGTAATTTTCCTCCAACAGGATTTTCTCATGTATTATAGAAGGAAACATAGATAGGGCAGCCTAGAAAGGTAAGCGCCCTCGTATCCATACCCAAGCACTCTGAGTTTGTTGCCGGTGTCCATTTTGCTCTATGAGTTCATGGTGACCTAACCCTAACCCTATATGGAATTTTTCTCCAATGGGATTTTCTCATGTATTATAGAAGGAAACATAAATAGGGCAACCTAGAAAGGTAAGCGCACTCGTAACCATACCCAAGCACTGTGAGTTTGTTGCCAGTGTCCATTTTGCTCTATGAGTTCATACTGACCTAACCCTAACCCTATGTGGAATTTTCCTCCAATAGGATTTTCTCATGTATTATAGAAGGAAACATAGATAGGGCAACCTAGAAACGTAAGCGCCCTCCTAACCATACCCAAGCACTCTGAGTTTGTTGCCGGTGTCCATTTTGCTCTATGAGTTCATGGTGACCTAACTTTAACCCTAAGTGGAATATTCCTCCTATGGGATTTTCCCATGTATTTTACCAGGAAACATAGATAGGGCTGCCTAGAAAAGTAAGTTCCCTCCTAACCATACTCAAGCACCCCGAGTTTGTTTGCGGTGTCCATTTTGCTCTATGAGTTCATACTGACCTAACCCTAACCCTATATGGAATTTTCCTCCAATAGGATTTTCCCATGTATTATACAAGGAAACATAGATAGGGCAGCCTAGAAAGGTAAGCATCCTTGTAACCATACCCAAGCACTCCGAGTATGTTGGCGTTGTCCATTTTGCTCTATGAGTTCATGGTGACCTAACCCTAACCCTATATGGAATTTTCCTCCAATGGGATTTTCCCATGTTTTTTACAAGGAAACATAGATAGGGCAGCCTAGAAAGGTAAGCGCCCTCGTAACCATACCCAAGCTCTCTGAGTTTCTTGCCGGTGTCCATTTTGCTCTATGAGTTCATGGTGACCTAACCTTAACCCTAAGTGGAATATTCCTCCTATGGCATTTTCCCATGTATTTTACCAGGAAACATAGATAGGGCTACCTAGAAAAGTAAGTGCCCTCCTAACCATACTCAAGCACCCCAAGTTTGTTTGCGGTTTCCATTTTGCTCTATGAGTTCATAGTGACCTAACCCTAACCCTATATGGAATTTTCCCATGTATTTTACCAGGAAGCATAGATAGGGCAACCTAGAAAGGTAAGCACCCTCGTAACCATAACCAAGGACTCTGAGTTTGTTGGCGGTGTCCATTTTGCTCTATGACTTCATAGTGACCTAACCCTAACCTTATATGGAATTTTCCTCCTATAGTATTTTCCCATGTATTTTACCAACAAACATAGATAGGGCTGCCTAGAAAAGTAAGTGCCCTCCTAACCATACCCAAGCACCCCAAGTTTGTTTGCGGTGTCCATTTCGCTCTATGAGTTCATGGTGACCTTACCCTAACCCTATATGGAATATTCCTCCAATGGGATTTTCCCATGTATTTTACAAGGAAACATAGATAGGGCAGCCTAGAAAGGTAAGCACCCTTGTAACCATACCCAAGCACTCTGAGTTTTTTTGCCGGTGTCCATTTTGCTCTGTGAGTTCATGGTGACCTAACCTTAACCCTAAGTGGAATTTTCCTCCTATAGTATTTTCCCATGTATTTTACCAACAAACATAGATAGGGCTGCCTAGAAACGTAAGTGCCCTCCTAACCATACTCAAGCACCCCGAGTTTGTTTGCGGTGTTCATTTTGCTCTATAAGTTCATACTGACCTAACCCTAACCCTATATGGAATTTTCCTCCAATAGGATTTTCCCATGTATTATACAAGATAACATAGATAGGGCAGCCTAGAAAGGTAAGCACCCTTGTAATCATACCCAAGCACTCTGAGTTTGTTGCCGGTGTCCATTTTGCTCTATGAGTTCATGGTGACCTAACCTTAACCCTAAGTGGAATATTCCTCCTATGGAATTTTCCCATGTATTTTACCAGGAAACATATATAGGGCTGCCTAGAAAAGTAAGTGCCCTACTCACCATACTCAAGCCCCCCGAGTTTGTTTGCGGTGTCCATTTTGCTCTATGAGTTCATACTGACCTAACCCTAACCCTATATGGAAGTTTCCTCCAATAGGATTTTCCCATGTATTATACAAGGAAACATAGATAGGGCAGCCTAGAAAGGTAAGCGCTCTCGTAACCATACCCAAGCTCTCTGACTTTCTTGCCGGTGTTCATTTTGCTCTATGAGTTCATGGTGACCTAACCTTAACCCTAAGTGGAATATTCCTCCTATGGGATTTTCCCTTGTATTTTAACAGGAAACATAGATAGGGCTGCCCAGAAAAGTAAGTGCCCTCCTAACCATACCCAAGCACCCCGAGTTTGTTTGCGGTGTCCATTTTGCTCTATGAGTTCATACTGACCTAACCCTGACCCTATATGTAATTTTCCTCCAACAGGATTTTCTCATGTATTATAGAAGGAAATATAGATAGGGCAGCCTAGAAACGTAAGCGCCCTCGTAACCATACCCAAGCACTCTGAGTTTGTTGGCGGTGTCCATTTTGCTCTTTGAGTTCATGGTGACCTAACCTTAACCCTAAGTGGAATATTCCTCCTTTGGGATTTTCCCATGTATTTTACCAGGAAACATAGATAGGGCTGCCTAGAAAAGGAAGTGCCCTACTCACCATACCCAAGCACCCCGAGTTTTTTTGCGGTGTCCATTTTGCTCTATGAGTTCATACTGACCTAAACTTAACCCTATATGGAATTTTTCTCCAATGGGATTTTCCCATGTAGTTTACTAGGAAGCATAGATAGGGCAGTCTAGAAAGGTAAGCACCCTCGTAACCATACCCAAGCACTCCGAGTTTGTTGGCGGTGTCCATTTTGCTCTATGAGTTCATGGTTACCTAACCTTAACCCTAAGTGGAATATTCCTCCTATGGTATTTTTCCATGTATTTTACCTGGAAATATAGATAGGGCTGACTAGTAAAGTAAGTGCCCTCGTAACCATACCTAACCAATCTGAAGTTGTTGGCTGTGTCCATTTTGCTGTATGAGTTCATAGTGACCTAACTCTAACCCTTTATGGAATTTTTCTCCAATGGGATTTTCCCATGTAGTTTACCAGGAAGCATAGATAGGGCACCCTAGAAAGTTCAGCGGCCTTGTAACCATATCCAAGCACTCCGAGTTTGTTGGCTGTGTCCATTTTGCTCTATGAGTTCATGGTGACCTAACCTTAAGCCTAAGTGGAATATACCTCCTATGGGATTTTCCCATGTATTTTACCAGGAAACACAGATAGGGCTGCCTAGAAACGTAAGTGCCCTCCTAACCATACCCAAGCACTCCGAGTTTGTTGGCGGTGTCCATTTTGCTCTATGAGTTCATGGTGACCTAACCTTAACCCTGTATGGAATTTTCCTCCAATGGGATTTTACCAGGAAACATAGATAGGGCTGCCTAGAAAAGTAAGTGCCCTCCTAACCATACCCAAGCACTCCGAGTTTGTTGGCGGTGTCCATTTTGCTCTATGAGTTCATGGTGACCTAACCCTAACCCTATATGGAATTTCCTCAAATGAGATTTTCCCATGTAGTTTACCAGGAAACATAGATAGGGCTGCCTAGAAAAGTAAGTGCCCTCCTAACCATACCCAAGCACTCTGAGTTTGTTGGCGGTGTCCATTTTGCTCTATGAGTTCATGGTGACCTAACCCTAACCCTATATGGAATTTTCCTCCAAAGAGATTTTCTCATGTAGTTTACCAGGAAACATAGATAGGGCTGCCTAGAAAAGTAAGTGCCCTCCTAACCATACCCAAGCACTCTGAGTTTGTTGGCGGTGTCCATTTTGCTCTGTGAGTTCCTACTGACCTAACTCTAACCTTATATGGAATTTTCCTCCAATGGGATTTTCCCTTGTATTTTACCAGGAAACATAGATAGTGCTGCCTATAAAAGTAAGTGCCCTCCTAACCATACCGAAGCACTCCGAGTTTGTTGGAAACGTCCATTTTGCTCTCCGAGTTCATGTTGACTTAACCCTACGTGGAATATTCCTCCTATTGGATTTTTCCATGTATTTTATCAGGAAACATAGATAGGGCAGCCTAGAAAAGTAAGTGCCCTCCTATCCATACCCAAGCAGTCCGAGTTTTTTGGCAGTGTCCATTTTGTTCTATGAGTTCATGGTGACCTAACCCTAACCCTAAGTGGAATATTCCTCCTATGGGATTTTTCCATGTATTTTATCAGGAAACATAGATAGGGCAGCCTAGAAAAGTAAGTGACCTCCTAACCATACTCAAGCACCCCGAGTTTGTTGGCGGTGTCCATTTTGCTCTATGAGTTCATGGTGAGCTAACCCTAATCCTATATTTAATTTTCCTCCAATGGGATTTCCCCATGTATTTTACCGGGAAACATAGATAGGGCAGCCTGGAAAGTTAAGTGCCCTCCTAACCATACTCAAGCACTCCGAGTTATTTGGCGATGTCCATTTTGCTCTATGATTTCATGGTGACCTAACTCTAACCCTGAGTGGAATTTTTCTCCAATGGGATTTTCCCATGTATTTTGCAAGGAAACATAGATAGGGCAGCCTAGAAAGGTAAGCACCCTCCTAACCATACCCAAGCACTCCGGGTTTGTTGGCAATGTCCATTTTGCTCTCTGAGTTCATGTTGACCTAACTCTAACCCTAAGTGGAATATTCCTCCTATGGGATTTTCCCATGTATTATACAAGGAAACATAGATAGGGCAGCCTAGAAAGGTAAGCGCCCTCGTAACCATACCCAAGCTCTCCGACTTTGTTGGCGGTGTTCATTTTGCTCCATGAGTTCATAGTGACCTAACCCTAACCCTACATGGAATTTTCCTCCAATTTATTTATTTATTTATTTATTTATTTGACTTATATACCGCTTTAAGTGCAAGCACTCTCTAAGCGGTGTACACTAGTAAGCAATGCACCCCGGAAGGATGGAAGGCTGAGTCAACATTTAACCGGTGAGATTTGAACCGCTGACCTGCTGAACACAGTCCGCTAAAGTGGCCTGCAGTACTGCACTCTAACTGCTATGCCACCTCGGCTCATTTATTGGCGGTGTCCATTTTGCTCTATGAGTTCATGATGACCTAACCTTAACCCTAAGTGGAATATTCTTGCAATGGGATTTTCCCATGTATTTTATCAGGAAACATAGATAGGCTGCCTAGAAAAATAAGTGCCCTCCTAACCATACCCAAGCACTCCGAGTTTGTTGGCGGTGGTCATTTTGCTCTATGAGTTCATGGTGACTTAACCCTAACCCTATATGGAATTTTCCTCCAATGGGATTTTCCCATGTATTTTACAAGGAAACATAGATAGGGCAGCCTAGAAAGGTAAGCGCCCTCCTAGCCATACCCTAGCACTCCAAGTATTTTGGCTGTGTCCATTTTGCTCTATGAGTTCATGGTGACCTAACCCTAACCCTATATGGAATTTTCCTCCAATGGGATTTTCCCATGTATTTTACAAGGAAACATAGATAGGGCAGCCTAGAAAGGTAAGCGCCCTCCTAACCATACCCAAGCACTCCGAGTTTTTTGGCGGTGTCCATTTTGCTCTATGAGTTCATGGTGACCTAACCCTATATGCAATTTTCCTCCAATGTGATTTTTCCATGTGTTTTTCAAGGAAACATAGATAGGGCAGTGTTGAAAAGTAAGCGCCCTCCTAACCATACCCAAGCACTCCGAGTTTGTTGGCGGTGTCCATTTTGCTCTATGAGTTCATATTGACCTAACTCTAACACTAATTTGAATTTTCCTCCAATGGGAATTTTCTCATGTATTTTACCAAGAAACATAGATAGGGCAGCCTAGAAAACTAAGTGCCCTCCTAACCAGACCCAAGCACTCTGAGTTTGTTTGGAAATGTCCATTTTGCTCTCCGAGTTCATGTTGACCTAACCCTAGATGGAATATTCCTCCTATGGGATTTTTCCATGTATTTTATCAGGAAACATAGATTGCGCAGTCTAGAAAAGTAAGTGCCCTCCTAACCATACCCAAGCATTCTGAATTTGTTGTCAGTGTCCATTTTTTTCAATGAGTTCATTGTGACCTAACCCTAACCCTAAGTAGAATTTTCCTCCAATGGGATTTTCCCATGTATTTTTTCAGGAAAAATAGATAGGGCAGCCTAGAAAAGTAAGTGGTTTCCTATCCATACCCAAGCACTCCCAGTTTGTTGGAGATGTCCATTTTGCTCTATATATCATGGAGACCTAACCCTAACTCTAAGTGGAATTTTTCTCCAATGGGATTTTCCCATTATTTTACCAGGAAACATAGATAGGGCTGCCTAGAAAAGTCATTTCCCTCCTAACCATACCCAAGCACTCCGAGTTTGTTGGCAATGTCCATTTTGCTCTCCGAGTTCATGGTGGTGCAACCCTAACGCTACCTCCGTGGTGGTGAAGTTATGGCAGACGTGTGGCCATTCTTACCCAATGGTCCGCACCCACCCAATGGTCCACACCCACCTAATTGTCTCTGCCCACCCAGCACCCAACGATACATAAGTGGATTTTGGATTGCAATTTGTGTACTTGGTCTCTAAAATGTTCACCATCACTGCCCTATAGCATTTCAGACAAATAGCTATCCAGTGTCTAATTCAAAATCTCCATTGATGGAGCACCGATAACTTCTGGAGGCAAGTTGTTCCATTGATTGATTGTTCTCACTGTCAGGAAATTTCTCCTTAGTTCTAGGTTTGTTCTCTCTTTAATGTTCTTCCACCCGTTGCTTCTTCTCCTGCCCTCAGGTACTTTGGAGAATATGTTGCCCCCCTCTTCTCTGTGACAGGCCTTCAAGTACTGGACAATGGCTATCATCTCAACCCTATTTCTTCTCTTTGTTAGACTAGTCATACTTAATTCCTCCAATCGTTCATTGTTACATTCTTGGTGAAATAACCCCTTTATGCAAATTCCTTCTTTTTCAACTTTTAAATGAAGGTCTCACTGTAACTCCGTAGGGCAGGGGTCTTCAAACTTGGCAACTTTAAGACTTGTGGACTTCAACTCCTAGAATTCTTCAGCCAGTTGAACTCCACAAGTCTTAAATTTGCCAGGTTTGAAGACCCCTGACGTAGGGGAAGGATGTCATCTGCAGCAGTCATTTGGTTTCTGGTATTCACTTTCTATTTTTGATAGTCTTCTCAAAAGTGACGAGAAAAGAAGGCATGTTTGCCTTGTGTGACCACGGAGAACACAGGAAGTCCTCAACTTACAACAGTTCATTGAGTGGCTGTTCGAAGTTTCAACATCCTTGGAAAAAGTGACCTAGGACCTTTTTTTCACATTTACAACCATTGCAGCATCCCCCTGGTCATGTGATTAAAATTGGGATGCTTGGCAACTGTTCATATTTATGACTGTTGCAGTGTCCTGGGATGATGTGATCAGACTGTTGAGGACTACCTTAGATCAGCAAGGATATATACCAGCAGTTGTCAGCAGCTGTTCCACAAAACCCTTAAACCTAACCCTTAACAAAGAAGAGGGAGTCAAGCTATTCTCAAAAGCGCCTGAAGGCAGGACAAGAAGCAACAGATGGAAACTAACCAAAGAGAGAAGCAACCTGGAACTAAGGAGGAATTTCCTGACAGTGAGAACAATTAAGCAGTGGAACGACCTGCCTCCAGAAGCGGTGAATGCTCCAACACTGAAAGTTTTTAGAAGAGACTGGACAGCCATTTGTCTGAAATGGTATAGGGTTTCCTGCCTGAGCAGAGGGTTGGACTAGATGACTTCCAAGGGTCCCCTCCAACTACTACTACTACTATTATTATTATTGATCATCGCACAGTCAGCCAGATGTTCAGACTGGATTTGGCATTTTGTCTACTTATCAAGTCCTTACCCAGGACCTGGGATAGGCAGATGTGGATGTTTGATGGTATTACAGGTATCGTCGCAGGATGGAAGCAGTTCCTAATAAGGCCGCCTTTTGCAATTGACTAATAGCGAATTTTTCAATGCCAATGGTGTTCAAGTGGTGCTCCAGTTGTTTTGGGATTGCACCCAAGGAGCCTATTACTATTGGTACTACCCTTGCTTGCTTTTGCCACAGTCTTTCTATTTCTATTTGTAGGTCTTTGTATTTTGTTATCTTCTCCAGTTCTTTCTCTTCTATTCTGCTGTCTCCAGGCACTGCCACTTCCACTATCCAGACTTTTTTTGTCTTTCTTATCGACAATTATTATTATTATTATTATTATTATTATTATCAATCATCGCACAGTCAGCCAGATGTTCAGACTGGATTTGGCATTTTGTCTACCTATCGAGTCCTTACCCAGGACCTGGGATAGGCAGATGTGGATGTTTGATGGTATTACAGGTATCGTCGCAGGATGGAAGCAGTTCCTAATAAGGCCGCCTTTTGCAATTGACTAATAGCAAATTTGTCAATGCCAATGGTGTTCAAGTGGTGCTCCAGTTGTTTTGGGATTGCACCCAAGGAGCCTATGACTATTGGTACTACCCTAGTCATAGGCTTATTATTATTATTATTATTATTATTATTATTATTATTATTATTATTATTATTATTATTCATTAGACGTGAACCTCAGTCAACTGAACATTCAAATTGGCTGGTGCTGATGGTTGACACGGGTTGCTGCCAGCATCCTAGGTGCCTCCTTAAAATGTAAGATGTCCTGAGTAGCGCAGTTTTTTGTAGCATTGCTGGAGTTATTGCAGGAAGCTGCAGTTTCTTGAAATATTTTGCAAAGCTTTTGGACATAGTTCCCAGTGCCCCGATGACAATGGGTATCACTGTTACACGTTTCATCCACAATCGTGCAATTTCAATGGCCAGGTTGCGATATTTTCTAATTTTTTCCAATTCTTTTTCTTTGACTCTGGCATCTCCTGGTATAGCGACATCAATCAGCTGTATGCTTTGGTTCTCTACTGCGATATCTGGCTTGTTGTTGTTGTTGTTGTTGTTGTTGTTGTTATTAACCTTCTCGCAGACCTATATATTTGCATACATACACAAGCAATAAAAGAAATGTTCTATTATTCTTTTAAACCAGCCCTTAAAAGTGATCTTTATACTTTGGGATGTGTAAGTGTGTGTGTGTGTGTGATATAGGAGAGAAAGAAAAATAATAACCTCGTTAAAAGCTGATGTCAAGAAGTTTGATGAAAATCACAGGATTTTCTTAAGTGCCAGTATTTTCACATTTCGCTGGATGACTGAGTATTATCGTTCCACACTGAAATATACATTAATTGAATTCTACATTAGAATTTCTTACAGGTAGTCCTCAACAAGAGGGCCTAACATCTCTGTTGCGAAGGGAGGTAAGTGAGCTTTGCCCTTTTTTATGACCTTTCCTGCCACAGTTGTTAAGTGAATCACTGCAGTTGTTAAGTTAGTAACACAGTTGTTAAGTGGCTTCCCTACTGACTTTGCTTGTCAGAAGGTCACAAAAGGTAATCATATGATCTTGGGACACTGCAACCGTCATAAGTACATGCCAGTTGCCAAGCCTCTAAATTTTGATCACATGTCCATGGGGATGCTGTAAAGGACCTAAAAAAAATGGTCCTCAGTTACTTTTTTCAGTGCCGTTGTCACTTCAAATGTGAAGTTTGTACAGTTCAACTAGTAAACTTCAGATTCAAATAGTGAACCATTACTAAACAAATTGTTGTAAGTCAAGGAGTAGAATAGAACAACAGAGTTGGAAAGAACCTTGGAGGTCCTCTGGTCCAACCCTCTGCCCAATCAGGAGACCCTACACCAGGGGTAGGCAACCTTGGCTCTTTTATGACTGGTGGACTTCAACTCCCAGAATTCCTGAGCCAGCCATGCTGAGGGGAAAGCAAGAGGTTTCCAAGCTGAGCCCTGCCGGCTCAAGAATTCTGGGAGTTGAAGTCCACGAGTCATGAAGGGGCCAAATATTCCCTCATGCTGGCTCAGGAATTCTGGGGGTTGAAGTCCACGAGTCATAAAAGAGCCGAGGTTGCCTACCCCTGCCCTATACCATTTCTGACAGATGGGAGTCCAGTGATGAAGCTCCCACATCTTCTGAAGGCATTGGTTGATTGTTCTCTGTCAGAAATAATTTCTCTCTCCTTGATCTGTTTCCATCCATTGTTCCTTGTCTGGCCTTCAGGTGCTTTGGAAAATAGGTGGGCCCCATCCTCTCTGTGTCAGCCCCTCAAATATTGGGACATTGCTATTATGTCTCCCCTGGTCCTTCTCTTCACTAGACTAGCCATGCCCAGTTCCTGTAACTGTTCTTCATATGTTTTAGCCTCCAGTCCCTTAATCATCTTTGTTGCTGTTCTCTGTGCTATCTGCACAGAGTTTAATGCAGTTTTGTGATAATGTGTAGCCGTATTGAGGGGGGTGACATATATTAGATGGGTGAATCAGTGAATGAATGAATGAATGGTGCAAAATCTGAAGGACAACCCTACCACAATTCATTAACTCAACCTTCATTTCAGTTTCTCTGTAAAGTTCAGTAAAGAAAAGATGAAGATTTCCAATTTGTTCACCTTGTGAGTATGCCTTGTGTTTAGATGATGGAGCAGATGCGACGATGTTACCCTCGGAGGAATGTATACACACAGGACATGTATTAATGGGCACCCCTCTTTCTAAAACCACACACCCTAGGAAGATCAGACACAATTCTGTAAATAAGATGATGCAGTGCTAACACTTGGCTCCTGGTTTTCATCTCGCAAAGATCAGCAAGGAGATCTTTGTATGTGGGTGGTAAACTTAAAGCAATTGTTTATAAGTTGGCGGTGTTAATATCTCTTGGTGAAAGGTCGCACGATTGCTAGAAATATACCAAGTTCTAAAATTACAGGATTGGCAGTAGAAAGTTTTCTTTCTCAGGCGGTTGAGGATATCTTTTGTTGTTGTGAAAAGGAGATGCACTTGATAATCAAAACATAATATCGAGAAAATTGAGTTTGGTAGGCTTGGTTCACAAATAGTATAGCAAAAAGCATGATGCAGTGTTGTGGTTTACCACCCCAAGTTACTCTTCATCCATTTTAATTTTGAATTATAAATCTGTATGAGAAGTGTTATTTATATATTCAACATCTTTTTTGAGACTCTAGTCTAGAAAGAGTGCAGAGAAGAGCAACAAAGATGATCAGGGGACTGGAGGCTAAAACATATAAGGAACGGTTGCTGGAATTGTATATGTTTAGTTTAACAAGGAGAAGGACAAGGGGGGGGGACATGATAGCAGTCTTCCAGTATCTCAGGGGCTGCCCCAAAGAAGAGGGAGTCAAGCTATTCTCCAAAGCACCTGAAGGCAGGACAAGAAGCAATGGATGAAAACTAATCAAGGAGAGAAGCAACCTGGAACTAAGGAGAAATTTCCTGACAGTGAGAACAATTAACCAGCGGAACAACCTACTTCCAGAAGCTGTGAATGCTCCAATACTGGAAGTTTTTAAGAAGAAACTGGACAGACATTTGCCCGAAATGGTATAGGGTTTCCTGCCTGAGCAGAGGATTGGACTAGATGACCTCCAAGATCCCTTCCAACTTTATTATTATTATTTTATTCTTGCATCACAGCTTATTAAACTATGTCTGATTAAGATTTCAGTTGATTGTAGTTTTTGGCTTCATAACAGAGGTTCAGATTTCAGTTTATGGTAAGTTATAAAGCATTTCTATATTGGATGAACAGATATATTACACAAGGGAAAGTATGGTGTTTAATACTATAGATCAGTGGTGGCGAACCTGTGGCACGCGTGCCAGAGGTGGCACTCGGAGCCCTTTCTGTGGGCACACGTGCTGTTACCCCAGCCCCACCTCTCCCGCGGCCCCCTCCTCCCCAGCAGTCTCCCCCAGAGGACAGTCGCCCCTGGGCATGGGCCTCATGGAGCAGCACAGCCAAGGACATGGCAGCAGGGCAGCAGGGACAAGATTCCCCCTCGCGCCCTGTCATGCACAGATGTTGCAGGGTGTGGGTGGAGGGCATGGCTGCCATGGCGCTGCAGGGCCGCTTGGGCGATCTGCAGTGGGTCATGGAAGCACTGGGTGGCCCTGCGTGCAGGTGGCGCAGTGGGTTGGTGGGGGCAGAGCAGGCAGGGCAGGAGGTGGAGCGGGGGCGGGGGGCAGGGTTTGGGCACTCAGTCTCTAAAAGATTCACCATCACTGCTATAGGTAGCGCTTGATTTACTGCTGGAATTCATTGTTGGAAGGTATTTACAAGTTTGGATCCATGGTATATACTCTATGCTCTTTTTTGTTCTAAGTAGAGTTTCCTGTTTCCTGTTGCAGTTAAATAGTTGAGCAGTAAAGCACATGGTTACTGTACTGTTTGCTTGCTCTGTGTGACACTTACAGAATTTGTAACATTTACAACCACAATTCAGCCCCAAATGTCTGTTGCTAAGTGAGACAGTTGTTAAGTGAATGTTGCTTCATTTTATGACCTTTCTTGCCACAGTTGTTAAGTGGATCTGGCTTCCCCATTGACTTTGCTTGACAGAAGGTCGCAAAAGGGAATCACATGACCCCGGGACACTGCAACCATCATAAATAGGAACCAGTTGCCAAATGTCCAACTTTTGATTATGTGACCGTGCGGATACTGAAGCGGTCGCAAGTGTGAAAAACAGCCATCAGTCATTTTTTTTCCAGTGCCATTGTAACTTCAAACAGTCACTAGACGAACAGTTGTAAGTCAAGGACTGTACAAATCTTCTTCCTGTTATATAAAGTTCTCGAAGAACAGTGATCCTAAGGCTGAATTATACATTTGGACAGTACTAATTTAGTTTTCCTTACTTCTTTAAAGTAATTTGGTGTCTATGATAAGTTGACAATTCTTTGCAGGGACATTTTGATCTCCAGTTTGTAATATCGGCCTAACAATATTTAGGAGAACAGTTGAAGGAGCATCTTACAAACTTCAAAGGACCACATTATCATCGCTATCACATCATCTGAAAGTTCTCCAGAACTTTTATTTGATAGACTTGCCCAGGCAACTTTGCTAATAGTTTAGCGTGACATACAATGTTGCCACGTTAAACCCCCAATAAAGGCTTCACTTTTTTCCCATGCAGAAAAGTTTGGTTATTTTTAGAACTTTTTACACTTACCGTTAACTGAGATCTACTTTAGGTGCAAGGAAATTGGCTTATTCCCCCACCCCCACCCCTTTCAATCCATTAATAACAATTAAGGTTTAAAATAAATGGCTGCACATGTCATTAAACTACACTTAAGTGACTTAGAATTGACAATTAACTCAGCATGGTAATACATTATCATAACATTTTCTGGTGATGAGTTTTTTCTCTCCTTTACACAAGAAAAGAAAAAAGATTCGCTCCTTTTGATTATTACATTAACTCTTTTTTCAAGGGGAAGCTCTTTGTGGTGCTTGGAATCACACCAAGACAACAAGCAGGAATGTGAGAATCAGTCAACAGAAAGACAGCTTTATTATCCATAAACAGAGGCAGTAATCTAGCCCATGAGAAATGGCTACTTGTTTTTTTAATAAATAAAACTACCCAGTTCATAGAATCATAGGGCTGGAAGAAATCTTGGAGGTTTTCCAGTCCAGGGATCCCCAACATTTCTGGGTTGACAGCCTGGTAGGAAAGGGAGGGGTAGACACCTTTATGCGTGCATGTGCACAGACACAAATGTGGCTGCGTGCACGTGAGCATAAATGGGACCGTGAGCATGTGCACTCCGCAAATGGGGCTGCTAGCTCCAGCATGCGGCAAGCGGCTTGGCTAGTGCCTGTGCAAGGGAAGTGCATGCATGTCACTGGCCAGCTACTCACACGGCCCGGTGGCCCATAGGATGGGGACCTCTGTTCTAGTCCACCCCTTCCCTGCCCAAGGCAGGAGCCCTTATACACCAGCTTATTAAGTACAGGTAGCCCTTGACCTATGACCACAATAGAGGCCAAAATTTCTGTTGTAAAATAGACATTTGTTAAGTGAGTTTTGCCCCATTTTATAAACTTTCTTTGCCACAGTTGTTAAGTGAATCACTGCAGTATCCCAGGTGTTAAGTGGAATCTGGCTTCCCCATGGACTTTGCGTGTCGAAAGGTGATCACGTGACTTGGGGCAGAGCAACCGTCATAAGCATGAACCACTGAATTTGGATCACGTGATCCTGGCGACGCTACAACGATCGCAACTGTGAAAAATGGCCATCAGTCCCTTTTTTTTGGTGCCGTTGTAACTTTGAAGGGCCGCTAAATGAACTGTTGTAAGTTGAGGACTACCTGTTCTTAAGAGGTGAATGCCTTGCAGCACAAAGAAAAAACAGCCAGTGATTTAATAGACAGCCATCAACACCCCAACTGACAACTAAAAAGCCACACACAACCAGGCACCATGGAAACGTCACACACAAAATATCCCAAAGTGCACACTCTGCTAAAGAGAAGTTCCCTTGAGGATGGGCTCTGGCACAAGTCAAAAAACTTGGAAGACTAAATTCTGGTCCCGGTGACCAACCCAGATTGGATCCTGCAACATTATCCTGGGCTACATATATTCGCCTTCATTCTAGGAGTCTTTATACCATCCAGGAAAAATGTCCACTCTCTTCTTGAAAACCTCCAGTGATGGAGCACCCACAACTTCTGGAGGCAAGCCTTTCCATTGATTAATCCTTCTCACTGTCGGGAAAGTTCTTCTTAATTCTAGGCTGGATCTCCCTTTAATAGGTTTCCACCCATTACTCCTTGTCCTGCCTTCAGATGCTTTGAAGAATAAGTGAACCTCCGCTTCTCTGTGAGAGACCCTCAAGTATTGGAAGACAGCTATCCTGTCCCCCCCTAATCCTTTGTTTTGTAGGACTAGATATATCTAATTCCCTTAGCTCAGGGGTCTTCAAACTTGGCCCTTTTATGACTTCTGGACTTCAACTCCCAGAATTCCTCAGTCGGCCATTTTGATGAAACTGCGGGCTTGGATCCAGACTAGGGGTCTTCAAACATGGCCCTTTTATGACTTCTGGACTTCAACTCCCAGAATTCCTCAGTCGGCCATTTTGATGAAACTGCGGGCTTGGATCCAGACCAGGGGTCTTCAAACTTGGCCCTTTTATGAGTTGTGGACTTCAACTCCCAGAATTCCTCAGTCAGCCATTTTGATGAAACTGCAGGCTTGGATCCAGACCAGGGGTCTTCAAACTTGGCCCTTTTATGAGTTGTGGACTTCAACTCCCAGAATTCCTCAGTCGGCCATTTTGATGAAACTGCAGGCTTGGATCCAAACTAGGGGTCTTCAAACTTGGCCCTTTTATGACTTGTGGACTTCAACTCCCAGGATTCCTCAGCCAGCGTGCCTGGCTGACGAATTCTGGGAGCTGAAGTCCACAAGTCATAAGAGGGCCAAGTTTGAAGACCCCTGCCTTAGCTGTTCATCATATGATTTAATCTCCTGGCCCATCTTTGTACACTTTCTAGAATGTCAACGTCATTTATGAATCATGGTGACCGGAACTGGATGAAGTATGCCAGATATGGCCTCACTAGTGTAGCAGTGAGTGGCACTATCACTTAATCAACTTTTCCTTAACATACGGAATTTTGTAAGCCACTTTTCCAATGACTATAATTAACATTTTTCCAAGCAGAATTTAAAAATTAAAAAAGTGCAAATTTTCCAGGTGTTCCGGTGTTGGGAAAGCTTCTCTGACGCATATTATTAAAATATATATGTTTGGCCATACTTTCTTTCTAAAACAGACAAAAACAGAACAGGTTACCTTTTCCATGCCACTTTCAAAAAGTTAAGCTCCATCCATATAAAAAAAAATTCTTTTATGACTCTAGCACAAGGATGAGCTTCTTGGTATTCATCTCCTTAGAATGAAACTTGGGAAAGGGTGATTCAGAAATAGAAGACCTTTAATGAAATAGAGCCAGGCAGAGGAAGTAACAAAATTCAAGTTGGCTTGTTTGCCAAAATAGATTTGAATTGGTTGGCACTTCCTATTTTTTTTTTTAAAAAAAAATCTTAGAATTTGTTTTCAACCTCTTCTCGTGTTGAACCCATTTAAACTCACATTGAATCCATTTAAACCTGCATTCAGCCCCACCTAACCCCAAGGGAATGGGGCGAACCAGAACATTTTATCCCTATGTCCATCTGAAATGTGGCTTTGCTTCAACATCCCACCATCTGCAGCCTTTCACTTCTTCCCAAAATATTAACTGTGTGTGAGAGAGATTTCTGCAGTGCAGAAAAGAATATTTCATTAATGGTTTGAAATACTCTCCTTTTTTTGCAGCTGCAGAGATCTCTCTCACACAGCACAATGAACTATGAGAATAACCTTGGTAGATGAGAGAAAGAGTCTCACCTAAACTTGGCAACTGTAAGACTTGTGGACTTCAACTCCCAGAATTCCCTGCTGGCTGAGGAATTCTGGGAATTGAAGTCCACAAGTCTTACAATTGCCAAGTTTAAAGATCCTTGGCAGTGGACTCATAAGAGAACTCTTAAGTCCAAACCAGGAAGTGGAATGGAGAAAGAGTCTCAGAATTAACTCTCCCTACAGGTAATCCTTGACTTACAACCATCCATTTAGTGATCAAAGTTTACAATGTTACTATAAAAAGTGAGTTATGACTGTTTTTCACACAGCCGTGGCAGCATCCCCACGGTCACATGATCAAGATTCAGATGCTTGGCAATTGGCCTGTATATGGAATGGAACGGAACGGAACAGAACAGAACAGAATCCCCATTCTATTCTAATATTGATGAGGTTACCTAGTTGGGTAATGAAACGTCTACAACAGGGGTCTTCAAACTTGGCCCTTTTATGACTTGTGGACTTCAGCTCCCAGAATTCCTCAGCCAGGCATGCCTGGCTGAGGAATTCTGGGAGTTGAAGTCCACAAGTCATAAAAGGGCCAAGTTTGAAGACCCCTGGTCTACAAGAAAACAATCAAGCTCAGAGACCACCAAGGAACCCTCATTTCAACCTTGAGCTTCAAATATTCTCATCTATCGGTACTTTATATCTGCCATTTTCCAAGGAAAGGCAGACAGTCTGGCGAGATTCTTGTAACCTGGTTATCAACAGTAAAGAAACCTATTTTATTCATTCCTGGAACTGTTCTGGTCCCTCACCCCCAATACTGAATGATGCAACCAACACAGAATAAAGGGAGAGAATAAGAAAATTTGCAGATGAAGTTTGAAGGACTCTTAGCACTTTGAAGGATGTGTATACCCAATATTTCAGGCCTGATTAGGGCTCTGCAAAATAAGCACTCCAAACAAGCATGTTCGATGGGAATATTCTTTTATCGTTTCCTTTTTTTCTCCAGCTCACGGTATTGTAATAACTCACAACAGCACTTAAGGAGATTGGAACCTCTCGCAGAAGATGAGGGAGAAGGGTTGAAATGCAGATAGTTTAAACACAGGCTGTTCACTCTCTCTGCGAGAATTCCCAGTGACCAGTAAATGTCTGTGGAGACGCCTGACTTCACATGTTGCCATAATGACAATATTCCACCATGCCTTAATACCCGTATACAACCGGTGAGAAAACCTGCACATGTCCAAAGCAATGCAAACCATGTCAAAAGAGGGATTGGAACGCCAAAGCATTTTACTGAGTGATGACAACTAAAATGTACTTTTCCAGATAAATATCAAATAACTTGAGTGGGCTAAGCTTGAGCAGAGTGAGAACATCCATATACCTCTGCTGGGTACCCAAATTAAAAAAAAACATACAAGAAGTTATTGTAGGGGTGTCTACAGGAGAATTATAGAATTACAGAATAACAGAATTGGAAGGGACCTTGGAGATCTTCTAGTCCACCTCCTATCCCAGGGGTAGGCAACCTTGGCTCTTTTATGACGCGTGGACTTCAACTCCCAGAATTCCTGAGGTGGCAGGGCCCAGCTTGGAAACCTCTCCCTTTCCTCTCAGCATGGCTGGCTCAGGAATTCTGGGAGTTGAAGTCCACGGATCATAAAAGAGCCAAGGTTGCCTACCCCTAGTCTAGGAGGCTCACCACTTAGAACAGGAGGACTTAGGACAGTGATAGGCAACCGTGGCTCTTTTATGACTTGTGGACTTCAACTCCCAGAATTCCTGAGCCAGCATGGCTCAGCTTGGAAACCTCTCCCTTTCCCCTCAGCATGGCTGGCTCAGGAATTCTGGGAGTTGAAGTCCACGAGTCATAAAAGAACCAAGGTTGCCTACGCCTGTGACCTATCCCATTCCAGTCAAAAAAGCAGTCCAATTTCTTCTTGAAAACCTCCAGTGATGGAGCACTCACAGCTTCCAAAGTCAAGCCATTCTACTGATTAATGGTCCTCACCAGAAAGAATGTTTTCCTTATTTTCTTCATTGGATCTCTGTTTGATAAGCTTTCCTCTGTTACTTCTTGTCGTGCCACAGGTGCATTGGATAATAGGTTGGCCTCCTCTTTTCTGTAACAGCCCATCAAATATTGGAAGACTGTTATTATGTCATCCCTAGTTCTTCTTTTTGAGGGTCTTTATTTCTTAGAGGAAAAAAATAAAGCAAGATGGCGCTGCATGTAAAAAGAGATGGGATTTCATGCAGCCACGGCCGCCATCTTGGTCATTTTTCATGCCCCCCCCCCATAGAGGGCCCTGGGTTTGGCAAATATGAGGCACCTTTACGAGAAGTTTGCATTCTCTTAAAATTAAACTCTTAGCTCAGCAGCTTTCTAAGCCTCTTTGCGGCAGCAAATTCTTCTGACTCAAAGAGATTATCTGGTTGACTTTGTTATCTGCTTCTCACAAAAATTACATCTTTTGTAAATAGGATTAGCCTCATCCTTTAGGACCGGCCCAGTGTTGACCTTACTTTTGAAAAATCCTATCTTCCTCAGTAAAATTTTGGGAGCAGAAAGCTTGGTTGTAGTCCAGGACTCTAAAACTGGAGGCTAGAGTTGACTTCATTCAATGTGCTTCAATTGAAAATTAACATCAGAAAATTAACTAACAGAAAGCAAGTGCCCAATAACGAAATTCTTAACTGAAACTGTGATTTGGGAACTGAAGATGGTCCCAACACAGCCTTATCGCAACTTGCAAGATAAAATGGGAGCACTTAACTCCCTCCAACTTTTGTCCGAATAAGTTCAGTCCGCATTTGTTGTCCTACAGCAGGGGTCTTCAGACTTGGCCCTTTTATGACTTGTGGACTTCAACTCCCTGAATTCCTCAGCCAGCCTCCATTTTGTTTGTTAGATTTAAGGCAGGGGTCTTCAGACTTGGCCCTTTTATGACTTGTGGACTTCAACTCCCAGAATTCCTCAGCCAGGCACGCTGGCTGAGGAATTCTGGGAGTTGAAGTCCACAAGTCATAAAAGGGCCAAGTTTGAAGACCCCTGTCCTATAGTAACACCTCTGTGATACATAGATTTAACATCTGATTCTGAGAACTAAGGGGTCTATTGCTTCACACGTGTATAAATGAAGGCTGTGGTTTCTGTAATTTCTTGAAGTTCAAATCTAATAACAGAAAAACAGAGTTGGAAGGGACCTTGGAGGTCTTCTAGTCCAACCCCCTGCTCAAGCAGGAGAACCTACACCATTCCACACAAATGGTTTTCCAATCTCTTTTCTTAAAAACCTCCGGTGTTGGAGCACCCACAATTTTGTTCCACTGATTGATTGTTTTCACTGTCAGGAAGTTTCTCCTTAGTTCTAGGTTTCTTCTCTCCTTGATTAGTTTCTATCCATTGTTTCTTGTCCTGCCTTCAGCTGCATCCTTTCTGAGGATGTTCTTCAGATGAATCCATTGGTCTGGGAATGCAAGGTTTTTGTTAAACTGTGAAGGAAATTTTAGACACCAATTGGGTTCACGTGTTGTGCTAAGCCAGAAGTGTTCACTCAACACACTTCACACTTCACAGTTATTTCTGAATAACTCATATTCAGAAAACCAAGCGTAGTTGCCATGTACAAAAATTCAAAGGTGCTTTTTCAAATGGCAACCGGACAGCTTCTTCAAGGTGAAGCTTTTTGGATGAGAAGCAAAATGACTTCAAGGAAAAACAAAGTCCAGTTGCCTTTTGAAAAAGCATCTTTGGGACAGCCATGACTTGGATGTCTGAGAATCTCCACAGACATGGAGAAAAGCAGTTGTCCATAGGCCATTTCTAGTTCTTTGCCCATTATTCCAGGAAACCTAGCTTGATTTCTGATCCAGGTCAACTGACTGACCACAATACAGAAATGAATTATTTTTCCTTGGGGAGTATATTTTCAAATTCCTAATTTGGCCTAAAGCTCTGAGATTTTTTTGGGCAGCTTCCCAACCAAACACTCACCATAAAACCTGGTTTGGTGAGAACAGCTAGGGCTGACAAAGGGTGTCCATCTGCCATGACTTAATCCTTAGTGACTTAATGGAGGGTTATAAGAAGAGATTGGACAACTATTTGTCTGGAATGGTATAGTCCAGTGGTGGCGAACCTATGGCACAGGTGCCAGAGGCGGCACTCAGAGCCCTCTCTGTGAGCACGCGCGCTGTCGCCCCAGTCCTAGGCCTTCAGCTGGGTTTTATAAAACCTTTTCACTTTAGGCCTCCACCGCTGTGTGCAAAAAAAAAAAAAAAGGTTCAATCAATCAGTCAATTTCAACTTCTCACAGAGAAAAAAAAGATCTTGCAAAGTTGGAATTGATTGATTGAACTTTTTAGTCCCACTCAGTCTGCCATTACCACCGCAGCCATGCCCAGCCAATGGGCCACACCCACCTGGCACCCGACGATGCATAAGTAGGTTTTGGGTTGCAGTTTGGGCACTCGGTCTCTAAAAGATTCGCCATCACTGGTATAGTCTCTTGCTTGAGGTTTCCAGGTTGGTGGTCCAGCCCAGCACGGGGTGGGGGAGAGGTGGGGAAGAGGGGATGGTTTTATGTGAGGGGCAGGCTCATGCATGCATGCACACACACACCTTCATTTGTGTGAGCTGTGAGCACCGGAGCCTGCCGCTCGCACGAGTGGGGCTGCGAGCACTGGCACCCACTGCTCACCCTTATCTGTCTGTGTGTGCACGCACACACACACGCACACACACATGCCGCTCACTGCTCATGCAGCCTGCTTGCAAATAGGCCACGGCCCAGTAATGGTCACAGTCCACAGGTTGGGGACCCCCAAAGTTCCTTCCATCTCTGCTATTCTGTTATTCTGTAATCCAGGAGATATTTACGCCACCAGTCAGGTTCCTGATGGAGGCTGTCAGGGCTGATGTCCAGAGGCAGAAAAACAGACAAAGAGGCAAGCAAAGGTAATGGGGAACAGGCATTAAGGGTACTTGTGCCAGTTGTACGTGCTGGGCAATGTACTACACAGCCGATTGCCTAAGAAGAATGCTCAGAAACAACAAGTTTGTACATAACGGGGAGGCATTTTATAAGCTCTCCTGCCTTCCAGTCTATTTGTAGACTCACTTCAAAATGCTGGTTGTTCTCTCTCAAGATGGACAGCTGCCCTAATTTCAAAGCCTTCTGCAAGAGAAGACTTTATAGGGGGGGGGGCGGAAATAACCAGCCCTTTTCCTGGTAGCCCCCTGGGCATGGAAGGAAGAGATTTGGGGAAAAGGGAGATAGATGCTTGCTTTGACCTTTGGTGACTCTTAGGATGTAGCCTTCGTATTAGTTCCCTGAGGACCTCAGTAGAAAAATCCACTTCTAGCATAATGGAACAACAAGAGTTGGAAGGGACCTTGGAGGTCTTCTAGTCCAACCCCCTTAGGATTCTTAGGATCCTTATTCTTAGGATCACTATATCCATAACTGTTAAGACTTGATATGTTTACTGGATGCCCTTGACTTACGTCCACATCCGTTGCAACGGCACCGACAAGAGGGATATGTGACTGTTTTTCACACTTACAACCTTACAAATGATCAACATTTGGGCTTTTGGTAACTGGCATGTATTTCTTATTACTTTCCCATTCTTTCCCATTATTCAATTGTGTTTTTTTCTTCTCCTTATCAAAACCACAAATCGTTAAGAGCCTTTTTTCCTCTTTTACGCCATCATACAGCTAGAGCAGAACTGAGCCCAAAATTTCTGCTGCTAAGCAACACGGTGAGTTTCGCCCCATTTTACGACCTGTCTGGCCACAGTTGTTAAGTGAATCACCGCAGTTTATAAGTTAGTGACACGGTTGTTAAGTGAATCTGGCTTCCCCGTGGACTTTGCTTGTCAGAAGGTCGCAAAAGGGGATCACGTGACCCCAGGACACCGCAACCGTCCTAAGTACATGCCAGTTGCCAAGCCTCTGAATTTTGGTCACGTGACCATGGGGATGCTGCAACGGTCATAAGTATGAGAAACGGTCATAAGTCCTTTTTTTCAGTCTCATTGTTAGTTTGAAAGGTTACCAAATGAAGGATTGTAAGTTGGGGAGTATCTGTAGAAAGGTTTCCAGTCAGCTATAAATTTAGATATTGTCTTTTCTCTAATGGAGGATCTTTCCTGATGTTTGCTGTTTCCCACCTATAAACTCCATTTTGGTTCTATCTGCCATCTGAAAAACATTTGTAATCCAACTTAACTTAGCTTTGTTTTGTGAATTTCCATCCTGTACTTTAGGGGTGTGTGTGCTCTCTCTCTCCCTTTTCCCCTCAGTTTTACCTCACGCTCTTAGTGGCTCAGTTTTTAATAAAGTTTGCTGTTAGTTAACACGTAACATAAATTGTTGTTGTCCCAGGCACAACAGTTGGGTTCAATAAATCTCATGGAGGGTTGCATATTTTTGGCATGAAGCAAAGCATCATGCTGTGTTGTTATTGTTTTCTTCCTCTGTTTCATATTACGATATTTTCTAGGTAGCGTTAGGACAGGAGGAAGTAGAAATTTTGGGAGGGAAATAAACTTCTAAAAGTGGACCGGAATTCAAGCCTGAGGAGAATCAGAAAGGGATGTTTTACTTCACTTCTTTATACAAATAATGGGGAGGGGGGGAAACAGAAGGTTGTGTTTCAGGGGAAAAAATTGGGTTCCTGAACACAGGTTGATTTCATGAAAAGGATTTATTGCTAAAAATTCTGTAGAGCAGAAGTGGGCAACTAATTTTCCCAATGAGGCCACAAAAGAAACTGCCGATACATTATTCCGCTGACACCCCGACACCCCACCACGGCCGGATGGCCCACAGGCTATAAAATGCCCAGGTCTGGTCCAGTGGTTAAGGCACCAGGCTAGAAAGAGGGTGGTTATGAGTTCAAATCCTGCCATAGGACTGGGTGACTTCGGGCCAGTCCCTCTCTCTCAGCCCACCCCCCCTCACCAGGTTGTTGTTGTGGGGAAGATAGCAGGAGGAAGATGTGTTGGATATGTTGGCTGCCTTGAACTATTTGTAAAAGTAATTAGGTGGGATGCAAATAAATAAATATCTGCAGGTGAAAGAATCAATCTAGAATAATATTCTATTCTGTTCTGTTCTGTTCTGTTCTATTCTATTCTATATCCCGTATCCTGTATCCTATTCTATCCTATCCTATTCTATTCTATTCTATTCTATTCTATCCCATATTCTATCCTATTCTATCCTATTCTATTCTATTCTATTCTATTCTATTCTATATCCCATATCCCATATCCCATATTCTATTCTATTCTATTCTACTCTACTCTACTCTACTCTACTCTACTCTACTCTACTCTACTCTACTCTACTCTACTCTACTCTGTTCTGTTCTATTCTATTCTATTCTATTCTTATGGCACGTGCTTCCGGAGGAAGATACTAGAAAGAAGATAATAGAGACCTATCCATGCTGGCTGGGGAATCCTGAGAATTGAAGTACACAAATCTTAAAGTTGCCAAGCTTGGAGACCCCTGTCTTAAAGGAACAGGGGAAAAGAAATTAATCATCTGTTTAGCCTTTTTTCCCTCCAATTTCACTTTTCCCTCAACATATTTCAGTTGAATAACAGTCTGTTGAGCAGAACCCTATGTACCAGAGAAGAAATAGACAACTAATCTTAAATATATTTCAATTTTTCACATTTTTTCTTTTGTTAATTGATTGCTTGTGTGCCATCAAGTCATTTTTGACTCCTAGTGACCATAAAGATAGATTTTTCTCTATGTTAATGTATCCCTAAGCTGTTATTTCGGGTCTCCCAATAGTACCCTCATTGCCACTGTAATTGAATTAATCCTTCTTGCTTTTGGTCATCCATATCTTTTCTTCTACCTTCCCAGTATTAGAGTCTTCTCCAGAGAGCTGGGTCTTCATATCATGTGTCCCAAGTAGGATAACCTGAGCCTGGTCATTTTTGCCTCCAGTGAGAAGTCTGCATTGATTTGATCAAAGATCCATTTGTTTTTTTCTTAGATGTCAATGATATTTTCAGGATTCTTCTCCAACACCAAAGTTCAAAGGCACCAATACTCTTCCTAGACTGCTGCTTCAAATTCTTACCTTTGCCACTAAAATTAGGATGATGGTTATAGAGGTACAAGCTGGTTCTTCATAAGAATTGGAGAAATAATTCTGAGAATGGCTTATTTCATTTCTAGTTAACATTTTCAGAAGAGGAAGAAAAGTCTTTTCCTTCCTTCCTTCCTTCCTTCCTTCCTTCCTTCCTTCCTTCCTTCCTTCCCTCCCTCCTTTTCTCCCTCCCTCCCTCCCTCTCTCCCTCCCACCCTTCTTCATTCCTTCCTTTCTTCCTCCCTCCCACCCTCCCTTCCTTCCCTCCTTCCCTCCCTTCCTTCTTTCCTTCCTTCCTTCCTTCCTTCCTTCCTTCCTTCCTTCCTTCCCTCCTTTTCTCCCTCCCTCTCTCCCTCCCACCCTTCTTCCTTCCTTCCTTTCTTCCTCCCTCCCACCCTCCCTTCCTTCCCTCCTTCCCTTCCTTCCTTCCTCCCTCCCACCCTCCCTCCCTTCCCTCCCTCCCTCCCTCCCTTCCTTCCTTCCCTCCTTTTCTCCCTCCCTCTCTCCCTCCCACCCTTCTTCCTTTCTTCCTCCCTCCCACCCTCCCTTCCTTCCCTCCTTCCCTTCCTTCCTTCCTCCCTCCCACCCTCCCTCCCTTCCCTCCCTCCCTTCCTTCCTTCCTTCCTTCCCTCCTTTTCTCCCTCCCTCTCTCCCTCCCACCCTTCTTCCTTCCTTCTCCCTCCCACCCTCCCCTTCCCTCCTTCCTTCCTTCCTTCCTCCCTCCCACCCTCCCTCCCTTCCCTCCCTCCCTTTCCTTCCTTCCTTCCTTCCCTCCTTTTCTCCCTCCCTCTCTCCCTCCCACCTTCTTCCTTCCTTCCTCCCTCCCACCCTCCCTTCCCTCCTTCCTTCCTTCCTTTTCTCCCTCCCTTTCTCCCTCCCTTCCCTCCTTCCTTCCTTCCTTTCTTCCCTCCCTCCCTCCCTCCCTCCCTCCCTCCCTCCCTTCCTTCCTTCCTTCCTTCCTTCCTTCCTTCCTTCCTTCCTGCCCCCCCTTTCCTTTTCATTCTATTTGATTACATATACAAAGGCCAAAGAAAGAAAATGCTTATTATTTGAAAGGCAAGTACATTCTATTTGCAATCCATGCCATCTCCCAGGTGTTTTAATTCATTCCATTACTATATCAATCTGCAATGCTTTTTTTTAAAAAAAAAAAACAACAACATCTAACACTCTGATTATTTCTCAGAGCCGAACTTAAAATAGAAGTCAGCATATGCATCTCACCACATATAAGTTGTTTTTGTATACATTAGCCTCATGTTTCATACATTTTAATTTAATTTTATGCAAGGGGGAAAAGAAAAACCTGTGGTGTGGAATCGCAGAAGTGTGAAACCTGAAACATAACAGCAATCAAATTGTGGATCAGTCTGAAAGTGCAAAGCAGAACAGTTAATTTAAACATACAGGTCATGGCAAGTGTTGAAACAGCAGCTTGATATCAGTGTTCAGACTCGGGGAATCACAAAAAAAAAAACTGGAATAGCAGCTATGATACATTCTGTTGTTGTCTGTACACAATGCATTTAACAAACTCATTTAGGTGACCAGCTACATTCACTATCATGCCTCTTTGAGTTTTGGTATCTCTGCCCAAAAAAATTCTGGCATGGTCACGAAATCACACAATGCCTTTTTTTCTGGGAAAATAAAATTAAACAGAGGGAGGGGAGGAAACACTTTAAAATTATCGTATTGCAATTTCACTTTATTTTTTTTATTTTAAAAAAGAAGTAAGCTACCCTATATCTTTAGAACAGGTCCATCAGAAAGGGAGGGAAAAATCCCCAGACCACTAAATCTTTGTTAGATTCCTGAAAGGCCTTTTTGAGACTGCTATTGTTAACCTTCCATTGGAGGGGAAAGAAAAAAAAAAAGACAGTGTACACTTTTGAAGTATATACAACGATCCTTTCCAAAGATCTGGGGGGGGGGGTGGAGGGCAGGGGAAGCAGCCCCTATGAATACAAAAGACAGCAGTTTTAATCCTGAGCCCTGATTGACACCAAACACAAAGTGAGGAAAAGTTGCTTTGTTAGGTGGTGTGTGTTTGTTTGTTCGGTTTGAACGGGTGAACTCCAAGGGAAGATTTTTAATGAAGTTGGCAGGCCTCGGAGTTTGTCTCCTCCGTGGAATAATTCTAATGACAGAGTCATCACGTACAATTTAACTGAGGATGACATGAGAATTTCTGCATCGGGAGAGGATGAAGTGTGGGAAGAAAGGAGGATGATTGTGCTACAGAATGAAGCACCCTTGAGGCCGAGATAGCAAAGAGGGCTCGCAAGATCCAAGGAAACCTTTTTTTCTTTTGTGTTCCACCACCGAGGGGTTTGGCAGTTATGAACCCTGTCAAGTGAAGTGGTTGCCAATTATCCATCGCATCTGTCTCTTGGTTCTGCTTCTAAGAAACTCCGGGTGAAGCCTCTACATGAAACAATGTTTCCTGAAATTGAGAGAGACAAATAAACATCTCTTTGCTTTGTAAGGCAGAATAGACGAGCGAGGACGTGTTATTGGTGTTACTGTCGCTGTCAACTGAACATTATCATAGTTCGCAGTTGTCCCATCAATATCAGACAGGGCCAAGGTCAGCCAACTGACTTGAGGCAGGACTGGAACTCAGATTCTTGGTGATTGGCCCAAAGTCATCCAGCGGGCTTTCAGGCCTAAGGCAGGACTAGAACTCACAGTCTCCTGGTGATTGGCCCAAAGTCACCCAGCAGGCTTTCAGGCCTAAGGTGGGACTAGAACTCACAGTCTCCTGGTGATTGGCCCAAAGTCACCCAGCGGGCTTTCAGGCCTAAGGCGGGACTAGAACTCACAGTCTCCTGTGGCCCAAAGTCATCCAGGAGGCTTTCAGGCCTAAGGCGAGACTAGAACTCAGTCTCTTTGTCATTGGTCCAGGTCACTCAATGGGCTTTCAGGCCTAAGGTGAGACTAGGACTCACAGTCTCCTTGTCATTGGCCCAAGGTCACCCAGCAGGCTTTCAGGCCTAAGGCGGGACTAGAACTCACAGTCTCCTGGTGATTGGCCCAAAGTCACCCAGCGGGCTTTCAGGCCTAAGGCGGGACTAGAACTCACAGTCTCCTGATGATTGGCCCAAAGTCACCCAGCAGACTTTCAGGCCTAAGGCGGGACTAGAACTCACAGTCTCCTGTGGCCCAAAGTCATCCAGGAGGCTTTCAGGCCTAAGGCGAGATTAGAACTCAGTCTCTTTGTCATTGGTCCAAGTCACTCAATGGGCTTTCAGGCCTAAGGTGAGACTAGAACTCACAGTGTCCTTGTCATTGGCCCAAAGTCACCCAGCAGGCTTTCAGGCCTAACGCGGGACTAGAACTCACAGTCTCCTGGTGATTGGCCCAAAGTCACCCAGCGGGCTTTCAGGCCTAAGGTGGGACTAGAACTCACAGTCTCCTGTGGCCCAAGGTCACCCAGCAGGCTTTCAGGCCTAAGGCGGGACTAGAACTCACAGTCTCCTTGTCATTGGCCCAAAGTCACCCAGCAGGCTTTCAGGCCTAACGCGGGACTAGAACTCACAGTCTCCTGATGATTGGCCCAAAGTTACTCAGCGGGCTTTCAGGCCTAAGGTGGGACTAGAACTCACAGTCTCCTGTGGCCCAAGGTCACCCAGCAGGCTTTCAGGCCTAAGGCGGGACTAGAACTCACAGTCTCCTGGTGATTGGCCCAAAGTCACCCAGCGGGCTTTCAGGCCTAAGGCGGGACTAGAACTCAACAGTTTCCCACTTTCTAGCCTGGTGTCTTAACCACTGCGCCAAACTGTGAAGCCAGTATAGCCCCATGGAGAGATAAGGGGCAAACATATTTAATAATAATAATAATAATGACCAGGACTTACAAACTTTTTGGAGCTACCTTTAAGGGCAGATTTTAAAGTACTTCTTTCGAGGTTTATGGACAAGAGAGACTGACAAGGATTGTGTTTATAGTGGATGGAACTGGCTACTGGAGAGAAGATTATGGAGATCGAATGAAAATTTTAGATAAAAAGTTTAAGTACTTAGTTTAAGTACTCAGAAGACTATTGAGATTGCGGGAGAAGTAAGATTTACAAACTTTTTGGAGCTACCTTTAAGAGGTTTATGGATAAGAGAAGGAATGTGTTTACTGTGAAGGAATTTGTTATTGGTAAAGATTTAAACAGGTATAAGGGAATTTTAATGTTTTAAGTAATGTTTAAATATGAGTTTTGGGACAATAATATAAGTATGATATGAATAGGTTTAGAGTATATTACAAAATGATGGATAATAATATAAGTACGATATGGAAAGGTTTAGAGTATATTATAGTTTGTTTAAAGATTGGTTTTTTTTCTTTTTTTCTTCTTTTCTCTTTTTTTTCTACTATTATTATTTTTAAGAGAAGCTAATTTGCTTAATTAAACGTATTTAGATTTGTTTAGGATTTATATGTTTTTTAAGTTTTTTTTTCTGATAGGAGAGAAGATCATGGAGATTGAATGAAAATTTTAGATAAGAAGTTTAAATTTATGCATTTAGTTTAACTATTTAAAAGAGTATCCAGTCTTAATGGTATAATGAACGTTTAGATGCTTATCTTTGTGTTTTAGAGTAAAGAAAGAGGGAGATTAGATCTTATATTGTAGGTATAGATATTTAAAGAAAGTAATGTTTAAATTTGTGCTTTGGGGATTCAATATAGAATGATGGATAATAATATAAGTATAATACTAGAAAATGTTTAGAGTATATTGTAAAGTGTGTTTAATGTTTGCAATTATTATCTTTTAGAGAACATAATTTGTTTAATTTAATGTATTTAGATTTGTTTAGGATTTATATGTGTTTTAAGTTTTTTTTTTTATTTTCTATTTTCTTTGAAAAATTTTAATTAAGCCTGTACTCAGCTCTGGGAAGGTTGAGGGAGGGTATGGGAGGTTTGGGGATATGGGGGAGGGTTTGGGAGGGTGGGGGGTTTGGGGAAGGGATTTGTTTTGTAAAATTCAAAAATTTTCAATAAAATAATAATAATAATAATGAAGGTGTATACAGATAGTCTTCCACTTACAACCATTCATTTAATGACTATTTAAAGTTTTGTCAGCAGTGACAAAAATAACGTATGACAATAGACGCAGGCTAGCCTCTGGCAAATTCCTTCCTTCCTTCCTTCCTTCCTTCCTTCCTTCCTTCCTTCCTTCCTTCCTTCCTCCCTCCCTCCCTCCCTCCCTCCCTCCCTCCCATTTATCTATCTATCTGTCTGTCTGTCTGTCTGTCTGTCTGTCTATCTATCCACCTACCTACCTACCTACCTGCCTACCTATCTATCTAGGCAACTCTATGTGGCTTACAATCAATTAATAAACACCTCCCCTCCCTGCATATGAGTGAGCCCAATTCCCAGAAACCAGCAAAGGTTTAAATGACAGCAAATCTGAAGATAGAGTTAAGGAGGGTGGGTGCCAGGAGCCTTGTCCAAACAGCATGTCCAAACTAGACATCAAAATCAAGGATCAAGTTGCAAATCAGGATCAAAGAAAAATAAGAAAATGGAAATTTCACAGAATCTAGGGGCAGTTCGTAGATCAAGCAAGCTTCATGTAGAACAGGAAGCTCTTAATACTGTTCTTCCAGCCCCCCCCCCCCAAAGCCAACGACCAGTATGGATGGGTGAATTCTGGGAGCTGAAGTCCGAAAGTCTTAAAGTTGCCACGTTTAGAGACCCCCCCGATTTACTTTTTCAGCCTAAATTGTGGACTATTGTAACACTGAGACACAGAAGGGGAGGGGTGGAATGGACAGACAGATGGACAGACAGACAGACAATCTCTACCTAATTTGCATCACAGTTTCTTTTCTCTCCCTTTGTCCTTCCTACCTAATATTCGGAGCCGAATGGGTTTTGATAAGTGTGCCCTAAAACCAATAACAATTTATATTCAACTTATTGAGCAAAGAACAGAAGTGTCTTTTTAACACCGCTAGCGAAAATAAAACCAATTTTGGGTTTGCATGCAAAGCTGCTCAGGCCAATTAGCGTGAAATTTAATTTGCATTAATCACCGTGAGGTCAGCAAGAAATTAACTCAAAGTGGGTGGATTTCACAGTGATGTTTTCGTAAAGAGGGACTTCGTTCTTTTTTAAGTGTCTACCACTCCTATTACTGCTTTGGGCAGTCGGCGAATTTGTCTTAAAAGAATAATAATCAAGTGACCACATAAGTTGATTCTGGGAATATATTTCACACAAGCGGCCCCTGGTCCATATTGTTGAGCCTTTCCTAATCTTTTTCTAAAGATTAAACATTGCTTAATTTCTCAAATTGATTACAGCTGCAAGTCTTAAAATCATGTGCAAAAAGAAAATTTATTTAAATCCAACATCCACATCCAGATTTTAAAAAATGACCATTAATAAGCTGAAATAATAGCTTCTGAACAACAACAACGCAGGTAGTCCTTGATGCATAACCGTTCATTTAATAAATGTTCAAAGTTACACCGCTGAACAATGACTTAGGACTGTTTTTCACTCTTACAGCCATTGCAGCGTCCCCATGGTCACGTGATCAAAATTCAGACAATTGGCAACTGGCATGTACTTATAACGGTTGAAGTGTCCTGGGATCATGTGATCACTTTTTGCGACTTTCTAACCATCAAAGTCGATGGAGAAGCCAGATTCACTTAAGGAGAGTGTTACTAACTGAACAATTGCAGCGATCCACTTAACAACTGTGGCAAGAAAGGTCGTAAAATGTGGCAAAACTCACCCCTATTATTGCTTCGCCACAGAAATTTTGGACTTACTTGCAGTCATAAGCTGAGGACTACCTGTAAGGCTTTGGGACAGAAATCCAGGCTAAAATGTAATAGTTAGATCTAAATCACTTGGAGGTATTTGTGTAAATCTTATGCCTGTCACTGGATAGGGTAATAGGCAGCATAAAATTTAATACATAAATTACTAGTCAATATAATAGGTTGAATAAGGAGAAATTAACATCAGCATATGAGAGCCAGATTGGTCTAGTCCAGGGGTAAACAACTTTGGCTCTTTTACGACTCGTGGACTTCAACTCCCAGAATTCCTGAGCCAGCATGGCTGAGCTTGGAAACCTCACCCTTTCCCCTCAGCATGGCTGGCTCAGGAATTCTGGGAGTTGAAGTCCACGAGTCATAAAAGAGCCAAGGTTGCCTACCCCTAGCCTAGTGGTTGAGGCTCACCAGACTATAAATTTGGTCTGCCAAGAATTGTACTCACTCAAATAATGGGTGGGTTGGGGGAAAAATGTGGTTTTATTCTATTTAAATTAATATTATATCCAATTAATTCAATCACACTCTAATTTTCAGCATCCAGCTTGAGAATCCAAATAAAACTCCAGGTTCATTCCGTTTCCAAAAATCTTACTGTTTGTTGAATACACTGCATGGTTTTGTCAAAGGAAATCTATCTCTGGGGTTCCAACACCAATTCATAGACTTAAACAATAGTTTTCCCAGCCAAAGCCCCCAACATCTTAACGTAGTTCAAATCAACAAGTTGGCTTTGTTATGGGAACCGTCTGCTTCAAATCCACCACCTGTTCTGGTGTCCTTGACAAAGCTTCAGGCTCTCACGGTCTTCAGCTGAACCAAAGAGGTTTTGTTTCTCCATTTAACTGACTTGAAAGTAACATCTCGCCCCAGTTAATCTAAAGGCAAGATGAAACGCAGAGGCACATAGCTACCAAAGTTTCATCCTTGACACTAATCAGGTATCAAATAGTTTTAAAATTTACCATTTTAAATCTCTGAGAGCTGTACTCACAATATTTGATGTGTTCCTAAACTGTGTATTCTGGACTAAATGGGTCGCAGCTAACAGTCCCCCTGCACAGATCTCGGAAAAGTATTAGCTGAAACTATTTTGACTGATAAGCTAATGAGCTGACTCAGTCATGTTTTCAGCTTTTTTTTTTAAGGATTTGAGCACTGCATTAAGCTCCTGATCTCCATAAAGACCTGACTTGAATATACATGATCATATCTTATATCATCTCTTAATATTCAAGCAGGTGGGAGCACCTAGTTGAGGATTAGGCAACCTTGGCTCTTTTATGACTCGTGGACTTCAACTCCCAGAATTCCTGAGCCAGCCATGCTGAGGGGAAAGGGAGAGGTTTCCAAGCTGAGCCAGGCTGGCTCAGGAATTCTGGGAGTTGAAGTCCACGAGTCTTAAATTAGTCAAGATTGAGGAGCCCTGATATAGGGCAGGGGTGGGGAACCTTGGCTCTTTTATGACTCGTGGACTTCAACTCCCAGAATTCCCGAGCCAGACTGGCTCAGCTTGGAAACCTCTCCCTTTCCCCTCAGCATGGCTGGCTCAGGAATTCTGGAAGTTGAAATCCATGAGTCATAAAAGAGCCAACGTTGCCTACCCCTGACCTAGTTGATATGACAAATCTCAAAAAAAACCAAAATAATCTAGGCAGAATCAGACTTGATTTTACATGCATCCACCAGAAAATCCCAAGATTGGGGACTTGTCAGGGTCTGTAAGGATGTCCTTGAGATACAGGTAGTCCTCAACTTATAACCATACATTTGGTGACCATTTAAAGTTTCAGCGGCACTGAAAAAAGGGACTAATGACACTTTTTCACACTTATGACTGTTGCAGCATTCTCAGGGTCACGTGATTGAAAGTTGGATGCTTGGCAACTGGTTCATATTTTATGATAATTGCAGTATCCAGGGGGCGATCACTTTTTGTGAACTTCTGACAAGCAAAGTCAATGGGGAAGTTAGATTCACTTAACAGCCAGGCTGCTAATTTAACAATTGCAACGATTTACATAACACCTGTGGCCAGAAAAGTTGTAAAATGGGGCAATGTCTCACTTACCAAAATAAATTTGGGTTCAGTTGTAGCCATAAGTTGAGGGCTACCTGTGTGGACTTCACATCCCAGAATTCTCCAGCAAGCAGACTTTAGAATCTGTGGACTTCAACTCTTGAAGGGAATTCTGGGACTTGAAGTCCATACATCTTGAAATTGCCATTAGATTGGTTTAAATATTTAAAGTGGGCTTGGTTTTATTCAAATTTGAGCTAAGACCCTTTCAAAATTGTTGGAGCACCAGAGTCACACTTATTATCACCAAAGTTCTAGAGCCCCCCCCTTTTTTTTTGCATATTTCTTTCCACACAGGAGACATTTTGCCCAATGCTTGCGTATCTTTGTGTAAAGGTAAATTTATTAGTCTGTTTTTGGTCTCCACATCAAAATTCGTCTTTGAAAGTCCTTAGTGAAAATTCCCTAGACCAGTGGTTCTCAACCTGTGGGTCGGGACCCCATTTGGGGTTGAACGACCATTTCACGGGGGTCGCCAAACAACGCAGTCCGCCATTTTTTCCCCCCTTTTCCTTAGCTGTGCTACTCCCTTTTCTTCTATTGGCTTTTGAAAGCCAATAGAAGAGACTCTCTTGAATAGAGTCTAATTCTATTGGCTTTCAAAAGCCAATAGGAATTGTCCAGGCTGTCTCTGCCCTGCTGAGCCCGCCAAAAGTCCCATTCTGCAAACGGCGCTGCACCAGTTGAGTAATCCTCGACTTACGACCGGTTGAGTAGTCCTCGACTTACGACCGGTTGTGGGTCGCGGCATTAAAAAGGTTGAGAACCACTGCCCTAGACTTAGTCATTGTAATTTTTTTGTTAAATTACCTCATTGGGGGCACATCTGTTTTACAGAAACTACCTAATACTGAAATGTAAGCTATACATTTTTAAAAATTTCCCCAATTTAAAAAGTTTCCCTGATAGAAAATCCCTTGCATGATATTTCAGTGGTTTCATCCCTCAGATACGGGTGTTTGACCTACAAATGTCATACAATTCAGATAAAGAGAGAGAGAGAGAAAGAGAGAGAGAGAGAGAGGGAGAGATTCGTAGCAGAATTGTATGACATTTGTAGGCCAAACAGCCCTATCTGAATGATGAAACACACACACACACACACACACACACACACACACACACACACACACGATGAAACTTATATATATATATACACAGAGAGAGATTGTATCTATTTGTCTGAGTTTGGTAGGAATTTGGACATCATCGCGAAAAACAGATATTTGAAAAAATCTAAAGACTGATGTTTCTGTTTTGCTCTGGAATGAGATTAGTACAATTTTAAGGTGACCAACTGTCCTCCTTTAGGGAGGACAGTCCTCCTTTTGTAAGTTCTGTCCTCCCTCGAAAAGTGTCCTCCTACAAGTCCTCCTTTTCGATATTTGAAGTCTAATCTGCAGGGCTTTTTTTTCCCTCATAGAACGCTCAGAATGGCGTTCCAGCACCTTTTTTTGATGGTTTTTTTTTTCAACTTTTGCATGAGCTGTGCTACTCCCCCTAATGGCTTTCGAAAGCCAATAGGAATTGCTGCTGAGCGCGCCAAATTGCTGCTGAGTGCGGCCGGCAAACTTTGCACATGCAAGTTGTCTGCAGCAAAGGCGAATTTGCAGGAATTTTGCACCCCTCCCTACTGCCCAACTACACTATCTCCTAGTTAGTCCCAAAGATACCTGGAGGAGAATGGAGCTGCGATGCCACAGTAAGTTTCTTTTGATCTTCGGCCCTGCTAGGGCAATAATGGCTGCGGGTGCAAGAGGCAGGGGCGGCGGGGCTGCGGCGGGCGGGGGTGTGAGGGGCGGCAGCAGCCAGCTGCTCCCATGCTGTGGGAGCCGCAGGGCCCGCTCTACATGGGGCTGCGCAGGAGCGGCAGTGGTGCTGGCGAGGCGGCTGCAGACAGGGTGTGTCGATGGCGGGCTGCCCCCTGGGGCCGGAACTGGCACAGCTGGTGCTTTGGGAGCCGCGGGGCCCACTCTGCATTTATTATATTATAGTGTATTCTGTATTATTGTTGCAATGAATAAAATGTTACTTTTATGTACGATATTTTTTTCTTCAATTTGTGTCCTCCTTTTCATTGTAAAAAAGTTGGTCACCTTAACAATTTGTGAGGAGGGCTTCACAAACTGGGCTAATTTTCAACTCCATTTATGATTAACATCAGGATGTAGTGTGTTTTATACTTTAGTAGTATTCAAAATTCTATTTGACTTACAGCATAAACGATGTATTTGGGGACGTTAGAGATTTCTGTATTATTCTGCATGTTTATATTAAATGTTCTTTATAGATTTTACTATATATAATCTTATAACCATTGAATCAAACCCCAAACAGGATTTTTAGCTTGGGTTGGATCTTTTTTTTTTTTTTTTTTAATCTTGCAAATCTAGGCCAAAAGAGATGAAACGGATTTTTCAGAATGAAGAAACTGAGAAATGAATAGATGAATTCATCCATACCAAGCCTCAAGGGAGATATAACATTCTAAAAGAGCTCTTATAAATGTGTGCCCATTTTATTAAGTATATCTCAAAATTAAGGCATAACTCGGGGGTAGATCAAATACAGAACAGGCATTAAGGTTCCAACAGAGATCTGCTTTTGCCAAGTTAAAGCCTAATAGGATTTCTCCTCCTCTCCTCTCCTCTCCTCTCCTCCCTTTCCCTCTCCTCTCCTCTCTCCTTCCCTCTTCTCTCCTCCCTTTCTCTTGCCCTCCTCTCCTCTCCTCCCTTTCCCTTTCCCTCTCCTCTCCTCTTTCCTCCCCTCTTCTCTCCTCCCTTTCTCTTGCCCTCCTCTCCTCTCCTCTCCTCCCTTTCCCATTCCCTTTCCCTCTCCTCTCCTCCTTTCCCTCTCCTCTCCTCTCCGTCTTTCCCTTTCCCTTTCTCTCTCCTCTCCTCTCTCCTTCCCTCTCCTCTCCTCCCTTTCCCTTTCCCTCTCCTCTCCTCTCTCCTCCCCTCCCCTCTCCTCTCCTCCCTTTCCCTTTCCCTTTCCCTTTCCCTCTCCTCTCCTCTCTCCTCCCCTCTCCTCTCCTCTCCTCTCCTCTCCTCCCTTTCCCTTTCCCTTTCCCTCTCCTCTCCTCTCCTCCTTTCCCTTTCCCTTTCTCTCTCCTCTCCTCTCTCCTCCCCAATCCTCTCCTCCCTTTCCCTTTCCCTCTCCTCTCCTCCCTTTCCCTTTCCCTTTCCCTTTCCCTCTTCAACCAGCCGCCTGCTAACTAGCTGAGGTCCCATGTGGCCGGATGCATCCTGGCATGGCTGGTTTCCTTCCCCCCCCCCATCCCGTCCCTCCTGGCTTTGCATGCTCTCCTTTTCCCAGGCACGACCCACTGTATGGCCTCCTCAGCTGTCAGCCGGCCATCCATCTCAGAGGCGGCTTCTTTGAACTGCCGGCAGGCTGCAGAGCTCCAGAGTGCTCCGGTCAAGGGGCCGGCAGGCTGTGGTGGCTGACAGACACCATCAGCCCCCATGCACTCACTGGCCTCTGTGTGCGGGGGCCAATGGGGTCAGCAGCAGCCGCCCCTTGCCTTGCCCCATGGCAATGGCACTGCCGCCCTGCCCTGCCTCACCCAGCAGGACAAGCCTCTTGCCTACCGTCCCACCTATCAGAGATCCCCTGGATCTCCCCCAACCCTTCCCACCCCCCACAGGCGTCTCTCCCCACGAGCAACATTGAGGTGACCATACCCACCTTGGGCACACCCACCCACTCTGCCATGACCACCACAGCCACGCCCACCCAGTGGGCCACGTCCACCTGGCACCTGGCGATAAATAAGTGGGTTTTGGGTTGCAGTTTGGGCACTCGGTCTCTAAAAGGTTCGCCATCACTGAGCTACAGAGTACTTCTTCCTAAAAGGATGGCAGAGAATGAGGCTAGGCCAGTGGTGGCGAACCTATGGCACGGGTGCCAGAGGCGGCACTCAGAGCCCTCTCTGTGGGCACGTGTGCTGATGCCTCAGTCCTAGGCCTTCAGTTGGGTTTTATAAAACTTTTTCGCTTTAGGCTTCCGTCGCCATGTGCAAAAAAAAAAAAAAAAAAAAAGGTTCAATCAGCCAATTTCAACTTCTCGCGGGAAAAAAAATCTTGCAAAGTTGGAATTGATTGATTGAACTTTTTAGTCCCACCCAGTCTGCCATTTCCACCGCAGCCACACCCACCCAATGGGCCACACCGAGCTGGCACCTGACGATGCATAAGTGGGTTTGGGGTTGCAGTTTGGGCACTTGGTCTCTAAAAGGTTTGCCATCACTGGGCTAGGCCCTGCTTTTTCACCCTTCTTATTAGCATCACTGTTTACAAATAGGTGTTCTCCCTTGGTTTATCTCCCTTACTTTGACATTATCGGCGGGCAGCCCCAGGGTGTCCTTCAGCTCTCTGGCTTTCCGACTTATTCCCTTGGAGAAATGTCAGATAATTGGCAGGACTGGGATCAGAGTTAAATGGCAATAGGGCAGGGATCAGCCAGGAGATCAGGTTCAGGTCTTCTGGTCTTCTCTCTTTCCACTTCCAGTGATTACTGTGGATCAAGATAGCGCATGAGTAAATTTTCCAGCAGACAATTTGCTTCAGGTAAAACTTTCCTGGGGTCCCTGATCGGCTTTCATTTCTACTTGGGTCAATGTAGGGCACTGACCTACCAGACGAAGTTCATTAGAAGGCAAAACTCATCTGTCCCGTCTTCTTTCGGAAAGGAGAGAAGCAACCTAGAACTAAGGAGAAACTTCCTGACAGTGAGAACAATTAACCAGTGGAACAACCTGCCTCCAGAAGCTGTGAATGCTCCAATACTGGAAGTTTTTAAGAAGAGACTGGACAGCCATTTGTCTGAAATGGTATAGGGTCTCCTTCCTGAGCAGGGGGTTGAACTAGATGACCTCCAAGGTCCCTTCCAACTTTATTATTATTATTATTATTATTATTATTATTATTATTATTATTATTATTAAAACTTGAGAGAAGAATCCTAAGTTAGTAAATCCAACCAACCTAGAACGAAGGAGAACTTTCCTGAGAGTGAGAACAATTAAACCATGGAGTGTCTTGCCTCTGGGTGCTCCATCATTGGAGGTTTTCAGGTAGAGACTGGACAGCCATTTGTCTGGAATGGTAATAGGGTCTCCTGCTAGAACCCTTCCAACCCTACTATTCTATGAAATTAAAACAAAACAAAACAAAAATCACACACAATTTAGCAATTAGAAAGCTTTGATTGAATGAATGACTGCTTGAATGAATGAATGAATGAATGAATGAATGAATGAATGAATGATATGGCCACCTATCTCACCATATTGACTCTGGGCAGCTGACAACATTTAAAATCAGAATACAAATAGCATAAAACCATAAGGAACGATTGCTGGAATTGGGCATGTCTAGTTTAACGAAGAGAAGGACGAGGGGGGACATGATAGCAGTCTTCCAGTATCTCAGGGGCTGCCCCAAAGAAGAGGGAGTCAAGCTGTTCTCCAAAGCGCCTGAAGGCAGGACAAGAAGCAATGGATGGAAACTAGTCAAGGAGAGAAGCAACCCAGAACTAAGAAGAAACTTCCTGACAGTTAGAACAATTAACCAGTGGAACAACCTGCCTCCAGAAGCTGTGACTGCTCCAACACTGAGGTTTTTAAGAAGAGACTGGACAGCCATTTGTCTGAAATGGTATAGGGTTTCCTGCCTGAGCAGGGGGTTGGACTAGATGACCTCCAAGGTCCCTTCCAGCTTAATAATAATAATAAATAATAATATAATTATTATTATTATACACATAACAACAACTGAGATATAATCAACTGACCACAAATTAACCACCTCATGGGTTCTGACTGATCTGATCCATGTGCCCATTTTTTAGTAGCAAGTCTTCAATTTCAATCTAGGTCCATATTGGTATATGCATCATTTTACCAAGCTGGCAGGACAAGGCTAAGAGAAATGTTACGTTTGTTCTCTGTGTTGGCCTTTCTCCTCATTTCCTATCTCCCCTTCTGTGTGAGTCCGTGGGTCATGTGTGTTTTAATGAGAATTTGCTCCGAGAGCATTGCCTACAAGGTCTGCATGGAGACCTAACTATGTAAAACAGGAGTATCCAACTTTGGCAACTAGAAGACATTCAACTCCCAGAATTCCCCAGCCATTCTGGGAGTTGAGGTCTACATGTCTTAAAGTCACCAAGGGTGGGCACCCCTGCTGTAGAACAGCTTTGGGATGTTTGCCACAATGTATGATAGTGTTTCAGGAATCCACCTAGTTTTCTGGTTTGTGTGAGATCGCTCCCTAACAGTTTCTGCCTGAATTCATTATCTAAAAGAAGATTTCTTCATGGTGCTTCATCTCTTCATATCTAAGACTGCATTTTGCCCACTGATGGATTGTTAGCGGAGAGCTCCACAGGGATTTGGGACCAGCATGCAAAGATTGGGTTGTTCTAGTTTTCGGCCTGCAACTCACTGCAAATGGTGAGTTCTAGTCATACCTTGGGCCTGAAAGGTGACTCTCTCTTAGCCCAACCCTCCTCACAGGGTTGCTGTTGTGGGGAAAATAGGAGGAGGAACATGTGTGGGATATGTTGGACACCTTGAGCTGTAAAAATAATAAGGTGGGATATAAGTAAGTAAAGTAAGTAAATAATAATAAAATAATATAAGGTAAGGTAAGATAGGATAGGATAGGATAGGATAGGAATATAAGGTAAGATAGGATAGGATAGGATAGGATAGGGTAGGATAGGATAGGATAGGAAGATTAAGATAAGATAATAGAATAGGAATATAAGGTAAGATAAGATAGGAGGATAGGATAGGATAGGAATATAAGGTAAGATAGGATAGGATAGGGTAGGGTAGGGTAGGGTAGGGTAGGATAGGATAGGATAGGATAGGATAGGATAGGAAGATTAAGATAAGATAATAGAATAGGAATATAAGGTAAGATAAGATAGGAGGATAGGATAGGATAGGATAGGAATATAAGGTAGGATAGGATAGGATAGGATAGCATAGGAAGATTAAGGTAAGATAATAGGATAGAATATAAGGTAAAGTAAGATAGGATAGGATAGGAATATAAGGTAAGATAGGATAGGATAGTAAGATAAGGTAAGATAGGATACGATAGTAAGATAAGGTAAGATAGGATAGGATAGGATAGGAATATAAGGTAAGATAGGATAGGATAGGATAGGATAGTAAGATAAGGTAAGGTAAGATAGGATAGGATAGGATAGGATAGGAATATAAGGTAAGATAGGATAGGATAGGATAGTAAGATAAGGTAAGGTAAGATAGGATAGGATAGTAAGATAAGGTAAGGTAGGATAAGATAGGATAGGATAGGATAGGATAGTAAGATAAGGTAAGGTAAGGTAAGATGATAAGATAGGATAGGATAGGAAGATAAGATAAAGATAAGATAAGATAAGATGATAAGATAAGATAAGATAAGACTAAACCGATAGTCTGATGTTGTGTTTTGAATACCACGTAGTCCCCATCAAGTCGATCAGGTTGAGTTACACAAATTTTGGCTGCTATCCAGTTTTCCCCAAACTGATAGAAAATGGGAAGGGTCCTGGAAAGTCTTTCTGGAAGTCCCCCCCCCCAAAGAAGGAAAGAAAGAAAAGTAAATTTAGTAGCCCTAAATTTAGAGTCCATTTGTCCCTCAGCTTCTTGAGGTGGCTCACACGGAGCATCTGGAATTCAGAGCGGGAGCTCATTAGAGGCTAAAACTGCGAATGCGTCCAGTAGGGATGACAAAGAGAACACCCTCAAAGTCCCCCCCACACACAAAAACTCCCCTCCCCCCCGCGCGCCGCTTCCTCGAGTTAGGCATGCGGGTCACATCAAAGCCATTCAGCCTTGACTGTTCAGGGCAAGCGAGAGAGTCTCAAGCTAGCTAGTCCATCCTCAGACAAAAGTCCTCCAGGGTTGGGAGAAACAGGTTTGCAGAAAGAGAGAGAGAGAGAGAGAGGGGGAGGGAGGGAGGGAGGGAGGGAGAGAGAGAGAGAGAGAGAGAGAAAGAAGGAAGGAAAGAAAGAAAGAAAAAGAAAGAAAGAAAGAAAGAAAGAAAGAAAGAAAGAAAGAAAGAAATGCAATCCTTCTGGAATCATTAAAAACACCCATGGATTAACTAGCGGTTTGTTGGTTTATGTAAATGAGATTTCTGCCAGCATCCCTACCAAGGATCAAAGAAACATATTCTCTCTCTCTCTCTCTCTCTCTCTCTCTCTCTCTCTCTCTCTCTCTCTCTCTCTCTCTCTCTCTCTCTCTCTCTCTCTCTCCCCTAAATTTATCCCCTCTTTCTTTTCTTGGTTATAGAGATACAAGCTGGTTCTTCATAAGAATTAGAGAAATAATTCTGAGAATGGCTTATTTCATTTCTAGTTAACATTTTCAGAAGAAAAAGAAAGGTCTTTTCTTTCCTTCCTTCCTTCCTTCCTTCCTTCCTTCCTTCCTTCCTTCCTCCCTCCCTCTCTCTCTCTCCAAAATTTATCCCCTCTTTCTTTTCTTTCTTCCCATGTCAAGTAGGGAAAACACACACACACACACACACACACACACACACACACACACACACACCAGGTAATACCAACCCAGGAGAAGAGTGAAAGCAAACCAAGAGCCCCATAGGTATGCTTGTGCCTTAATGTGAAATCTGCCCAGACAGTAACTTGTCAGAAACGATCATTTCTGTTCGTTAAACCTGCAAATGGGGTGGGGGGGGAGAGAAAGAGAAGGAAAGGAAGGGAAGGGGGGGGGGCTTGGCTTCCACTCAGTGTGTATTTGGACGGGGCTCGGGGGTGGGGGGAGAAGAGAGAAGGAAAGAGAGAGAATAGCCATTAGTGTCTCGCTAGCTCCCGTGGCATTGATGTTTGAGCGCACTTGGGAACCAGCTTTTGTTCCAAACATCAGCGGAGTAAAGCATGTGCTGTCCTAAATCCGGGGCTAGCCTAAGAAATGAAGAGCTGCGTTTAAGGTAGGTGGATTCCTCTTTTCATGGCTTAATGGGTCTTCTCTTTTCCTCCCCCCCTCCGCCCCCCTCCCATTCCTCAACTCCAGTTTCCAGGCCCCATTGTGGCTTGGAGATTCACTTCTCCCGCCCTGTTCCCCCCACCCCACCCCCTCCGCCTGTTTCCTGGAGGAAAGACTTGATATTTAGATAATAGGGACCTTGCTTTTTTTTTTCTTTTTTTAAGATAACCGGCATTTAGGAATCGCTGCCTTCCAGCTGCAGGCAGTCCCAAAGAAGAGAGCAACGACCCAGAAGTCATTAAATTCAACACACAGGGACACAAGGAGAGGGACACGGACACACACACACACACACACGCCAAGAAGCTGGCTCACCGTAGCTTTTATATCACCCTCTTCATTATTTTGCAGGAGGAAAGAGCAAATAATAATTTTAAAAAAACCCCATATAGTAGCAGTGGGTGCCCCAAATCTTATTTTAAGTTGGCTCTAGAGAGAATCCTTCCACTCTAATGCACCCCCTCGACCTGCTTTGGAGAGGGGTATCATCAAGGTACAAAGGAAGATACGTGTTTCATAAATGGGGGTTCAGGGGTCCCTGTCATTCCTGGGTGCCACAAAGAGCCCTTACCAGAAGGTTTTCTAAGGGGGGGGGGCAGGGAAGCACGAAAGAGGAAGCGTGCCAACAGACTACTTAAACTGGCACTTTTTCAATGGGGCGTGTAGCCTTTGTTTCTTTTCTAGCAGATTTTGAGAACACGCGAGCATCTTTTTGGCATGGCAGCGGGGTCAGGAAAGAATAGAGCTGTCAAACACGCTTAAAATGTACGGGTTCTTTTATAGATTTCCTGTTTTAAAAAGAAAACGAGGGGGGGGGAACACCTCCCATTTGGTGTAGTCTTCTGCCTTCTGCGGATTGTGATCCGAACCTATTTGTTTTTTGTAAGAACGTGTTATTACTACCACTATTATTATTGTTGTTGTTGTGCCAGTGATGACTTTGCCTGCAAGAATAAATATCTCTTGGGTGGGTGGGGGGGGGAGGGAGGGGGGCTTCTGCAATTTTTGGAAGAAAAATGAAAGGATCTGAACGGTGAGATATTCTGGTGGGATGAGAATTGTGGTGTAAGCTTTTATCAAATTGTTAGGTCCTTCGGGATCGGGTTTTTTTATTTACTTATTTTCTTGGGGGATTTTAAATTTTGGCTCCGAGAATGTAAATCCAGCTATTTCAGACCCCTCCTTGTAGTAAAAAAAAAAAAAAAAAAAAAATCTGGTGTGTTTGTAAATGTGCTATTTCTTGAAATATCCATTGCATCAGAATCCTACAAATCTCTAAGAAGTAAGATCTAATTAGTTCAGAGGGATATTATCAGGTAAGTGGATCCAGGATTGCAGGTAAAGAGTTAAAAATTTGATAGGTATTTAGATCCAACTTTTAAGCTCTTCAGGGTGTGGGGGTGGGGGTAAGTTTCTGAGTTCTTTGCAAATATTTCAAAATGTATGCTTTTTTGTCCTCTCTGCAAGAAGGCACAGAGCGGTCTGTCTTATCACCAATGGGGAAACTTGTGCATTCCAGGAGCGGGAACTTGTAACCAGTGAGCTGGTTTTACACCTACTGAAAGAATTGGGATTACTGGTTGTGGTTTTTCCCCCTGTTATCTCAGCCTGGGTGAGCATGCTTGGAAAGATTGCCTGCTTTCATTCTGACATTCTATGTTGAGTTGGGTTGGGTTGGGTTGGACTCTGCCATCAGTGGACCCAGTGGGAGCTGATGATTTAGGAATAATATAGTGCAGGAATTTGACAGCATTGCTAGATCTTGTATCCTTGAAGGCAAGAAAATCATTTGATGGGTTCGTATGCTGGGGGCTTTGAGCTTTTTTTTTTGGCTGAGATCAAGATTGTGTTGTGCCAGTTCTTGTTTGCTAACTCTCTGGAGGAGAAAAACATGCTCCCAATCCACGAGTCTATCCATCTAATTCAATGGGGCAACCGGTTCGTCTGCCTCATCTCAACGTCCAGCTTAAGATATTGAAGCACAGAGTGTGCCTTCAGTGGCTTTAAAAATGCATTTGTGCTAGGGTTTCTTTATTTGCACGTCTGTGGAGCTGCACGGGTGGTGTGCAGACTAAACGACAATCTGGTTTTTTCCCCTATGTGTACTAGGTTATTTTTTAGGTAAGAATTGGTTTGCAGATCTTGAAAAGCAGCAGTAAGGTTCCGCTGGTTACTTTCTGCACAAGCTCCCAAAATTGTGCAGGTGGTGTATATAATGTGGGGGTGGGGGTGGTGTAACTGTTGTGTAAATGCATCAATGCCTTTATTATTTAAAGCTATATGGTTAAAATATGGCCCATCGTATGTAGAAAGTTTTCAGCCTCCCTAATCAGAAATAAAAACATGCTAGTTTAACGTGCATCAATAAATAGCTTTATTTATTTTTTGGGTGGAAAAAATAAATTGATTTCTTGGATAATGGTGATGAAAGATATTGGCCACATTTTATCCATCTGGATTTAAAATCATCATTTAATTGGAACAGGTGGCAGTTTTCAGTAGTATTATTTCAAATGGATCTCTGTGTTTATATTCTTCACATTAATAGGATAATTTCACATGAATGATTTCTATATCAATTATAGAGTTGAGCTGGGCAAAGACAGTATACATATTTATTCTAATGGTGCTCACCAAAGACATGTCCAGAGACTAACTTATGTCTTTTTCTGTTTCTTTATTAAGAAAAATCTTTTAACTATGGAAAAAAGTGCCTTTTTTCCCCACCCTCTCAGCTAAAAATGTGGGATAAATTCACTTTCTCATGCACATCTATTCAATTCATAGTCCCTGAGCAGTTTTGTTCTTTTTATGATGTACAGTAGCTTGTAAATAAAATAATTCTATTTAAAAATGGGGTATTAGGGAAACAGGCGATGATATATTGTATTACAGAAACTGCTTTGCAAGAATAAATATATTAGGAAAACATGTGCAAAAATGGGTCCACTGGGAAAAACTCTTATGAATAAGTAAATGATTTTTCAGACAGACTTTAAAAAGAATCACAAACTAACCTGTAGAAGAAATGGAATGACTTTAGGACCAAAAAAAAAAAAAAAAATCTAACAGGTAGTAGATTTTAAATTGACAAAAGATGATGCTTTTTCATATAATATATACTATTGCAAGATACAGTGAAGGATAGAGATGGTTGATAAATCATTTCCATGCTTATTTTTATACATCTTTATTTATACCAGAATAAACAGAATAATGGAACAACCAGAATAAACAAATGCAACAAAGTCTGCATTTTGTCAAATTTTACAGTGCAATTTGCAACTGGTAAAATGCCTCGATTCTCTATAGCCATACAGGGGGAACACATGCCTGCAAAAAATATCTGGTGGAAAATGATCAAATAGCAAAGCAGGAAAATTCACAAAAAGAATATGAGTTAGGCCAATGCATCTCCAACTGTACACAGTTTGATGACCATCCTGTAACATCTGCAGAACTGAAAGAGTTCTCCATTCCTACGTTTGAACATTCATTAGAGTAAAAGGCTCTGTATGATATATTTTTAACAAAGATAGATCTGCCACTGGCTAATGTACCTAACAAGTAAATGGAATATCTGTGCACAGATGTATTATACCAATGAACTTCAATTTCTGGAGGCACTCAACAGGAAAGTTACAGCATCTTCATGCTTTGTTGTGTTTCCAGAAATATTTGGTCATTTATTGGTGAGAACGCTGGCCTACGTGAACTTGTTCCTTGCTTTCAAAAGTCTTTCAGCAGATGTGGGCCCCCAACAAAAAAGATAATTTTGTGACTCTGGCTGGTCATTGTGAGATATAGGGTTTCTGGAAATCTGCCTTCCTTCCTTTATGCAAGGCCTCTGTTTTCCTGCAACATTCACACTTTTGGGATTTCTTTCAGGCATCTTTTGGTAGCATTTATTAAACTTAGATTCTTGTTGCTATATTGTGAAGGATGCAAGTATTGTTTTTCAATTGAGTGTCTCACCATCAGTCTGCATGTTCCATGGCTTCTCAATCTTGGAAATCTTAATGGGAAGAGCTTCTCCTTGATTCTGTCTGTCTATCTATCTATCTATCCTGAAGCCAAAGGGCTAAGTGTGGGTCTCACCTTGGGGGGCACGACGTTCCAAAGGGTGGGAGCCACAGCAGAGAAGGCTGTTCTCCTGAACCCCTCCAGCCATAATTCCTTGACCGACGGGGTCCACAACATGCCCCTCCTGCTGGCGTGGATGAGGTGGGCTATTGAAGAGAATCTGATGAAGAAAAATGTAGCATCCTACTGCCGACATCTTTGGCTATCACCCAATTAAGATTAGTGCAAGAATTTTGCCACCACCATTCATGTCATTTGGGCTAGAACATTTTTGTTCTTGAGAAATGGGAAAATCTAAAATGGAGTCCATTTCCATCAAGCATTATGTGAAGAAACTACAAAAGAAAATTTTAACACCATAGTTGGGGGGGGATTCAATGAGCATTTGGCCTAATACACATATATATGGCTATAGCACTATATAGCAGTGGTGGCGAACCTATGGCACGGGTGCCAGAGGCGGCACTCAGAGCCCTCTCTATGGGCACATGCGCCATCGCCCCAGTCCTAGGCCTTCAGCTGGGTTTTATACAACCTCTTCGCTTTAAGCCTCCGCCACTATGTGCAAAAAAAAAAAAGGTTCAATCAGTCAATTTCAACTTCTCGCGGGAAAAAAAAAGATCTTGCAAAGTTGGAATTGATTGATTGAACTTTTTAATCCCACCCAGTCTGCTGTTACCACCGCAGCCACACCCAGCCAATGGGCCACACCCACCCAATGGGTCACGCCCACCCAACTGGCCACACCCACCCGGCACTCGATGATGCATAAGTGGGTTTTGGGTTGTAGTTTGGGCATTCAGTCTCTAAAAGGTTCACCATCACTGCTATATAGGAACCCTGGTGGCGCAGTGGTTAGAATGCAGTATTGCAGGCAAACTCTGCCCACAGCCTGGAGTTCGATTGTGACCTGCTGAAGATTGACTCAGCCTTCCATCCATCCGAGGTTGGTAAGATGAGGACTCAGATTGCTGGGGGCAATGTGCTGACATTTGTAAACTGCTCAGAGAGTAAAACACTATGGGGCAGTATATAAATCTTAAGTGCTATTGCTATGCTCTTTTTCTGCAGTTACCTAACCTGTAAACTATAATTCTGAAGCTAGTGAAAAATGCCTCATTGTATGTAGGAATTCTTGAAAGCTTTGTTGGGACCAACGTGAAGTAAAATCCTCTGGTTTTTGGATTCTTCAAACTAACATATGATCTGGAAGGTACTTTGCCAATGGCTAGATTTCCTTGACCCCTTATGAGATGGTCCACAGGATTGGTTCAAATTACTGTAGGTGTACACATATGTGTGCATATGTATATGGGGGAAAGGGTTCATTTATTGCTCCAAGCTTAATTCAAAATGTGGCTGTGAATTTCTCTGGGCATCACAAGGTGGAATGAATAAATTGGTCTCCCAGAGATATTGCATAGGAAGACAAAAAAGAGACACACCATTGTTCTTTTTTTCAGAGGATATCCCTGGAAGCCATGATTTATCCTTCTGAGTGATGCTCCCATGGACACTTACAGGCCTGTTTTAAACAATTATGGAGGCAGCCAAACCAACTATTAATTGGAACAGGTTTTTTTTTTATTTTTTGTAACTTAGGTACTCTTTAAACCCTGTTATCCAGATGTTTGTAAGAAGATGTAGGAGAAATATCTCTGACAAATTGCTGCATTTATAATGGTGATCACTAACCCTTCTATTAAAGTATACTGTATATTGTACTGTCTATTATGGTACCAGAGGCAGCAGAAACACACATATAACTTTTTCATACAAAGTTATGCACATTAAGAATAGTCACATTATTACCCCTGAATTGCATCTGAATAGGAATGAGAGGGAAGAAAGGAGAGGAGAGAGAAAAGAGTAAAGGAGGGGAGAAGGAAGTAGGAAGGTTGGAGGAGAAGAGGAGAAGTGGGGAGAAAGGGGAGAGTGGTGAAGGAAAGAGAAGAGGAGAGGAAGACGAGGGAAGTAGTGAAGAGAAGAAAGGGAGAAAGAAGGTAGAGAAGAAGGAGTGCGGATACAGTGAAAGGGGAAATGGGCGAGCAACACCAAAAGTCATGTGTATGTATTTATTTCATTTTATCAAAAGTATCTTATATATGAATGTAAAAAGAATGTATGTTAACATCTGATAAATATCACGGTATATGTATGGGGGAGAGTTTGGAAAAATAAAAAAATTATTTAAAAAAAAAGAATAGTCACATTATTGACCAATACGACAGGGTTGAATGCAGGTCAGATTTGGGGTGAATTCTATGAGATAATAGGGGGAAACTGCAAAAAACAAGCATGGATTAAGAAAGCAAAAAGGACATCCCTTCATGAACATCATTGCTTTCTAGGGATTTGCTTTTTATGGGTTTATCTTGTACCAGCTTTGATTCTCAGAACCGTTGCTTAACTCCTAGTGTCTTCCCCTAGGTCAGGGGTAGGCAACCTCGGCTCTTTGATGACTCATGGACTTCAACTCCCAGAATTCCTGAGTCAATTCTGGGAGTTGAAGTCCATGAGTCATCAAAGAGCCGAGGTTGCCTACCCCTGACTTAGGTTTATCAACATTCCTGAGCCCTAAGTATTTTAGGGCTAAATTGACAGGTTTATGGAAAAAGAGGGAGGATATTTCATTTATATTGACCCAGGATATTTATATTTATAAAAATATTTATATTTTCTGCTGCACACACCCCTAATTTGACAATTATTCAGATGAGTCCATATTTAATTATTTACCTTCTTTTTTTAATCTCTTTGTTTATCTAACCCTATAACGATATGTCCTTTTTTTTTTTTTTTTTTACTCAATCTGATATTTGGAGTGCAACTTTCAGAATTTCCAGATAGCCTGTCTGACAGGCTCTGAAAATACTTAAAAAGATGAATGAGATAATCTAAATTAGACAGATATTAATTCCCCACATTGCAAAAAGGTAACATTCATCTAAAGCCAACTAATAGGTTATTAACAAGGGTGAGATCTGAAATCAGGATCGTTATGACATTGTGCTACTTTTTAAATATTTTTTTTTTACCCATTTAGCTATTCTGTGAGTATTCCATCATTATACTCGAGGTTTTTAGACATTTTTGGTTTAGAAATATCACTGCACTTAAAAGACAACAAAATAAAACCTGGTCTCCCCTCATTCAACGCATAGAATTGTCTCTTTTTCTTAGGTTTGATTTTTTGTTGTTGTTGTTGCTGTTGTCATTGATATTAAAACAATCCCAAGTTACGTGGCAGTGAAGAAACCTGCAAATATTAATACATTATTAGAAATTATCCTATAAATAAATAAGGTAAAAAAGACAAACAAAGTTGATGAAAACATGAATCAAGCTATATTCTCATCTAGTCCTAAATCAAAGTGGATACTTGGTACCTAGATGGGAATTAATGGTCCAGGATAAATTTATGGCATAGTATTTCTCCTTTGGTAAACAGAATTCAAACCTGGGGGATTTTCTTCCAATTTTTAAAATATGTGTGTATATTGTCCCTAGTCAGAATGGAAGGATAGTGTGAAAAACAAATTAAACAGCTTGGCACATTTATTTCAGTGCTGGAATTTTTTCTCTCCTCTCTCCTCTCCTCTCCTTTCCTCTTCCTCTTCCTCTTCCTCTTTCTCTTAAATAGAGACATTTTTTCTTGCAGTTTTTTTGGACAGACCATGTGGCCAGGACAGATTGTTCCCAAAGAACAATCTACTGGAGTCTGTGAATTCCAGTCCCCCCTTAGACATGAAAACCAACTAGTTATCTTTGGGCCAATTCCTTGTTTTGTTTCAAATAGAAGTTTATATATTTTAGCAATTGCACAGTCATCATTTGTATGTCATTCAAAACTCTGCCTTACAATGTGCAAAATCATAAACTCTTCTTACTTTAAATCTTTCTAATAAGTGGGGGGAAAAAAACCATTGGCAAATATGTCCCTCTGCTATTGGTCCTTCTCTTGGTTTTATTTTGCGTTCCCCGTGACAACATTCTTGTATCCTGTGACAAGTTAGCCATTTTGTATTTGCCTATTCTTTCTTGTCTATAAAGTTCTTCTTGTGCTGTGAGTCAACTTGGATTTGTATCTATTCCATATTCTCAATAAGGCATATCTGACAGTGATTTTTAATAAAGGAGAAATTTTGTGGGTTGAAATGAGGGGTCCTTAGTACTCTCCGAGCTTGTCTGTTTTCTTGCAGATGTTTCATTACCAAACTAGGTAACATCTGCAATGTTATCAGTGTTAATAATCAAGCTCAGAGAGCACTAAGGGCCCTCAATGATTTTTAAAATCCACATTAACCGTAACTTTGTTATACCACAAATATCCATGCCTCCCAAATCTCAGGTCATGTTCTTCTAATTCCAAAGTTTTTTTGTTTCTCACACTTTTTCATCCAAACCCTATTGCGCTATTTCTCGAATGCCCAGATTCTAATGGAGTTTCTCCACCATCATGGATACAAATTATAAAAAGGATCAGTGTCTCGTTTGTTCCACAGCTTGTCCCCTGCCCTCACTCTCCATACCAATCCAACCATGTGTGTGTGTGTGTGTGTGTGTGTGTGTGTGTGTGTGTGTGTGTGTCTCCGCCAGAGATGGCTGGATTAATATTCATATATGAGATTTTACTTTGAAGTATAACTTGCACTTGGCTACTTAAGAAGTCAATCAGGAATAAATCAATAGTAATTACTGTAATCAGGAAGGCTAATTAGTTGATGATGAGGCTGATGGAAAGTTCATTGCTTTCCAGCCCTGCAAATACCTAACTTTATGAAGTCTGGAGGTATGAAAGGTGCCATAAATGAAGAGGTTTGGCTTTTTGATTTGCATTATGAATGGTTTCCTTTTTTGAAGAAGAAAAATCTTACTTAAGGACAAGAGAATGGTTTGTATTATTCCCTCAATGCCTTTCAGACATGATTTAGAATTGATGGCACCTCTAGGGATGCAAGAGACTTAACACACTACAGGTAGTGTAGTGTAATAAAATTACGACTTCTTTTGCCCTGGCTGTTAAGTGAATTGCTTCAGTTGTTGAGGGAATCACATGGTTGTTAAAAGAATCCAGTTTCCGCCATTGACTTTGCTTCTCGGAAGCCAGCTGAGAAAAATCACAAATGACGGTCACCTGACCCACAACACTGTGACTGTTGTAAATACCTACCAGTTGCCAAGCACCTACATTTTTATCACCTGACCATGGGGATGTTGCAGTGGTGGTAAGTGCAAGGATTAGTTGTAAATCACTTTTTTTAGTGCCGTTGGACCTTTGAACAGCCATTAAATAAATGGTTGTAAATCAAGGACTACTTATATTTGCTAGAGCAGTGGTTCTCAACCTTTTTAATGCCATGACCCCCAACCGGTCATAAGTCGAGGACTACTCAACTGGTGCAGCACCGTTTGCAGAATGGGATTTTTGGCAGGCTCAGCAGGGCAGAGACAGCCTGGGCAATTCCTATTGGCTTTTGAAAGCCAATAAAATTAGACTCTATTCAAGAGAGTCTATTCTATTGGCTTTCAAAAGCCAATAGAATAAAAGGGAGTAGCACAGCTAAGGAAAAAGGGAAAAAAATGGCAGACTGCGTTGTTTGGCGACCCCCGTGAAATGGTCGTTTGACCCCAAATGGGGTCCCGACCCACAGGTTGAGAACCACTGTGCTAGAGAGTTCTAATCTGCCTTCCTTCCACTTCTCCTTTACAGCTACTCCTCGACTTATGACCATAACTGAGCCCAAAATTTCTGTTGTTAAGCAAGATATTTGTTAAATGAGTTTTGCCCCATTTTACGACCTTTCTTGCCACTGTTGTTAAGTGAATCACTGCAGTTGATAAGTTGGTAACCCGGTTGTTCAGTGAATCGGGCTCTCCCATAGACTTTGCTTGTCAGAAGGTCGCAAAAGAGGATGACATGACCCCAGGCACACCACAACCGTCATAAATGTGAGCCAATTCCCAACCGTCTGAATTTTGATCACGTGACCATGGGGATGCTTCAACGGTTGTAAGTGTGAAAATTGGTCATAGATCGCTTTTTTCACTGCCCTTGTAACTTTGAACGGTCACTAAATGAACTGTTGCAAGTCGAGGAAGACCAATGTTATTTTTTACCCTGGAGATCCATGACTAGACAAACAATAGCAGCATTGAAATCCAACCAGTAGGGTTCACCTTTTTCTCAAAGTCCTCTGACTCAAAGACAAGCATACACACACACACACACACACACACACACTTGCTCCATCAGTTCCTCAACTTACTGATTCACAACCCTTTTTCTGAACAGAGGGCTCAGTTTGCTTTTGAGGGGTGTTTTAAAAGGTGAGCCCAGGACAAAAATTGCCTTTGATTTTGTCAGAAAATTGTGCATTTGACTTCCAAATGAAGTCGGAGAGATGGACACGAACTTGTAGTTTTATATAAATAGATATATTTAACATTTATATCTAGAGCAAACAAGATAGTCAGGAACACGGGCTCATCGTGAGGTAAATCAAAAAGTATACAGAGCACACAGAAGAAAAAGGCGGGAAAAATGAGGACCTCCCTCTTATACCCACAGCAACCAATCACAGCATAGATTGCCTCACGGGTTGCACTATCCAGCCAATCAACTTCAACTGTTTGTTCTGGCCCACTGTACAATTTTACTATTTCAGCTACTAAACTAAATATCCTAACATGTGACATGATTTCATGTCACTTATTTCTAAATACTGGTAGTTGTTGACTAGCATCCACAATTGGGACCAGAATTTCAGTTGTACCTGATTTTATGTCCTTTTTTTGCCATAGTTGTTAAGCAAATCACACGGTCTTTAAGCGAATCTAGCTTCACATTGACTTTGCTTGTCGGAAGCAGACTGGGAAGGTGACAGATGGTGTTCACATGACCTGGGGTACTACAACCATTATAAATACATGTCAATTGCCAAGTATCCGAATATTGAACCAATGACTGATGTGACGGTCATCAGTGTGAGGACCAGTCATCTTTTTCCAGTGCCGTTGTAACTTTGAACAGCTGCTAAACAAATGGTTGTAATTTACCTGTAGATTAAAATCAAATATAGCCAATATGATTACTCTCTCATTGTGTAGTTAGTGTTTGTTTTGCATTAAAAATTACAACATAGATGGCTTTGGGGTCTTTAGGAGGTCATAAGCAGGGATGGGACCATAAGCTTTAGATTTTTGCAAAAAAAAAAAAAAAAACGACCAGTGCATTTATATTTAGAATAGAAATCTGCCTGAGAAAGCCTATAATAAAATAGGTTGGGTTTACTCTGTCTATCTCCATCTATCTCACTGACTAGATTATATCAGCAGTGCTTAAGATCAAATTGCAGTAGCTGACTTGAAGAAATAAAAAAGATTTACGTAGGATGGCGTTAGCAAAATCCTCTAAAATTGCCACTCTCTGATTATAAAACCCACCTGATGTCATTCTGCCTTCCAAATCATTTCCTGAGATCTTAACATTTATTTACAAGAAGGATCTGAAGAAGAAACGTAAAGCAAACAAAACCACACACAGTATGGCTAGTTCTATTTCAAGAAAAGAACATAGAGTGGCAGCTCTTTTTTTTTCCCAGGAACTAATCAAGGAGAGAAGCAACTTAGAACTAAGGAGAAACTTCCTGACAGTGAGAACAATTAACCAGTGGAACAACCTGCCTCCAGAAGCGGTGAATGCTCCAACACTGGAGGTTTTTAAGAAGAGAATGGACAGCCATTTGTCCGAAATGGTATAGGGTTTCCTGCCTGGGCAGGGGGTTGGACTAGAGGTCCTCCAAGATCCCTTTTAACTCATTGTTATTGTTATTATTATTATTAATAATAATATCATTTGCCTGTAAGCAAGAACTGGTGGGATCATAAAATAGAGAAAGTCATAGAAAATGATAAAGTTAAACTGCTCTGGGACTTCAGAATTCAAACAGACTAGCACCTGCATCATAACACCCCGGACGTAACAATTGTCAATAAGAAAGACAAAAAAGTCTGGATAGTGGACGTGGCAGTGCCTGGAGACATCAAAGTAGATGGGAAAGAACTGGAGAAGATAACAAAATACAAAGACCTACAAATAGAAATAGCAAGACTGTGGCAAAGGCAAGCAAGGGTTGTACCAATGGTAATAGACGCCTTGGGTGCAACCCCAAAACAGCTGGAGCACCACTTGAACACCATCAGCATTGACAAATTCGCCATTAGTCAATTGCAAAAGGCGGGCTTACTAGGAACCAGTTCCATCCTGCGATGAGATCTGTTATACCAGTGGTTCTCAACCTTTTTAATGCCGTGACCCCCAACCGGTTGTAAGTCGAGGACTACTCAACCGGTCGTAAGTCGAGGACTATTCAACTGGTGCAGCACCGTTTGCAGAATGGGACTTTTGGCAGGCTCAGCAGGGCAGAGACAGCCTGGACAATTCCTATTGGCTTTTGAAAGCCAATAGAATTAGACTCTATTCAAGTCTATTCAAGAGAATAAAAGGGAGTAGCACAGCTAAGGAAAAGGGGGAAAAAAACGGACTGCGTTGTTTGGCAACCCCCGTGAAATGTTCATTTGACCACAAATGGTCCCAATCCACAGGTTGAGAACTACTGTGTTATACCATCAAACATCCACATCTGCCTATCCCAGGTCCTGGGTAAGGAATCGATAGGTAGACAAAATGCCAAATCCAGTCTGAACATCTGGCTGACTGTGCGATGATCCATAGTAGTAGTAGTGGTAATAATAATAATAATAATAATAATAATAATAAATTTCATTTTAAAAATATACTTTGAAGAAATGTACATTAAAAATGTATTTTGGAGAATGTAGCTTGGGTAAGAACAAAACAGAACAGAACAGAACAGAACAGAATAGTTCTTTATTGCCCAAATGTGATTGGACACACAAGGAATTTGTCTCTAGTGCATAGGCTCTCAGCATACATACAAGCAACAAAGTGATAAATCATAAATCATAAAGATACAATCATAAGTCATAAGATACAACCAACAAAGTGATAGTCATAAGATACCAATAGGAGTAGGTAATAGGAAAGATGAGGAGGATAATAGTAATGCAGTCCTATTACATGGTTAGATATCCTTAGGCATAAGACAATGCTGTGGGAATTATGTGTTTCGCAAACTGATAGCATGAGGGGAAAAATATTAGGGAGAAAAGGAAGAAAGAAAGTGAATAGAGATATTAACTACAAATGGCTTCCTAAGGTAGACCATCCATCTTTTGACTTCCTCTGATATTTTATTTGCAATTCACATTGAAACAAGGGAATTGGAGAATTCCAAACAAATGTTGGTTTGGTCGCAAGCGGGCAGTTGGTTGGTTAGATTTATATCCTGGTTTTCTGCTTTTGACTCTTCTAGCTGTTCTTCTGTTTTTTCACCCTCAAGCACAAGGCCTCACATGCTTGCTTTAAATTTTGCTTTGTGAAACTTTGGGTCATTTTCTGAGATGACTAGACTCGTAGCCAGGAATGCTGTTCTTGGTTGCTGTGATATGGTTGATTCATCATTTTTAGGGAGAATCTGAAGCCCAAATTGACTAGCAGTCCTTCAAAACCAAATTTGCAGTACATTGAAATCTCAGGGGAAAAAAAGACTCACATTTTTAGATAATTAAAAAATCCCATCCAGTATTGCATGTCATGTAAGCTTAAAAATAATATTTAAGTACATGAAATATTTATGTGTTTGACTCAATGTGCTAGGCATGGATAAGTCATATCTGTGAAAGTTTGCTGCCTACCTGAAATGAAATAGGGTTTTTTTTTAGTCCACATCCAACTTTTGTAATATTTAAATTGTTTATATATTTATAATTGTTTTTATATTGATATTTGTATTGCGCCTTAAGCTGCCCAGAGTTGCTGTCGATAGTCATATGGGTGGCATATACATTTAATAAATATGTTTTTAATAAAATTAAAAAATAATTGCATCTAATGTGGATGCAGTGATCTCTCTTTAATCGTGATGCAAATGATTTATGGGGACTAGAACCATATAAAGTCCTTTAGGACAAGTAGCATCAGGTGAAGAAAAACAGGACCACACATGAAGGTTCAAAATTACTGATTTATTGCTCCAGCCTATTGCACAGAAGTCTTCTCAGACTCATGGTTTGCACCTGACTATAACTAGATAAGGCTGAATGGTGTTGGGGTGTGTGTGTTGAACTCAGTCTTCCTATGACTGCATAGAGACTCAAAACTAATTTCCTGTTTGACTCCTCCCCGACTCAACCAGTCTGTCTTCTACAAGTAGCTATCATTGTTTGGTGGTGAAGTTTTAGTACCACCTTATAATGCTTGGTAAGATCACACTTGGAATATTGCATCCAGTTTTGGTCACCGCAGTATAAAAAAGTTGTTGAGACTCTAGAAAGAGTGCAGAGAAGAGCCACAAAGAGGATCAGGGGACTGGAGGCTAAAAGATATGAAGATTAGTTGTGGGAATTGGGTCTGTCTAGTTTAATGAAAAGGACCAGGGGTGACATGATAGCAGTGTTCCAATATTTAAGGGGTTACCACGAAGAAGAAGAAGTCAAGCTATTCTCCAAAGCACTTGAAACCAGGACAGGAAGCAACAGATAGAAACCAATCAAGCAGAGAAGCAACCTAGAACTAAGGAGATATTTCCTGACAATTAGAACAATTAATCAATGGAAAGGCTTGATTCCAGAAGTTGTGGGTGCTCCAACACTAGAGTTGTTTTTTAAGAGTTTGGACAATGTCTGGAATAGTATAAGGTTTGAGCACGATCTCTTCCAACTCTGTTATTCCGTTATTTGCGGAGTTTGAGGCAATTTCCTTTTGTATTTGAGTACAATTAACTGTGGTGCTAGATGTTCTCTTTGAAAGAGGAACACTCTCTGCTCTCTAATGTTGTTCAAGACAATCCAGTTCAGGTGCAATTTATCTTTCCGAATGTCTTCCTGTGACTCTTTTACTGCTTCCAACACATTGACACATTATGTCAGCTGTACAAAAGGTAACTGGAAATGGCAGCTGGCGAGAAAGCACATCGCCATGCCTGGAATGAAATGGCTTATCAAGATAGCAAGAGTTTCTGGCAGCAGTGGTCCGTGTTAATTTGACCTGCTGAATTACTGGCAGTTGAAGAGGGGCGATTGATTGCTGAAAGACAATACTTGGATTCCCTGCAAAAAAATAAATTTAAAACTGGTAGAAGGAGGTTTTTTTAAAAAAACAAAAAAAAAACAAAAACAAAACCCATGGAGGGAGTTACTTTTAAGCTCCATATCTCCTTCTTATTCAGCACATACCATATTCTGGCGTATAAGATGACTTTTGAGAGTGTTGAAACAGGTGCCGAACTGGGGGGTCGTCTTATACACCGAGTCGTCTTATATGCTGGAAATAAGGTAGTTTCCGGCGTATAAGACTACTTTCTAGGCATGCGACTCAGCATCGATCGTCTTATACGCCGGAAATAACGTAGTTTCTGGCGTATAAGACGACTTTCTAGGCATGCGACTCGGCGTCGATCGTCTTGCGACTCGGCGTCGATCGTCTTGCGACTCGGCGTCGATCGTCTTGCGACTCGGCGTCGAACTCGGGGGTCGTCTTATACGCTGGGTCGCCCTATACGCCGGAATTTACGGTAGATAGATTCAACCATAGTTTCAACTGGAAAACTGAGCATCCTAAATCAAGCTAAATCCAAAAATGATAGGGAATTGCTGGAAGCTTGTCATTCAGACAAATCAGCCATCAACAGACACATAGCAATCAACCATATTTATACACCATTCGACAGAGACAATAAAAATGCTAAGAAGGAAACAGAAGACCAGAACCCATCCCTTATATATAACATTAAGCACCCAGATAAGCAGGCATTAGCTTAGCTGAGTTAATTTAATATTGGGGACTGGATGGACCAAACCAAGGATCTTTATCTACATCACAAATTGAGCCCAAAATTTCTTTTGCTAAGCAAGGCATTTATTAAGTGAATTTTGCCCCATTTTTATGACCTTTCTTTCCACACTTGTTAAGCAAATTACTGCAGTTGTTAAGTTGGCACCACGATTGTTGAGTGAACCTGGCTTCCCCATTAACTTTGCCTGTCAAAAGGTCACCGTGCTTAATCCTGGAACATTGCAACTGTTATAAATATGAACCAGTTGCCGAGTATCTGAATCTTGATCATGTGATCCTGGTGATGCTACAACGGTCATAAGTGTGAAAAACGGTCATAAGTCACCTTTTCCAGTGCTGTTGTAACTTTGACCAGAAACTAAACAAGCTGCTGTAAGTTGAGGGCTACTTATAATCAACCAACTAACCAACCAACCAACCAACCAACCAACCAACTAACTAACCTATCAACCAACCAACCAACCAATCAATCAACCAACCAACCAATCAACCAATCAACCAACCAACCAACCAACCAACCAACCAACCAACCAACCAACCAACTAACCAACCAACCAACTAACCTATCAACCAACCAATCAACCAACAAACCAATCAACCAACCAACCAACCGATCAACCAACCAACTAACCAACCAACCAACCAACTCAGCTATTTTTGACTTAACAGTTCAACTCTTTAGGGGTATTTCATCCAGCATTTTTTACCCCTAAAACGCAAACCCAGATTGATTGTTTTCCCCATCCCTAATCAGGACTAGTAGCTTGTTATCTTGAGTGCAGATGGCTCCTGGAAGCAGCTTTTGGATGGAGCTCTCTTTTTGTGCTGGAGAACTAGCCTCACTCCAAATAGAGAGCCAGAGAGAAAGATAAGGCAGCTGCATATTTGCATGGTGTCACTGGAAAAGAATGTGAATGACAGATTCAGTGATAAAAATAAGAAGTACAGAGGACCATCAGGAATATTTGAATGCAGGGACAAGCTGAGCGATTTAAGCACATTTCTCTAGCTGTTAAAAGAATTAAGGGGGGTGCTACAAAAAGCATTCACAGCTATATCTTGCAATTAGTGTTGATTTTTATTGACTGATTTGTATCCCACTTTTACAAGTAGTTTTCAACTTACAGCAGTTCATTTAGTGCCTGTTCGAAGTTACGACGATTCTGAAAACAATTAATTATGGCTGTTGTTCACACTTACGACCATTGCAGCATCCCCCATGGTCACATGATCAAAATTCAGACACTTGGCAACTGACTCATATTTATGACGGTTGCAGTGTCTCGGGGTCACGTGACCCCCCTTTGCAACCTTCTGACAAGCAAAATCAATGGGGAAGCCAGATTCACTTAACAACCATATTATTAACTTAACAACTGCAGTGATTCACTTAAAAACTGTGTCAAGAAAGGTCGTAAAATGGGGCAAAACTCACTGAACAACTGCCTGGCTTAGCAGCAGAAATTTTGGCCTCGGTTGTGGTCATAAGTCAAAGACTACCTGTATTATTTTTACAAATAACTCCAAAGTGACAAACACATACGCAACACACCATTGTCTTCCTATTTTCCCCACAGCAACAACCCTGTGAGGTAAGTTGGGCAGAGAGAGTGACCAGCCTTAAGTCACTCAGCTGGCCTTCATGGCTAAGGCAGAATTTGAACTCACAGTCTCTTGCATTGTAGCCTGATACCTTAACCAAATGGCTCTCTATAGTACCGTATGTGCAAAAGAGATCTTGGAATTACTATATAGATTTCATACCGATAATCAATCTGGATATGAATCAGTAGTATGAGATCTACATAGTATTAAAACTGTTGTGTCTGTCTGTATTCTTCATTGGGTGAAACGGTGCACAATGAGGAACAATTTCTGGACTTACAAAAAGCGTCCAAAATTTGGAAGCTGTCCCTCCTGTGGAAGTGAAATTTGGAAACGCTGTGGCCACTTCAACCCTTCCGCCACGCTGCTCTGGTCAGCTGAGGTCACATGATCATCATTTCCAACACTGCCTGACAGCTTCCCAAAGTGCAGTGGGGAAGCGGGCAGGAAGTCTAAAGCTCTCTGCTAGCTTCCCAGAAATAAAATCAATGGGGAAGCCAGCAGGAAGTTCCAAGTCCTAGGCCAGCACGCAGATAAGTGGCTGCTGCCAGGTGGGGGAGAAAGTGTGGGGCTGTGAAAGAGATATGCAGTGCAATTCAGGGATGGTGTGTGAGGATGCAGTGCAGGAAGGATATATATGAGGATGCAAGTCAGAGAGAGAGAGTGCAGTGTGGGTCAGGGAGAATGTGCAAGAATGTGTGCATCAAGGAGTATGCTTGAGAGTAGCAATAGCACTTACTTAGACTTATATACTGCTCCATAGTACTTTATAGCACTCTCTGAGTGGGTTACATCGTCAACATATTGCCCCAGCAATCTGACTCCTCATTTTACTAATCTTGGAAGGATGGAAAGCTGAGTCAACCTTAAGCCCATCACGATCAAACTAACCACTGCATCACAGAGTGTTCACAGGTTAGGAGTGAGCATAGGAGTACACAGGTGGCTGTTGCGGTGTGAGCACAAAGAGACTGTGGGAGGGCGAGCAGGTGGTGGATACTTACTTTAGTAACTTGTGACTTTCCATGTCTGCATCCCCACTGACTTTCTCTCTGCAAGCTTCCCATGAGCTAAGTCAATGGGGAAGACAGAAGGAAGTCAAAAATCACTCCCACTGTTTCTTTCGCTCGCCCCTGCTCATTCTTTTGAATTGTTTAGGTAATGAAATATCTCTGAAATATGACACAACCAAAACAGTGACCCAATGCATCATGAGTTCTCTAGTGGCTGCTAAAAAAAGTCTTCCAGTTTCTTCAATAAATCATGTGACTCTGGTTCTAGGATTACATCCGGGAAGAGAGTTTGCAAGCCCTTGTGAGACGACTGGGGATAGACATCACAGAACCTGCTTGCTTCTTTGCTTACTTTTTTTTTTATTTAGCACCATTGATGTGATGAGTGATTTACCAACCAAAGAATGGAGAAATGGAGAAAGGCAGAATGGAGAAAAAGGAAAGGAAGAGAAGTGGAGGGGGGGTGAGTGAGTGAGTGGATGGATGGATAGAAAACTGTCATGTCTTTGTTTCTGTTGCATGTGATTAGACTTAATCACTGGGGAGATTACACCAAGGCACGGGAACTAGGGAACTGGGCCAAAGTCTTCACGGCCACTTTTGGCAGTGGCCATCTCAAAAAGGACCTTCTAATCCTCGCTCATTTTCAGTTGGAGATGCCAGGGATTGAACATGAGCCCTGATGAATGCGAAGCGTGTGAGCTCGGCCCTTAAGCTATGAACAATTTTGGCATCTGCCCGCTTCTTTTCAGGGACTGGCTCATCTAGGTTACAAGGAGAACCTTTTTGATATGTTTCTATCTCAGGTGGTTTTTGCTTAGTGAAGAAGCCCACCATTATGGAATCATGGAGTTTGATGGGGCCATGGAAGCCATTGTGTCCCAGAACCTGGTTAATGCAGGAATTCAAATTTAAATATGTAGGATGGATGGATGGATGGATGGAGCCAGGAATGGATGAGTGGAAGGATGGATGGATGGATAAGCTAACATCTCAAGGAGACAGTTAATTAGTCTTTACTCAAATATAGGTAGTCCTCGACTTACAACCACAACGGAGCCCAAAATTTCTGTTGCTAAGCAAGGCACTTCTTAAGTGACTTTTGCCCCCATTTTACAACCTTACTTGCCAGAGTTGTTAAGTGAATTGTTGTAGTTGTTAAGTTAGTAACAGCTTCCCCATTAACTTTGCTTGTCAGACGTTCACAAAAGGTGATTCCCATGACCCCGGGACATAGCAACCGTCATAAATATGAGTCAGTTGCCAAACAACTGAATTTTGATCAGGTGATCACAGGGATGCTGCAGTGGTCATAAGGGTTATAAAAAGGGTTTTTTTCAGTGTCATTATAACTTTGAACGGTCACTAAACAAACAGTTGTAAACCAAGGACTATCTGTAGTTCCAATGCAGAAGAGTCCAGTATATCGTCACATCATTTGTTCCCTTGTTAAACCAAAGGAAGGCTTTTTTTTCCTAACCTTCAGTTGGGATCTGCTTTCCTGCAACTTCATCTCCATCCCTCTTACTGTACATGATGAAAACAGGTCTTGATCTTCTTCGGTGTGACATCCATGAGTAATGGAGGTGCTGACCCAAAGAGACCCATAAAAATGATGGGTAAACAGTGGTGACACCTGGAGCAGGTTCCTAGGAGCATAGAGCAATAGGTGATAAGCAGTTGTGAGTTTTAGTTGTGGTTTTTGGAAATAGTGGAGGAAGATGTGGGTAATGGAAGTGAAGGAGCATTATCGCTCTTTGACAACCTTTGGAAAAGGAAAGAGAAAATTACAGAATGATTGTTGTGTAGCGTTGGGATATATGTGAGACACTCGCTATGCTGAAACCTGAGTGCCTTTAGAAATCATAAATGGGCCTTGTGGTAATACTATGTTATACTTCAGGGGTGTCCAAACTTGGCACCTTTAAGACCAGTAGACTTCAACTCCCATAATTCCTCAACCAGCCATGCTGTTTGGGGAATTCTGGGAGTTGAAGTCCACCAGTTTTAAAGTTGCCCTGGTTGGAGACTCCTGTTATATTCCACAAAAAAGATGTTCAGGGTTTGGAAAAAGTTCAGAGAAGAGCAACTAAGATGATCAGAGGCCTGGTAGCTAAAACATATGAAGAACGGCTGCGGGACTTGGGTTTGGCTAGTCTAAAGAAAAGAAGAAATAGAGGAGACATGATAGCAGTATTTCAGTATCTAAGGGGCTGCCACAAGGAAGAGGGGGGTCACGTTATTCACCAGAGCACCAGAGGACAGGACGAGAAACAATAATTGGAAATTGACCAAAGAGAGAAGCAACCTGGAATTAAGGAGAAACTTCCTGGAACAACCTGCCTCCAGAAGTTGTGAATGCTCCAACACTGAAACTTTTAAAGAAGAGATTGGACAGCCATTTGTCTGAAATGATATAGGGTTTCCTACCTGAGCAGAGGGTTGGACTAGATAACCTCCAAGGTCCCTTCCAACTTTTATTATTATTATTGATCATTGCACAGTCAGCCAGATGTTCAGACTGGATTTGGCATTTTGTCTACCTATCAAGTCCTTCCCAAGGACCTGGGCTAGGCAGATGTGGATGTTTGATGGTATTACAGATATCGTCGCAGGATGGAAGCAGTTCCTAGCAAGGCCGCCTTTTGCAATTGACTAATGGCGAATTTGTCAATGCCGATGATGGTGTTCAAGTGGTGTTCCAGTTGTTTTGGGATTGCACCCAAGGCGCCTATTACTATTGGTTGCCTTTGCCATAGTCTTTCTATTTCTGTTTGTAGGTCTTTGCATTTTGTTATCTTCTCCAGTTCTTTCTCATCTATTCTGCTGTCTCCAGGCACTGCCACGTCCACTATCCAGACTTTTTTGTCTTTCTTATCGACAATTGTTAAGTCTGGGGTGTTATGTTGCAGGTGCTTGTCTGTTTGAATTCTGAAGTCCCAGAGCAGTTTAACTTTATCATTTTATATAACTTTCTCTATTTTATGATCCCATCAGTTCTAGCTTACAGGCAAATGATATTTCTTGCAGATCTTCCAATGCACCATTGTTGCTACTTTGTCATGCCGCTGCTTGTAGTCAGTTTGTGCAATCTTTTTGCAACAGCTTACCAGGTGGTCCACTGTTTCTTCAGCTTCTTTGCATAGGCGGCACTTACTGTCTGTTGCTGTCACCTACGCAAACACGCATTTTTAATTATTATTATTATTATTACCCAAAGGAGGATAAAGGTTGGTTGCACAACACATAATACAAGTAGGCAGATTCTGATTTAACCTTGTGAAAAATATGTCTCAATAAGAGTGGCTCAACCAATTAACAAGAGAGATGTTGACCTTCCCTTCACTGGATGCATTCAAAAATATCTGAGATGGTCTTGATGATCCAAATTGTCCTTCCAGCCATAAGATGCTTTGATGTTGGGAAGGTTTTTTTTTTTTTAATCAGTAAATCCACGTTCACAAAATTACATTTTTAGTGATTTGCTTTTTAAATACTGGTACACTTTTATATTCTTTCCATAATAATTAAAATTATACACTGTTCTCTGCCGCATTATTACAGTGTAATAGGCTAAACAAACTGTGGCTGTAGCATTAATGAAACTGTTTATGAAGATTAATTTGGAGCTGATGGAATTAAAGGGAAGTGGGAACAAAAGAAGAAAACCAAGAATAAAGCAATATGCCTCTGTGGGTAATTTGGATAGTTAATTATGCATGATAATCAAACCACTTCATAGCGATACTTCTCCCCAAAACCTCAACACTGGATCTGGTTTAGCCCAAGTGATGAATCTCCATTGATTTCAGAGAGACAGTGACGTATCCGTGTTGAAATCATTATATGTTGGATATTATTTTTGAAGGGAACCCACATTATATTAGTATGTTTTAGAATTCTTCACAGTTGAGAGAAATTAGCTTATGAGGTCCTATCAAGATTGTCTGCTTTTTTTTTAATACTTTATCCATTACAGGTAATCCTTGACTTCCAACCACAACAGAGCCCAAAATTTCTGTCGCTAAGTGAGACCGTTGTTAAGTGGGTTTTGTCCCATTTTATGACCTTGCTTGCCACAGTTGCTAAGTGAATTGCTGCAGTAGTTAAGTTAGTAACACGGTTGTTAAATGAGACTATCTTGCCCATTGACTTTGCTTGTCAGAAGGTCACAAAAGGTGATCACGTGACCCAGGCAATCGTTATAAATATGAGTCACCAAGCGTCTGAATTTTGATCACGTGACCATGGGGATGCTGCAATGGTCGTATGTCTGAAAAGTGGTCATGTCCCTTTTTTCAGTGCCATTGAATGGTCACTAAATGAAATGTTGTAAGAACTACCTGTATCTGAAGTTTTACTTCCGTCAGTGAATGGTTCCGAAAGCTAACTATTATTACTTGGATAACTTAACTGGCTAAGTTAAAATGGAGACGTTTGGAGGTCAGCAACTTAGGAGTGAGTCCTCAATCACTGTCTTAAGTAAGGTCTGGCTGATAAAAAATGGAGAGGAAGTCTTGAGATGGCAACTTTATTCAACCTCACCTTAACTGCAGTTACTGTAGGACAGTGGTGGCGAACCTATGGCATGCGTGCCAGAGGCGGCACTCAGAGCCCTCTCTGTGGGCACATGCACCATGCCCCGGAGATGGCAACCGTCCTCTTCAACTAGCCGCTTGCTAACTCACTGAGGTCCCACGTGGCCGGATGCATCCCAGCACCCACGCACTCACTGGCCTCTGTGTGCGGGGACCGATGGTGTCAGGCAGCAGCCGCCCAGGCCCCTGCCTCACCTTGCCCTGCGACAATGGCACCCCTGCCCTGCCTCAACTTGCCGAACCTCACCCTGCAGGATGAGCCTACTGCCCACTGCCCCACCAGCCAGAGACCCCCAGGATCTCCCCCAACCCTGCCCGGCCCTCACAGGCATCCTTCCCTAGGAGCAACAATGAGATGGCCACGCCCACCCTGGCCACCCATCTGCCATGACCACCGTAGCCACACCCACCCAGCGGTCCACACCCACCCGGTGGTCCACGTCCACCCGGCACCCGGCGATACATAAGTGGGTTTTGGGTTGCAATTTGGGCACTCGGTCTCTAAAAGGTTTGCCGTCACTGCTGTAGGAGAAGGACAGACAGAGCCTGGTGGATGGAGTCAAGAGTGGAATCCGCCTGGAATCATTACATTCCCATAAGTGATCTAAGTATGTTTTAGCTGGAGGCTAAAGCATACAAACAATAGTTACAGGAATTGGGTACGTCTAGTTAAATGAATAGAAGGAGTAGTGGGGGATAGGATAGCACTGTTCCAATATTTGAGGGACTCCTAGAAAGATAAGGGGGGGGTCAAACTATTTTCCAAAGCCCTACTAGGCAAAACAAGGAACAATGGTTGGCAGCTAACCAAGGAGAGAAGCAACCTAGAACTAAGGAGAAATTTCCTGATGGTTAGAACAATAAATCAGTGGAAGGGCTTGCCTCCAGAAGTTGTGGGTGCTCCATCACTGAAGGCTTTCAAAAAGTGACTGGACAACCATTTGTCTGAAATGATGTAGAGTCTCCTGCTTGAGCAGGGGGTTGGACTAGAAGATCTCCGAGATCCCTTTCAACTCTGTTATTCTATGTTCTAAGTCCAACCCCTCTTGATTTCTGTTAACTCAGTGGTTCTCAACCTTTCTAATGCCGTGACCCCATAATACAGTTCCCCATGTTGTGGTGACCCCCAAGTGGGTGTGGCCACCAATAAGAGGGAGTAGGACAGCTAGGGAAAAGGGAAAAAAATGGCGGACAGCGTGGTTTGGCGAACCCCATGAAATGGTCATTTGACCCCAAATGGGGTCCCGACCCACAGGTTGAGAACCACTGTGTTAACTCTTATTTAACGCTGATTCTTTCTCTTGTGTTTATATTGAAATGTGATATGAACGGGCCATATCATAAAGAAATAAATAGTGCCAATCCAATATTATTAATTTTGCGTATAAGCATGAGCGATAAATCAGCTTAACTGGAAGTTAATCCAATGGCCCACGACTTCGCTGGCCGTCTTCAAAAAGCACCTAAGTTGGTGGCCATCACTCATTCTTTACAGATAGTCTTCGACTTACAACCACAATGGAAACTGGAACTTCTGTCGCTAAGTGATGTCATTAAGTCAGTTGCGCCTGATTTCGTGACCTGTTTGCTGCAGACACAGCTGTTAACTGAATGACGTGGTCGTTAAGCGAATCCAGCTTCCCCAATGGACGTTGCTTTTCAGAAGGCCCCAGAAAGATTGCAAATGGCCATCGTGTAACGCCGTGACGCTGCAGCCATTTTAAACACGTGCTGATTGCCCAGCACTCCAATTTGACACACATGACGTAAGGTTGCTGTGGTGGTGGTAAGTGCAAGGACAGGTTATACGTTACTTTTTTTAGGGCCATTGTAAGTTCGAGCAGATGTTAAATGAAGAGTCGTAAGTTGAGGGCTGCCTGTATGTAGAAGCAGGAAAAGGATCTGGGTAATGCCCTATCTCAGTGTTTCCCAAACTTGACAATTTTAAGGCATGAGGACTTCAACTCCCAGAATTCCACAGCCAGCAACGCTGGCTGTGGAATTCTGGGAGTTGAAGTCCACATGCCTTAAAATTGTCAAGTTTGGGAAACACTGCCCTATCTGAACAGCTTCACAGAATAACAGAGTTGGAAGACCTGCTTTATAAAACCCTAGTGGGACCACACCTGAAATACTGCAACCAGTTTTGGTCACCATACTACAAAAAAGATGTTGAGACTTTGGAGAAAGTTCAGAGAAGAGCACTTAAGGTGATCAAAGGTCTGGAGACTAAAACATATGAAGAATGGCTGCAGGACTTGGGTTTGGCTAGTCTAAAGGAAAGAAGAAACAGGGGTGACATGATAACAGTATTCCAGTATTTGAGGGGCTGCCACAAAGAAGAGAGGGGGGGTAAATTATTCTCCAAAGCACCAGAGCAAAAGATGAGAAACAATGGTTGGAAACTGACCAAAGAGAGAAGCAACTGGAATTAAGGAGAAACTTCCTAACAGTGAAGGCAATTAATCAGTGGAACAGCTTGCCTCCAGAAATCATAGGTGCTCCATCCCTGGAGATTTTTAAGAAGAGATTAGACAGTCACCTGTCTGAGATGGTACAGATTCTCCTGCTCAAGCAGATGTCAAGACTAGAAGATGTCCAAGCTCCCTTCCAGCCCTATTCTATTCTATTCTATTCTATTCTATTCTATTCTATTCTATTCTATTCTATTCTATTCTATTCTATTCAATACCCTATACCAGTGGTGGCGAACCTATGGCACGCGTGCCAGAGGTGGCACTCAGAGTCCTCTCTGTGGGCACGTGTGCCATCGCCTCAGCCTTGCCTCCCCCCGTGGCCCCCTCCTCATCATCAGCCCCTGGAGGAGAGTCGCCCCCGAGCACATGGCAGCCAGGCAGCATAGACAAGGCTCTGCCCTCACACCCCCTCATGCAGGTGATGCTGCAGGGCGTGGGCAGAGGGTGTGGCCACCATAATGCTTCTGGGCTGCTTGGATGATTTGTGGCAGGGAAAAGACTCTGCCCTTGCATCCCGTCATGCGCAGTTGATGCTGCGAGGCACAGCTGGAGTGTGTAGCTGCCTTGGCACTACTGGGCCACCTGGGCAATCGGCGGGCTGTGGAGGCAATGGGTGGCCCTGTGGGTGGGCAGGGCAGGCGGTGGAGCGGGGCAGGGGGCGGTGCGAGGGTGCAAGGTGGGGGACGGGGCCCGTTTTTGGGCACTCTATCTCTAAAAGGTTCACCATCACTGCCCTATACTATTTCAGAGAAATGGTTGTCCAGTCTCTTCTTAAAAACGTCCAGTGTTGGAGCACCCACAACTTCTGGAGGCAGGTTGTTCCACTGGTTAATTGTTCTGACTGTCAGGAAATTTTTCCTTAGTTCTAGGTTGCTTCTCTCCTTGCTTAGTCTCCATCCGTTGCTTCTTATACTGCCTTCAGGTGTTTTGGAGAACAAGTTGAGCACCTGTGTCCACCTACCCTCCTCACCCCTGGTTTTCAAAACATTTTTTAACAGGGAGGCAGACGTGCCCTCCTTGCTCGCTTCATCCTTGCCATTATTTCTCTTCCATTTCTTTGATTTCATTTCCGTCTAAGCTGCAGCTGCCTCTTTTTCAAAGGTCTATTGTGTACTGCTGCGTTTCTTTTCCTTTCTCCATCTGGTGGCTGGCTGGCAAAATAAGCTGCTGACACACAAGGCCTTGTCCTCTCGCCGGATGGAACTGAGCCATCTCTCTTGTGTTCTTTGTGTCCCCCCAGGATGTGGGGACCTGGAGCTCTGTCCGGGAGTCTCTTGGTGATTCTTCTGTGCGAACGTATTTCCTTCTGATGCTCCTAGAAGCTCGCCACATTCAACTTCATTGGATAACCCCATGAATCTGAATTCCAGCTTTGCTCCATTTGCCCCAAAGGTGCTTTTTCAGAAAGCAACTGCGCTTTCTTGTTTTTCTTTGAAGATGTTTCGCTTCTCATTCAAGAAGCTTCTTCAGGAAGAGTGTTAGAGAGGGGGCCAGTCTAATTTCTGATGATATAATGTAAACAAATATTAGCTTGGGCAAGCTTTGGAAGAGATCCATCAGTTAGTTATTCCATAAATACTGCATGGTCTTCATAGCCCAAATGTACTTCACAAATGTATTTAATACAGTGGTTTTCAACCTGTGGGTCAGGACCCCATTTGGGGTCGAACGACCATTTCACGGGGGTCACCAAACAACGCAGTCCGCCATTTTTTCCCCCTTTTCCTTAGCTGTGCTACTCCCTTTTATTCTATTGGCTTTTGAAAGCCAATAGAATAGACTCTCTTGAATAGAGTCTAATTCTATTGGCTTTCAAAAGCCAATAGGAATTGTCCAGGCTGTCTCTGCCCTGCTGAGCCCGCCAAAAGCCCCATTCTGCAAACGGTGCTGCACCAGTTAAGCAGTCCTCGACTTACGACCGGTTGAGTAGTCCTCAACTTACGACTTGTTGAGTAGTCCTCGACTTACGACCGGTTGGGGGTCGTGGCATTAAAAAGGTTGAGAACCACTGATTTAATATAACAGCAAACAAGACAAGATACTTTTTTTTTCTGGTTGAAGTTGTTTAATTTTCCTCGCTGAGTATCTGTTTTCTGCTAGAACAGATGGCTTTTTTAAATTCCTGTGGGCTGTGTTTTGATTGAAACATGGTTCAGAAAGATTGGTTCAGAAAGATTGGGCCAAGATTTGAGTATGTGTTAGATTTTCGGTCTGGGCAAATGCACTTTCTCCACCTAGATTGGAAGCCTTGAATCTATTAGATTATTTGATTCACTGATTCCATGCACCAGATTGAATTAAATCAAACTGATGGTTCAGACCTACATGCTAAGTCATACAGAAGTGATTCCAGTTTTCCAATCCAATGAAAAATCATCTAAGTTTGATTCTCTTCTTCTTCTTCTTCTTCTTCTTCTTCTTCTTCTTCTTCTTCTTCTTCTTCTTCTTCTTCTTCTTCTTCTTCTTCTTCTTCTTCTTCTTCTTCTTCTCCTCCTCCTCCTCCTCCTCCTCCTCCTTCTTCCTCTTCCTCTTCCTCTTCCCATTCAATAGTCAATTGACATAAAAGAACTGAAGCTGAGGGCATACATGTGGTCCATCACAGGATCCCTCAAAATACTACTGTTGCATGAATTAATGTAGTCACTTCCAGATTAAGATCCTGCATCAGTCTAAAGAAAATTCTGGTTTTCTGTGATTGAACTGTACAGCATTATTTGAGGGCTAAAACTATTATTTCTGGATCAGGGATTGTGTGTTTGAAAGAAGAGTTAAATTCTGCCAAAGATCTGTAAAATCGGTGAATAACTTGTTTCTCCAGAAAGTCATTTCACCCCTACTGTCTAGCTCTACAGCAATGGTTCTCAACCTTTTTAATGCCGCGACCCCCCAACCAGTCGTAAGTTGAGGACTACTCAACTGGTGCAGCACCGTTTGCAGAATGGGATTTTTGGCGGGCTCAGCAGGGCAGAGACAGCCTGGACAATTCCTATTGGCTTTTGAAAGCCAATAGAATTAGACTCTATTCAAGAGAGTCTATTCTATTGGCTTTCAAAAGCCAATAGAATAAAAGGGAGTAGCACAGCTAAAGAAAAGGGGGGGGAAATGGCGGACTGCGTTATTTGGCGACCCCCGTGAAATGGTCGTTCGACCCCAAATGGGGTCCCGACCCACTGGTTGAGAACCGCTGCTCTACAGATTTCTGAAGGAGACACAGCCTTATCAGTACTGATGCCGGAAGCAGCTGTTTCTTTATAGTTGTGCTTAATTTTTGTGAACGATTAGATGACTGCACACAACCAGAGCTGTTGGGTGTAGATTGACAGGAGAGACTGCACAGAATTTATCATATTTCCTTCCTGCATGGGATAAAGGGCGAAATAATTTCACTGCAAGACACCAGCCTACTCAGAAGTGTTAAGGGTCACCCTTTGCTCCTTAGAATGCTTGGTGTGAAGACAAAATATGGATTTTTTTTGAGTGGCTTTGGAGGGATCAAGAGTGACCTTGCCTGAGTAGTACACAAAATGTTCCATACATCATTACCCTTCTGAATCATATGTGTTACCATTAGTCATTCTTCATAGGAAGTCTTAATGAATAGAGAATCAAACGCTTTCATTATAAACCTCTGTTTATTCATTTTTATTAACTGTTTCCTCAACTGAACGATGGGGATTATTTGTTGTGGTGGCTTAAAACAAGAAGATTTGTATCCTTTCTTAAGAATGTTTGGTATTTTCCCCTTTGCTTACCATAGATGTTCTTTTCTCTTTTCAACCCACATTCAGTTTTAATGAGAGTGTTACATAATGTTTTTTTAAATATATATATATATATAAAACACAAAGCTCACAGTTGGTAAATTGCAGTACAACCGTTGGGTGATCTTCAGCTCCTTTTTTGGCCATGGTGAGAAGTTCTCTAGAGGAGCCCAAACTACCTCCTTAATTCTTATCCAAAAGAACACTCTGTATTTTTGATTTCCTGTCCTATTCAAGCATGCATGATTTTTCATTTAGGGATTACACTTTTTTTTTTTTTTGGCTCCTGACTGAGGAAATGGAACAAGCTTAGGACACAATTGCTGGATTGAAAACAGGGGTTGAGAATGCACATTCCATGTTGGAGATCTCAAGGAAGAGAGCGTGAAATAAAATGGAGAAGATGTAGGAGAAGAAGAGGCAGAGCCTGGAGGTGGAGTCAAGCAAGTAATCAGCCTGGAATCCTTACATTCCCACAAGGGATCCAAGTGTCCCTTGAATTCCATTAAGTCTTATCTAGCATCAACTTAGTGCTGGCTGTTAGTGGACTACATTCTGGTGTATAGGTGGTCCTGGACTTACAACCATTCATTTAGTGGCCATTCAAAGTTAAAACAGCACTGGAAAAAGGGACTTATGACAGTTTTTTTCCCATTGATGCCCTTTGCCACATCGTCATAGTCATATGATCAAAATTTGGATGCTTGGCAACTGGTTCATATTTATGACAGCTGCAGTGTCCTGGGGTCAAGTGATTTTGTGACTTTCTGACAAGCAAAAATCAATGGAGAAGCCAGATTCACTTAACAACTGTGTTACAAACTCAGTAGCTGCAGTGATTCACTTAACAACTGTGGCAAGAAAGGTTGTGAAATGGGACAAAACTCACATAACAACTGTCCTGCTTAGCAACAGAAATTTTCGGCTCAGTTGTGGTCGTATGTGGAAAAAGTGTGATTCTTCACACCTGACCCAAGATCGCTCTCCTTTTCAAAATCATGAGATTGAAACTGTTAGGATGTTTGAAATTTTAAGAATAATTCCGGTCCTGTATATTCAAAAAAAAAAAAAAAGCATTGCAAAAAACTCTGTGGGTGCCTGAAATCATACATGCTGATGGAAAACCGGGTACTTTTTTCTCCCTTTTCCCTAAATAGCAGAAGTTAGAACCATCCATTGGAGATGAAAAACATCCTAACAACAAGATCAGAGAGAGATGCTGGTCTCTTCTTTGCTAGAGGTATTCAAACAGAGAATGGATAGTCATTTATCATGGATACTTTAATCTGGATACCAGCATGAAGCAACGAGTTAGACTCGGTAGCTTTTTCAGGTCTATAATTCTGCTATTCTAAGAATGTGAAGAAAAATGTTCTTCCTTACAACTGTATCAAGTCCCTTACTCCCCCCAAAACAGAATCCTATACA